>NW_012267419.1:356772-391597 GCF_000151885.1 Dipodomys ordii
ATTCCTCAGCACCACATAAGCAAAAAGAAAAAAGCTGGAAGTGGCGCTGTGGCTCAAGTGGTGGAGCACTAGCCTTGAGCTGAAGAGCTGAGGGACAGCAGGCCCAGAGTTCAGGCCCCATGACCAGACCCCCCCCCAAAAAAAAATATGTATATATATTGGAGAAAACCAGGCCCCAATGGTTTATGGCTGTAATGCTAGCTACTCATGAGGCTGAGATCTGAGGATGGTGGTTCAAAGCCAGTGCAAGCCCAGGCAGGAATGTCCATGAGATTCTTTTTTTTTTGCCAGTCATAGGGCCTGAACTCTGGGCCTGGGCGCTGTCCCTCAGCTCTTCAGCTCAAGGTGAGCGCTCTACCAGTGGAGCCACAGCGCCACTTCCGGCTTTTTCTGTTTATGTGGTGCTGAGGAATCGAACCCAGGGCCTCATGCTTGCAAGGCATGCACTCTACCTCTGAGCTACCTTCCCAGCCCCTCCATGAGATTCTTATCTCCTATTAACCACCAGAAAACCAGAATTGGGTTCTGTGGCTCAAGTGATAGAAAGCTTGCCTAGAGCTGAAGAGCTCTGGGACAGCACCAACGACCAGAGTTCAAGACCCACAACAGACAAAAAAAAAAGTATTGGTGAGGATATGGGAAAGAGAATCCTTGAACACTGTGGGAATGGAAATTACTACTGCCATTTTGGCGGTAGGTTTCTTAAAACTAAAAAAAATCACATTGTTTATATACTATAATGCATAAATCACATTTGTGGGTGTATTGTATATCATAAAGGAAGTGCAATCAGTATTTAGTAAACACATCTGCACTTTCATATTTATTGCAACATTATTCAGAATAGCTAAGATATGGAAACAAACTAAGTGCTCGTGACCAGATGAATGAATAAAGATAATATTATTTATATAGACAATAGAATACTATTCAACCTTTAAGCAAAGAAAAATCTGTTAATGACCACAACCTGTATGAATCTAGAGGATATTATACAAAGTATAAGCCAGGCACAGAAAAGCAAACAAAGCATCTCCTTATTATATGGGATCTAAAAAATGTCAAATTCATCCAAGGAGAGAGTACAATGGTGGATACTAGGGCCTGGGAATTGAGAGGGTGAACAAAAGAGAAAAAAGAAATGTTAAGTAAAAGGTATAAAGGTTCAGTTAGACCAGAAGAATTGGTTCTAGTGCTCTATTATACTGTATCTAAAAACTACACTTAATAATAATGGGATGTATATCTCAATACTGCTGAAAATTAGATTTTTAAATGTACTCACCACCAAAATGATGACTGTGTGGGACGATGTACATATTAATGACCTTGTTTTAATTATATTGCAATGTACAAATTGTCATAATAACACACTGCACCCAAAAATATATACCATTTTTTCAACTAAAAATTTAAAGAATTGGGGCTGGGAAGTTGGCTCAGTGGTAGAGTGCTTGCCTCGCATGCATGAGGCTCTGGGTTCGATTCCTCAGCACCACATAAGCAGAAAAAGCCAGAAGTGGTGCTTTGGCTCAAGTGGTAGGGCACTATCCTTGAGCTGAAGAGCTAAGGGACAGAGTGCCCAGGCCCAGAGTTCTGGCCCCATGACCGACAAAAAAAAAAAAAAAAAATTAAAGAATGGTTCACATTGTTTTAAAAAGTATGCATTTCTCAAAAAGTATGTGTGGGTCAATTTGTTCATATATTTTATTAGTAATAATATAATTGTACTATTATGATAGATATTATGATAGATGGATAGATTATATATATATATATATTCTATATAAAATGTCCCCTACGCACAGCACAGTGTCATAGGAATTAAGCAGTCACCTCAAAAGATACAGAAGCCCAGAAATACACCATCTAGACAGACAAAATTTACAACTATGTCCGGGGAGAAATGTATTCTAACTCTCAAATAAAAATGCTAGATTTTAGCAACAAGTCAATTTCTATAGCAGAGATAGGTATATGAGGGACTATTATGTCCATCGCACCAGCAGCTCTCTGAGTTGACCAGGTCCTCTAAACATTAAACAATCTTCAGTGATCATTTGGATTCTTATCTAGATCGACCT
Organism: Dipodomys ordii; assembly: GCF_000151885.1. NCBI lineage: Eukaryota > Metazoa > Chordata > Mammalia > Rodentia > Heteromyidae > Dipodomys > Dipodomys ordii. The sequence continues at coordinate 358,857 of NW_012267419.1, forward strand.
TAGGGAGAGAACATGCTGAGCAGCAATCTCTAAGAATCTGATCTACTTGATAATTCTATTTCTTACAGTAACATAAATTATCATTCTGGCTTTTATCCTCCCAAAGGTGTTCCACTCCACTGGATGACGTGCTTATGCTCCCTGCAAGCCTCACAAGGAGGCTCTATGCCTAAACAAAGCTGCTTATAGTGTACCTTCTTTTTCACTTTTTACAGTGTTAATGGTCAACAGGGCCAGAGGGTAACACTTTTCCCACTCTCATTGGAGGATCAAATTACATGTGCTTAAACTTTTCAGGATTAAGTTGCCCCTGCAATAGGATTTCCTCTCCTCTCCTCTACCCACTCTCTCCTGCCACACTCCTCCTCAAACATAGATATGTCCAAGCCTGAACACAGGTCTGACAAGGCCCCGAAGGAGAAGTGAAGCATGTATCTATCACTCTGAGAAGGAAATATCCTTTATCCTGCTTCTACCCACGCCTTTAGGCAGGGCAGTCTGGGGCCCCACAATGGCAGACAGCTTTTGGCTAAAGGCCAGATAGAGCCGCAATCCCAACAGAGAAAACTTTCATTCAGCCAGGGATACAATGTAAAGTTACTGTAAAAAGGTAGCATTGAAAATAGTCATAAATCAGTATTTTAAAAGTGATTCTCAAGGGAACCTAGCCAAAGCAAATCATAAACATAAAATTTACCAGAACCCTATCAAATTGCCTAACCTACACTTCAAATACTTTTGGGAAAGAAAACAGATAAAATGTAAATTTTTAAGAAAAGGAAACCAGACTTTGAAGTATTATGTTGTAGGTTGCAATTTACAACAAACAAATATATCATTATAAAATTACCCTTGAATACATTAGAAGTGAAATAGACCCTAAAAGCTGTTAGGTTGAGAATAAAACCAAAACTGAGTTTCTAATACCATCTCTAAAGAGAAGATACTACCTCTTCCCTGTCCCTATGCACTACCACAGTCACAGCCACAATTCTGTAACTGTAATCTAACCAAAATAATTGAGAATGACACCTCCTATGTGAAACATTGGGACATGAGGGTATAGTCTGGTCATACCCCACACATTCTACCCAGTAGCCTGAAAGACCATATTACTTGCTTTAAAAATATCAGCTGGAGAGGAGGACATGAAAGGTACACAGAGAAGCACATAGGACAACAAGAAATTAGGAATGATTTCTCTTAGTCCAAAAAGAATCAGGCATCCAGTCATACTAGTCATATTGTGACAACAACATTAATAATTATGATATACAGATAGATTATATATATATATATATATATATAATCTATATAAAGTTCCCTACGCATAGCACAGTGTCATAGAAATTAGGCAGTCACCTCAAAAGATACAGAAGCCCAGAAATACAACCAACTGTCTTCTAGAGGGAGGAAATAAAGGCAGAAGTGAGTCAGGGAGAGGAGTAAATGGATTCTAGTCAGTCTTGTGCCTACTACTGATTTCCATTACTCAATTTAACCTCCTTTTCTCCCCAGCTATAAAAGTCACTCAGTGCATCAAGTTCAACATGATCTCAATATTTTTTTAGGTGCTGGAGTTCCTGTGTTAGGAGACAGGTTTATATTCAGTGATTCTATTTTCTCAACTGTTTCCAATGGATATTTATTATTGGCTTCAGATAAGAAAATTCCAAAAATAAGGCTCTGAAAACTTGTGTACATTGTGATCTATTTTGAGATACATGACATATAAGTAGATAGTACAAGTATATAAAAGATATTGTCTGATTCTGTGTTTCTCTCTCCAGCTTCCACGGCCCCTTACACTGCTCTTTTGCAGCCCTCTACTCTGTGAGTCTGCCCCTTGTGTCCACTCCCAAGTTCTCAGTTACAAACTATTTTCTGATAGAAGACTAGTCTTTTTCTGTGAAGATGGATGAGGGCACTCTCATCTGAATGTCATACATGTATCTCAAACTCCCCCACAATTTTCCTTTCACCTAATAATAAGAAAAAAAAAGTTCATTCCTCTTCTCTCTTCCTATTCTTAAAATTTGTATCCAAAGCCTAGTGCCAGTGGCTCATGCCTATAATCCTAGCTACTCAAGAAGCTGAGAGCTGAGGATCGCAGTTCAAAGCCAGCCTGGGGAGAAAAGTCCATGAGACTCTTATTTCCAATAAACCACTAGAAAATTAGAAGTGGTGCTGTGGCTCAAGCAGTTGAGTGCTTGCCTTGAGCTGAAGAGCTCAGGGACAGCACCCAAGCTCAGAGTTCAAGCCCCACGACCAACAAAAAAAAAATGATATTCAATGAGTCCCCATAAGTATTTAATAGAGAACATATCTAACAACTTAGAAGTCAAACAGTCCCTGGTTCTTTCGTCTACTAAAGATCTGAGTACATAAATGAAAATCAGAGGGGAAAGTGAGATAATAACCAGACAGAAAATTTTACCCTATCCTGGTTCCATATATACAAAGCAGGCTAGCATCCCCAACCAATCAGCAATATATTGTGGAGGATGGAGAGTTTATGACTGAGAAAACTCTTTGAGTTCTTAGAGAAGAGGGGAGACATTACTTCTATGAGATATTCTAACAATTTCCTTGCAGGAATGACAGAATTCTACACAGCAATCACTTAATAAATGTTAACCTTTATTGATATTATTTATTAAATGACATTGAAACATAGCAGAATGTCCCAGTGAAACAAAGGTCAACCAAAAAATTATCACCCCTACATTCTAGATACTTAAGGTTATTCACTTTTCTTAACTGCTACATGCCAGAATAGTAGAAGTACTTTGTAATTATCATTTCATTTAATCCTTGCAATGAGCCCTTCACCACTCATCTATCATTTCAAAGGTAAAACTTCAAACCCACCTCATTTTCAGTCTAAATATTTTTTCTTCTCACATTAATCACCTGCTTCATTCCCAATAGTTTTCTTTCTCATACATTTCCTAAAAATTAATATTTATTTTAGATAAATAAGAACATAGAGATTAAGAAAAAGTAAAAAAGTAAAGATCACTGATTATCCTTTATCCAAAGATAATTATTGTTACTATTTGCCTGTATATAATTCCATAGTTTTTTTTATCTTTTTAAAGATGATTTAGTATCCCCCCCAACAAAATCATACTATGAATACTGCTATCTAACTTACCTTTCTCAATTAAAAATGCATGATGAATGTCTTTCCCTGGCAGTATAGATTTCCATCAGCATCTTTATCATGTCCTATGGTGCAGTCATTCCTAAATTTATTTAAACAATGCACTATGCTAAACACTGAAATTGCTTCCAATTTGCACTACCTTAGACTGTGCTGATGTGAAACAGTCTTGCACATAGAATCTTTGGCCAAGTATTCAGTTACTTCCTTAGGACTAAAGGTTTACATATTTTAAGGCTTAATGATGCACATTACCAAATCACCATCATCAGAGTGTGAAAAGGTGCATTTTGCTGCACCATCCTTGATGCTGCACTGTAGGAGAGATAGGGAGACATTTATATGGATCATACTTATTTAGTCAAAAATATTTAATGGTGCTAGGTGTTCAGTAGGATAATATTCAAACACCCATCCACAATTGACTTCACCTCGCTTTGCAAACTCATTTAATCCTATTTCCCACACTCTCCACTCTAAGCAGACTGCTCTTCTGCCTGCCACAGGAAGAAGGCTCCTATCTCAACATCTTTCTCACACTACTCCCCCTGACTCCTATAGCCTGGAATTTCCTAAGTCCCCCACCCTACTGGGAACTCATTTTCAATGGCATGTCCTCCATGAAGCTTTAGTTGACTTGTGCATCCACAGAAGCTTTGCTTCATCTGGGCTTTGAGGGCACACATCTGACAATGACTGCATGTTCTAGATATTCTGTTTGTTTTTGGTTTATTTCTTATCTCTCCAACTATACCATAAACCAAAGGACAAGGATAGTTTCTCTATTCCTTTTTTCCCCTTTCTGGCATTAACACACAAGTCTATTGATGATGTACAAATTAAATCACTGCAAAGGACAAAAAGGAGCTTACTTATGATGAGTTGGTTCACTGTCACTTATGCAGAGGAAATAGTAAAAATATTTCAATCTAGGCAGCGAGATAAAAAGCAACAAACATGTTTTCAGAACAAGTAGTGATATTCATTCACCCAGCTTAAACCTGAAGACCAACTTGGTTAAATATCAGCGATGATGATACAATATGGTATTCATTAGTCAAAATTGGCAGCTGAAAGAATTCCTTTGCCATATAAACAAGGTGGAGAAAAGGAATAGTTTACAATGTGTGTTACTTCTAAACTACAAAGTAAAGAAGTTATTCCTGATTCTTTGGGAACATATGCTCAGCCAGTTTGGCCATGAATTTTCCAACTTTTACTTTCACCAAAAAATCATGGTGACTTTCTATTCCCAGAACTTTATCTGCACACACTTGAAATTCTTTCAAAAAGACAAAGAGTGAACCTTTACCAAACTGGTTCTGAGTAGGTTCATTTTCTTCCCATTTAAAATTGTCATTTATGTTCTCAAAAATGATCAGAAGTTTAAGAATAACCTCTTTGTTCTCTTTCTTATTAAAGAGGGAACCCAGTGAAGATGGTACTTGGGCCCTGAGCAGTTCTCTAGTCATGGCTGGATTTTCAGCCAAATTCAAAATAAGTTTCAAAACCTGAAGTTTAGTTTCTTCATTTCCTGCTGAAAATAAGCGAAAAAAGTCTGAAATGGAATTAGCAAGTATGTGCTGATACTCATTAGTAACAGTCATATTTGTAAGCAATCTGAGTCCAGCCAACTGCACAGAGGAGTTCAAGCGAGATGTGATTGTGTCATCACACACTTGATTCATGTATATCTTAAGTCTGCGCTGATTTTCTGTATTTACACTCAAGTTATTTAGGACAATTAAAGCCTTTTCCTTAACAATGGGATCCCGAGTATTAAGAATCTTTGCAACAATTGGGAGACCACCCAGATCACGAATAATATCTCTGTTAAATGCATAAGCAGCATTGTTACCGAGAGCAATTAAAGCTGCTTCAAGAATATAAGGCTTTTCAGACATCTCAACCAAACAAAGTACTTTCTGTAGCTCTTGAGGGGACAGAACAGTATCATCAGAATTAGGGGAAGCCCGTTTCTGTACAGCTCGTCGAGCTCTGTTAGCCCTGGCCCTTGCTCTGGCTCTAGCTCTTGTCCCAGCCTCAGTCCCAATCCGAGCCCAAGGAGGGTACCACACTATGCTCTTGCTCTCATTGTTGTCATCATCATCATCTGACCAGTCATTATACCTGGCCCCAGAACAGTCCCCAGCATCATCAGTATCCCCAGAGCCACCCTCAGCCATTTTCTCCTTGCTTTGTTTTCTTCCCCGAGTCAGTCTATAGATGCAATAGCAGGCTCCAGCTCCAATCACTAGGCCTGCAGTCACCCAGCCTACTTTCCTGGCGTAGCCCATGCAATCGTCCCTGGCAACAGCAGGGACCAAGAAACGGAGTAGTCACTCTGAGTAAGAGAAGGGGGTTGTGGGCCTGAGTGCAGGCTTGAGAAGAGTGATGTTCTTCAGCCACTTCAAGGTCACAATACTGATTCTGGAGATGGATCTAGAAGTAAAGGAAAGAAATAGAGTTTGAATTTCTTTTCTCTTTGTAATGCTCCATGCAGAGATGCACAGAACACAAGAAAATGGTAATAGAATAGGAAATGCAGATTATTGACATCCCACCCCCTTCCCAATCCCTCACAGACCACTTTCAGATTCTTTTTAGTTCTCAGTCACTTCAACTTCAGATGTCCCTAAGGAGTAGCACCTTGCACCATCCTCCTGGAGAAAGGCAGTGTGCCCTCCTTCCCTTCCCGGGAGGTGTGCCACACCCAACACCCTTTCTAATTTGCGGAGACCAGAGCCAGTGAGATCAGAACACTTGATGGATTGACTGTGTATTTGCTGCTTTCCTAATTCCCCAAGGCAGTCGTCAAGAATTTTTTGACTGTTGTTTTGTTGTTGTTGTTGTTTTTTAATCTCAATACCATCCAAAACATGCACAAACCTCCTCCCCCACCCCTTCATCCCTCAAATGGCGGTCCATAAGGGAAATAAAGTAGGATTAGGAGAGCCAGTCGAAACTACGGACGATTTCTAACCCCTCCCCCACTCCAGGCAGCCCCCACGCCCACACTAACCTCTGCTGATTCTGTGAAACTTCCTCGCTTCAATCGGTGCCACCTGCTACAGAAGACCTACTGGATGACAGATCGAAAATATGGGGACTAAGTACTGATGAGAGAAGAGGATTATGAACAAAGTATCCGGTAGGTTTCTCTGCTGTCATTCCTTCTTCCCCACCCTACCCCCACGTGCACAAACACACACACATACACACACACACACACACATACACACACACACACACACACACACACAGCGCACGCCATTTCGCCACAATCCGGGTAGTGCCAGAAACACATTGAGGCTCAGACCTGAATCTAGATTACCGTCTCTAGTTTTCACTCACTTCTAACCCCGCCCTTCGTAGGGTCCCCAGATGGTCTTACCCTCAAATTGACCTTCAGTGATTGTGGTTAATTTCCTTCCTCTTCTCTTGCTTGGCGTTGTACCGCAACCTATGGAAAAACTGGCCACCCGAGAGAGGCTCGGACCCACTTCACACAAAACCATGGTCAGGAAGACACCGCCACAGACAGAAGCTCAGGGAAGCAGCCACTACTCTGTACTTGGCGGTCGGACCCGTCCCCAGAGAATGCAACTCTTTCCTAATTCGAAGGTATGATTGTCAAAGGTTTCCCACCCCTCTAACCCCTCTCCCACGTGTCACCTTGCATCCCCAACCCTCATCTCCAGCCTTTCCCCACAGGCACTGTCTTGGTGGGATGGGGGCCAACACCCAGGCCACAAGTCTTTTCCGGATTGAGGGCCTAAACTCGCAGCAAATTTCCATCTCCTCATTTCTGGACTCTTGCCTAAATACCCCCTACTCACCGCTTCGCAGCATCGTAATGGGCTGCGGGCGGGACATATGTCTTGCAAAGCGGTGGTAAGTGGGAGAAACGACCGAGGCTCCTTAGGACCTGAACGTCCCCGCCCTACACCGTCCACCCCCCCCCCTTCCCACACTTCATGGAATCTCCCAAGCACTGACCTGCAGGGATCCGGGACAATTTCCTTTTCCTCCTCCTCCCCTATGCCGCAGGCCCGCCTGTCCTCTGGGCAAGAGGGAACTGGTACTCAGACGGGAAAAACGACCAGGACAAGAAGGACTTCTGCACACGTCAGCTCTTAGTCACGTGAGAGCTACGTCATCCACCAACTCGGATCCCCAATTTCCCCTCCCACCAGCAGTGCGGCAGAAGTGGGCCCGCCCCCTTTCTTCCCTGCCCCATACTAGGCCTTGTTACTCCTGTTACTTCTTCCTCACTATTTCCCTCTCCCTCAGTAAGTTGTGTTTCGCTTGCTCCGCTCCCAGAGCGGGACATCATCTTCCCCTGAGGCTACTGGTCACTTGTATTTTTTTAAAAAAATTGACTCTTCCTTCCCTAGGCTCCTGGGACAGCAGCCTCTCCCTCCACCTCCCCCACTCCCAGCTATTAATGTCTATTTCCTCTGAAATCTAGTCTCACATCTGATATGAACAAGCAATCAAAAAAGAAACCTGGAATGGGGGTATAGTTTTTACTTTCCTAATATTTTTTCGTTCTTTTTGTTCTGCCTTCTCCCATCACCAGCCCACGTTTTGCTTATGAAGAGAAAAATACTGTAAATCTAATTACATTTTAGGACAAACAAGAGTGGAGGTGGGAGAGCAATGTGGGGTGATGGCCTCTGAAAGTCCCACATTTCTCACTTGCAGGAGAGTGTTAACTACTTCACTCAAAATAATTTTAATGTCTTTTGGGGCCTAGCACCTAATATAAACCCTGAATGAGCTAATAAGTATGACTGAGAATATGTAAATCTTCTGACAAGGCCAACCTTCTGAATAGGAGAGCAACAGACTCTCACCTGAGTAAGTTAAAAAGGAAGAGGGTTTGAGGTCTTAGCAGAAAAGCTTTAGTAAAAATCACATCTTCAACAGTATGTGCGACATATGAGATAAAGAGGCACAAAGATACACAAAGAACAACACAAAATAGACAGGTACAAGTCGTGACTATCAACTGTAAATTAGATAGGTATTGGAAGAACATTAAGATCAAGACATACTTGGCTGAACTTGGCATCTAGCAATCATGAGAAGTCATTTCACTGGTTGGATGAGCTCAATAACACATTTGTGATTTAGCTTTATTTTTAATAGGAAAAGAGATAAAAATAATTATGTTCCTACATTGTTTCACATTAACCAGGACCAGTTTCAGTTGCTTACAAGCAAATAACTGTAAAAAATACACAGTACAGAAACAACACAATACAAAAGGTAAAATTGTTTTCCAGAACATGGGATCATCAGTGAAATATTTCCTAATAGTTTGGATATTATCTCTGACTATAACCTTGACAATCTACAGAGAACATGGAAGTAAATCAAGAGACCAGACAGTCTGGGAAACAGGTAAATCTCTACAGGGAAAAAAATAACATCAATGTCACTGCTGGGAGGAAATACCAGGACATGATTTAAAAATTTAGCAATCAGAAGCCAAATCAGTTATACGATTCTGTATTTAGAGAATGATCATGTACAGCAAAGAGGCTTCTTCAAATATGGATATATATTCAAAAACAGAGAGTCAGAGGAAGCACTGTTAGTAGGAGAGGGAGTATTGGCTTAGATGAAGGAAACATTTAGCTTTCCTTGGCAAAATCAGCCCCATGGTGTTTAAAAAGTATTCAAGCGTCTTCAGCTAAAAGCTACTTCTTAAGATGACCAATGTTCTTGCTTTCATTGTATGTTTACCTAGCAGTCTTATTATCTGCCAGGAATAATCGACAGCTAAGACTGGGAAACACCTTTTAATAGCCTTGACAGTTGTATATCTCAAGGTAAATAATTCATTGAAACTTAGCTTTCTTTATGGCCTACTTAACAGGGAAGGAATGCAGAGCCTCAAAGGGTTGAGTGTTCCGACCTAGATGTATATAGGTTTCTATGAATGAGAGTCATTCCTTGACAGAGGCATCTGTTCTCAGTGTACACACAAAATCCAGGGTAGGGCATACAGTATGGAGGCTGAGACTCTGAACTGCACTCTCAGCCTTGCAGAGTTCTGTCAAGAGAACTAGGTGGCCTTAGATTAAATGACAATTTGGTGTTGTTGACTCACATCTATAATTTTAGCTACTCAGAAGTTGAGATCTGGAGGATCAAAGTTTGAAGCCAGCACAAGCAGAAAAGTCCACTGGATTCCATCTGAAATTATGCAGTAAAATGTCAGACTAGAGGTGTGGCTAGAATGCCACTAGAGAAGTGATAGAATGCCAACTGTGAGAAAAAAAAACAACTAGTGAGAATGCAAGTCTCTGAGTTCAAGCCCTGGCACCAACATGTATACACATACAAAAGACAACCTTATGTATATCATCTTATAAGTGTACTTTTCTAATGTTCAGTTAATGTGGAAATTACAACTAAGTTATGCTGTGGTAGACAGGTTACCAGCACCTCAGTTATAGCTAGACAAAGAGGTAATACATAAAATAGTTAAAGGCCTGGTACAAATCAACAACATTTGAAACAATTCACATTTCACTCCTGGAAAAGGAGGAAGTGCCTTTTACAAATTCTGTTTGCCAGTAAAGGAGTGGACCAATCAAAAGTTCTTTTAGTAAAATTTGAACCTTGAGCAGGAAGAGAAAAGCTTGAAAGTCAGTGGATTTATGGTATTCTAAGAAGATCATCTATCAGCTCCTCCTACCTAGACCCATCAGAGCTGATCCTGGTCTTTAGTGTTCCCTCCTTGTATTAACCAGATTTAGTTCCATGGCCTGAAATCAGACAATCTTAACTAAAACACAGTACAATAAAACCAATTAACATAATAAAAAACTAATATATCTTTTCGAGATACTAATCTTTCATAATTTATTTTTTCACCTCCCATAATGCCATTAGGTTCACCATCCACTGATGCCTTTTTGCTTTCATACTTTGTAATTCACATAGCAGATGTGACCAACACTAAGCCAAAATTTTTTCTGTGATACTAACTTCACAGAAAAGTTTAATTCTTGCAGCCTCAGTAACTTTTAATAGAATAATCTCAGGACTTGCTTAAACATCTTCCTTTTCCAATTTTAACAAGATATTTCAGGCATATAACATGTCCTTCAAAACATTTGTTTCTGGCTGTATAATGGAGTGCAAAACAGTATTTAAATGTTAGTCACCAGACTCATTAGTAGAAACTGTGGATCAGAGTAGGATATGATACCCACAGGTTTAGGGATGTTCTAGAGAGAAAAAGGATTGAAACCAGGAAAGATCTGACAGACCAGGAGGATACACTAAACGAAGAGACATTTTATGATAGTGGGGAGAAATAGGAGTGAATTTTTTCTCCTTGTAACCTAAATGTACTGAAAATGAATCTGTATTATAAAATTATGCATAGGGGCTGGGAAGGTGGCTCAGTGGTAGAGCGCTTGCCTTGCATGCATGAGGCCCTGGGTTCGATTCCCCAGCATCACATAAGCAAAAAGAAAAAAGCCGGAAGTGGCACTATGGCTCAAGCGGTAGAGCGCTAGCCTTGAGCTGAAGAGCTGAGGGACAGTGCCAAAGCCCAGAGTTCAGGCCCCACAACCAGACCCCCCCAAAAAAATTATGCATAATACAAGGAAGCATCTATCTTTGTCAAGTTTTACATATTCTTTAGTTCTTTCTCATATATATATATATATATATATATACATACACACACACACACATATATATATCTTCAATACAAACAAACAAAAACACTTAAGTATCTAGTAGCCAAAGAAAGGGAATGAAGAGCAACTAAATTGGAGTGTTCTGTTCATAAACCTTCAGAAATAGAATTCACATGTCTGATAGAGGTAAATACATGGTCAGGAAAGGGACAATTTTAAGGGAGTGATGGACAAACGAAGTAGAGATTTAGAAAGATGGAATATGGTATCGATTAGTCAGTTTAAACTATAAAAGATTGGGGAAGTTTAGAAAGTTGTGACATAGTCTAGATTTCTGAAATTTGCCAGCAAGGAATTGTGGGCTTCCTAGCTCACCTCGGAAAAGGGCCTCCTCCACACTAGAGCCCCTCACAGGGATGGCCTCCAGCTGGGGTGTCATATTTCTACACTCTAAGAAAGAGGCTTCCTGGAGGTTGTATATTTATAGAATATGATGCCCAAGGGGCACAGTTGGGTATCTAAGGGCTAACTTCTGGCATTTCATCCCTGAATTCCATGATCAAACTGAGGCATTTTGTGTGGATGGTGTGGAGAGGTTAGGAGGGAAGGCAGGGAAGGAAAAGGCCTCTTTTCCTGATGACTACTTGGGATCCTGTACTTTGTCCTTCCCTTTGTATTGTGTGTGTGTGTGTGTGTGTGTGTGTGTGTGTGTGTGTGTGTGTGTGAGAGACAGGAATGATGGGGGTTTTACAGCATTTCACAGGCATGCACAGACACAGACCCTCATCCTCATTACCCCAGGAAAATGCTGAATACTGTCCACTGCTATGGTGACAGATGAATGGCAGACACCCCTAGCGTCCAGATGGAATGATATGTCCAATTGTTAGACTCATTTTTTGTGTGTTTGTGCTGGGACTTGAATTCTGGATGTGGGTGCTATCCTGGTCTTCTTTAGCTCAAGGCTACCACTGTACCACTTGAGCCACAACTCTACTTGTGCATTTTTTTGTAGTTTATTGGAGATAAGAATCTAATACTTTCCTACCTGGGCTGGCTTTGAATTATGATCTTTAGATGTCAGCCTGCCTAGTAGCTAGGATTACTGGTGTGAGCCACTGGTATCTGGCTTAACCCTCATTTTTATCAAAGCAGTAACAGGGACTTCTCTAATTTCAGGGTGATTTATAGGTTTCATAATGAAACTTCAGAGTATATTTTAAATAAAGCCCTCTGAATGAAATGAAGACTAAAATGTGAAGTCTTAACTTGTACATTTCATCTGACACACTAAGATTCATCTGACATTGGAGTGTGAATAAAGTCCAGCCTCTGAAGTGAGAGTGAAATCCATCCAGCTGCTTTCTACACAATTTCTGTCATCTGACACCTACTACAATGAGTTCAGCCAAGAGAAAGAAAGGGACAGTGGTTCTCTCATAGAAAATGGATATAGGGCTGGGATGTAGCTCAGTGGCAAAGCGCTTGCCTAGCAAGTGCAACATCCTGGGTTCGATCCCCAGTACCAAAAAAGAAAAGACAAAAAAAAATACAGTTAAAAAAAAACCCAAACAAGAAAATGGATATAATTAGAGCACTTTCTTGCTACAGATCTATTTATCCATCAATTTATAAATCATACACAAAGCAAATGAGTTCTGTTTGTAAGGGTATGTCTTTTTCAAACTTGAATATACTATTGTAATAGTACTGTTTGGTACAAATTAACTTTGCCAAATCAATGAAGTCTCCTTAACAAGTAGAAAATGTTTATTACATACATTAAAAAATAAGATTGGAATTCTTTTTCCAAGTGCAAAATGCTTTATTGCATCTTACTTGCAAAATAGTGTAGCTTGAATGAATCAATAAAGAGAGATGGAAGCACATACACAGATAGAAAATATAATTAAAGGCTGCACTACTGCCTGGCCTTTCTTTGCTGCTCCCTTCCCCCAATTTTGGTGCAGAGACTGAACTGAAGGGGATATAAATTAAGGAAAGCCATGCAAGAGTTTCAGATAAAAGAAAAACGATGAGACAATTCCTTGAGAAGAAACAGGATAGACCTGGGAGAAAGATCCCCCACTCCCTTCCTGTAATTAGAGAAAGTCAAACATCAGAGAGATCTTGTCACCTCTGGTTTCTGGTATTGTTACAGAGGAAAAGAATGACAGGGCCTAGAGAGATGTTGAGGAGGTACAGGACAGGCTGGCGCCTGCCGCACTGCTTATGGGAGTGGAAATTGGGGGCCAGAGCTCACCGGTGACGTGACTATCACGTGACCAAGAACCTCCTAGAGCAGAAGTCCTGCTAGTCGCCTCCGTCTGGGTACCAGCTGCCAATATTACTCTGCAGGCGTGTGCAGCAAGAAGGAAGGTAGCTCAGACAGTACAGGTCGGTACGAATGAGCTTGGAAGGAGGTTGGGATGGGACCGGACCAAAAAGCACGAGGGTGCAAGTTCAGGTTGATGGAAGCGGTGTCTCTTTTTCGCTTACTTTTTAAATACCTTTCCCTTCTCCCCACCCCCACAGCACCCCGTGTTCATTTTTACTGGAGAGAAGTGTCGGGCTTCGGGTGGGGGTGAGGGGAGTGGATAACGGTTTCAGAGAATCCATGGGAGGAAAAGCTCCACAATCCAGGCACGGGGTTCGGGGTGCTGGTCCGTCCACTAAGCACTCCGTCCCCGTGTTCCCCTGTCTGTTTGCAGATCTGTAGGTCGCGGCGAAGTGGGCGAGAGAAGTATCAAAACTACCTTGATTGGAACCATGCAGAGGAGAGTCAGAGGTAGGATTAGCCTGGGACTTTGGGTGGGGGCCGCTGGGGAGGGGGCTGGGTTCTGTGCAGGCGAGGTCCAAGTCGCCCTCTCCTGGCCCCTTCTTTCTTCACACCCCCCTCCCATTTCAGTGCAGGGAAAGGGGTGTGGCGGCCTTTGCTGGGGAAATGGCGGACGATGGGGGGGGGAGAGGGGGGAGCCTGAGTGAGGAAAGTAGGGAGGGTGTGAGAAATATTTTTAACCCTAAGGCCTAAAATTCAAAACAGCAAATCGGGACCTGTATGATCAATGTAATTAGATCCACCCAACTCCACATTCAATTCTTCAATGCTATCTACCTTTTTCATTTGTCCTTCTGCCAGACTCTGTCCATCTATCATTGTGAAGTGAAGACTAACAGAAACCAAGGGAAAAAGCAATTCACCAGACTCTGGTGAAGGTTGGTTACAGGGACTGCTTATGGAGGGGAGAGGATGGGAGATAAATGTGGTGAAGAAGGCTACCTGAAGATCAAACTTCCTTGTCCCCCAACTCCTGCCCTTCTCTGAGAGTACTAGAAGAGAAAAAAGTGAATACTGGGTGTTAATAGAGGAAGACAGAAAAGAACAAATGAATCACTCTCTAGCAATATAACTTTCTCAACAACAACAACAACAAAATCTTTCTAAGCTATATGGTGAAGCCCAAATCCAGGCACAATTCAAAGCCCTAATACTTTTTCTCATCCACAGATTCAACATCAGAGCTACAGAAGCAGCCTAGGAGTGTCTGATGATAACTACCCTGAACCATTATTCACCCCATCTCTAAGTGTTCCTTCAAACAGGTCATTTCACCTCCAGCCTTGGGGTCAGCTTGAACATAAGCATGGGCCGGGCCCGGGAAGTAGGTTGGATGGCAGCAGGACTGATGATTGGGGCTGGGGCCTGCTACTGTGTTTACAAACTGACAATAGGAAGACAGGACAGTGACAAATTGGAGGAAGAAGAGGAAGATGAATGGGATGATGATCTCGAACTGGATGAGGAGGAACAGGAAATTTGGTTTGATTTAACACCTATGGCTCGGCCCTGGAGTGAGGAAGGGGATTGGAATGAACCTGGGGCCCCAGGTGGTTCTGAGGACAGACCCTCAGGAGGTGGCAAGGCCAACAGAGCACACCCAGTAAAACAGCGGCCATTCCCCTATGAGCATAAAAATATGTGGAGTGCTCAAAGCTATAAAAATTTCAGTTGTATACTTGACCTTTCAAAATGTCCTTCCATTAAGGGAAAAATGTTTCTTGGTGAGATGAAGGATGCTTGTTTTCCACTTAACCATGCAGACAAGAGTTACTTGGCCAACCTCTCTGTCAATGGAAACACAATCTCCACTGTCCATTCCACTGTCAGGGAGAAAGCTCCAGGATCCCCAAATAACATGAAAGCCAGTACTGAAAATCAGGGCCAGATTAAGATGTACATCGATGAAATGTATAGGGATACTCTGTCTCAATGCTGCAACTCACTTCTACATCAGGCTGGATTACATGTGTTAATAAGCATGACAATTATTAATAACATGCTTGCCAAGTCCGTTTCAGACTTGCAGTTTCCTTTGATTTCTGAGGGAAGTAAATGTGCTAAGGTTCAGGCTTTGGAATTGCCGATGGCTTTGTCTGAAAAGCCAGCCCTGGCAGGGGAGTTGCTAGGTGCCCAAATGCTGTGCTCAGTCCTGGCTGTCTCTATTACAAGAGGCAGCAGACAGATTCTCCAGGAAACCCTCCTCCCTTAAGTGGCAGTCTGGAACAGAATGGCGCTGAATGCACCTGAGCCCTGTTCGGCTTTGGTTTACATATGTCAAAAGCAAAAAGTCTGTAATGGGTACACCTGAAGGTGTAGTCTTAGCCAGCCACCAGGGGCTTGGGCAAAAGTTCCAGTGGCTCAGGAACATCATTGTCTCCTTGGTCCGGCAGGGCTGCCACACAGCTTTGGGTAACTTCTGGACTGGGCAGGACACAGACAATGTACATTGTAACTTCCTGCCTTGTAACTTACCTTCTTGAGGTAAAGGGACCAATGACCAGGACAGCAAACCACAGCATCCACAGTGCTGTCCTTGCCCACAGTGGCCTCTTTATCTAAGTGGGATCACTGGGCACAGAACAAGCCCACATGGAAGCTTGTGCTGAAAATGCATTTGCTGCTGCTTAATATTAAGTCTTTTCCTTTCCTTTCTCCCACACCAGCTGGTGGATGGTGAGCCTGTTGATTCAAATCTTCACTCCCCTCCTGGCCATTTTACTGACTTAACCTCCTGCACCCAAGTCTGCACCTGTGTGTATCATCAATAAACTTGTGTGCTTTGATTGGCAAAAAGAGACATGGTTCTTGTCCTTGAGTTGACAAACTGTGTTGAGGAAAAGACCAAAGTGTACCCCTAATGCCAGCTGACTGGGGTGTATGCTTCCTGACTGATACACTCCTCAGGGTCTAGTAGAAGTAGGGACAGAGGCTCAGAATAAGCTTCATGAAAGGGGTTGCGGGCATGGGCCACAGGACATGGTGACAGAGAAGTTGATTTTAAGATGAATGTTGAGAGCCTGAAGAGAAAAGTAACTCCCTGCAAGGCAGCAGTGTAGTGTGGGGTATAGTGGAATCTCATGATAAAGGTTTCTCCTTGACTGGAGGCCTGGGGAGGAAAGAAGGTATCCTGAATGTTCCTGAGTGGGTGGCAACAGGAGACAGGAGGTGGCTCTCTGCCCTTCATCTGTACACACCTAATGCATCAGCACCACAATAATACTGCCATTGCCCTGTGCCGCATTCTGAAACTTCACCTCTCCTGGAAAACTGCTGTTACACACCTCCAGCCTTCTTCCTTTCTTGGGATGCCAAGCACTGTTAGCGGTAGACTAAGATTTCAGCTGCCGTGTGTGTGTGTGTGTGTGTGTGTGTGTGTGTGTGTGTGTGTGTGTGTGTGTGCTTTCTATCCCACCTCCCACTGTACCTTGGGTGGGATCCAGGAACAGGACAGTGGATCCCCCATCAACTCCCCATAGGGATGTGGCTGCTACTGCAGTTGGAAAGAGTGCCTGGTACAGCTTG
The DNA here is from genome assembly GCF_000151885.1 of Dipodomys ordii. Lineage (NCBI taxonomy): Eukaryota > Metazoa > Chordata > Mammalia > Rodentia > Heteromyidae > Dipodomys > Dipodomys ordii. The sequence continues at coordinate 375,553 of NW_012267419.1, forward strand.
CCATGGCCAGTCCATCACAGACCCCTCCCCCCATGCTGTTGTTTCAGCTCCTGGTACTTCTGGGATGCAGGGGTGCCTGTGTGTATGAAATCAGGAGTTAATGGGTTTTTCAACTTTTCCTTCCTTGGCCGCCCCAGCATTTCCAGATGTTTCCCAATGACACTTAGCTTTTCCCCATACCCCTGCCTCCACAAAACCACTTTAAGTGCATGCTTGTGGTGTGTGGAGCATAGGTCCCCTTTCTGAAAGCAATGGTAAAACTCTATAGACAACTCTTGATTTCCTTGGGCTGTGTTTCTGCTGTGTCTGGTGCCCTCTGCTGGTGTGTTCTCTGCAATGCTGCTGGGATCACCAACCAGGCCTGGGCAGCAGTGCTCTCTCTGCATAGTGCCTTGACTTCTGCCTGCTTCCATCACAAAGAACACAGATTTGTATTCCTTCTCCTTTCTTCTAGGGTTTGTGATCTAGATGAGCTAAGCTCTTTCTTAAAGTGTGTGCCCCATGCTGTCCTGTGGGCTTGGGAGACTGCCAGGGCCCTCCCAACCTACTCTGGAAAGTCCTCCAACTTTGAATGAGGCTGCTGCTAGTCCCAGGTCCTGAGGCTTTTCATAGCCACAGAGTGATTTTGGGTTACTGGCACACCACAACTCACCCCATGACGTCATGCCTCTGTGGCTTCATGAACAGGATCTAGTCTTGTTTCCCAACTTCTGTTAATAGGATCCCATTTCTCCCAAGTGAACCACCCTTTGATTGAGTGATGTTCGTCTGACTAGAAAATTTATCGTAGTATTTTTTTCTTATGGCATAGCAGAATATATCTGTTATGCTTTATTTCCAGTTGCATTACCTTTACACCTTAAATTCTCAAAGCTTGCTATCTTTATATGTTTTTCTTTTTTTATTTTTATTTTTTATTGTGAAAATACTGTACAGAGGGGTTACAATTACATGGGCAACATAATGAGTACATCTCTTATCAAACATTGTAGCCTCCTCCTTTGTTTCCCCTTCCCATCCTTTCCCATCCTCCCCCCCCCCCCCATCCAATCCACCCCGCCCCCCCCACCAAAGTTGTAAAGTTCGTTTTCGACATAACGACTTGTACTTCTCATTGTTGCAACGGGTCCACCTGTATCCCTATTTAAGCGACTTGTTTTTCCCCTTCCCCTCCACAAATTATACAGACATCAAATACAGTGAAAGCACGGGTTATACTGTGGGGGAAGGACATACAAGGCAACAAAGAAATAATCTTATAAATGCCTTAGAAACAATCACATGAAAGAAAAAAATACATTTGAATACATATCTTAGGGTTCATTTCCCTAACATCACCTTATCTGACCTTTTCTGCTTGACTCAGACGTATCCAAGCACAATTATTTAGATCTTTTGGCTACTCACTATATTTTCTGTATAAAAATTGTGTCTTTGTAATTGGGCTTATTCCTAAGTATTTATTTTTCTCTGTATGTGGATATATCCCCAAATTTGTCTTGTAATTGTCTGCTACTTTGACTCTGATGTCCCATTTCCTAGCACATTGGATATATCTATGGCTTCAACTACCTCAATGCGGGGAACAATTCAAAAGGTCGATTGTCAAGTGGCTAACCAGTACTCTCCCAACAGGAGGAAATGGGGTAAAAATGTGGATCAATCCACAAATTATCTTTTCCCAGGATTCTCCCCAAGGACCTTTTTCCCTTTCATTTTACTTAGATATTTTTTCTCTGTGATGACCCATCACCCCAAAAAAGAATATAAAATGTGAAATCAGAAACAGGGGTACAGATCCTCAGTATAGAATAAGACTGAGGCCTGGATTAAGAATAGGGGCAATCTTTAAATTTCAAAGATAAAAGCCTGAGAATTAAGCACCAGGATGGCGACATTAGGCATCTGCATTTCTAAAGATAGCTTGTCTCACCTCTAGGCCATTTGGGGAGCTAATCAATGCTTTCCTAAAGCTATGGTATCTGCATTTCTGTAGAGCAGAGCCCTCGTAGCTCACTCCCTGGAGCCAGGCATCTGCACTTCAAAGGATGGCTTGCCTCACCTCCTGGCCTGGGAGCTGTTTAGACAGCTCTGAGCTCCTGCCAAGGCACCAGGAATTCTGCAAGGAATTATTTAAGCTCAGCCATCTTACTTCAAAACTTTGCTTTGATGACTTATTGCTTTGGTTAGTACCATCTGTGAGTGTTCCCCCCTCCCATGGATCTTGCCTTTAAATACTCAGCTATATTTGACTTTGCTTCTGTTCTTCACTGTCCTCATATAGTGAGTTCCTGTGGCTAATAAAGATTCCTAGCTGGGGCTGGGAAGGTGGCTCAGTGGTAGAATGCTTGCCTTGCATGCATGAGGCCCTGGGTTCGATTCCTCAGCACCACATAAGCAAAAAGAAAAAAGCTGGAAGTGGCGCTGTGGCTCAAGTGGTAGAGTGCTAGCCTTGAGCTGAAGAGCTGAGGGACAGTGCCCAGGCCCAGAGTTCAGGCCCCACAACCGGACCCAAAAAAAAAAAAAAGATTCCTAGCTGGAGTGACTGTTGGTGACTCCTTTCACCAATCATGGGTTCAAGTCCTGCCGGCCCCGGGAAGTTGGGGGTACTTCACTCTCCTGACACTACTTCCCTTGCAGTGGAACAACCCAAACTAAATCCTCTGATTTATTCAAGCATCTTTTTTTCCCCATCTCTGGAAAGGTGTTCATTAATCTCACCACCAGTATTGCTCTTTGTTGCAATAGAATACTGGTATTTGTCTTCTGTCTGGTTATGTGATGATTTTGAATGAAATAAAGGCAATTTGAAGGCTTAAATGATTATTACAATAAATACACCTCTGAATTCATATTTGCATTTCAGAATGTTAGATTGTTAAAGTATATATTTTTGTAGAATTCTATATGTATCATTTCTAGATCTTTAAACTGACCAGGAGATGAAGTTGGTAAGTTTCTCAACTGGGAGTGGAAATGAAGGTAAGGACATGGCAGCTTCCTCTCTCAGCTTGAGCTGTTCCATGTTAGTTCTGGTATCTTTTAAATTGATGTTTTTGGACACGGAAAAACTAAGCTGGATGTTTAGCAATTTCTCAGGAACTTATCTAGTCAAATTTAATTTCCATCTAAAGTTTCAGTCTGGGAACTGATTTGAGGCAGGAGACATACGATTGATTGTTTATTCTTATTGTCCCTTGCTTTTTCCCAACAAAGTTGTTTTTTAATGGGCACTTTTTTATCTTGAATTCTTGCTATCTTAGGCTAGTAGTAAAAATGTATGGTCTGAGTGATCCCAGGCTGGTTCCTGTAATGGGAGGTCTTAGAAGTTAAGATAATTCCAAATTGATGGTTGTAAGTTTAAAAGAAAATAGTTTTCACGATACTCACAAGACTTGGGGGTAGGGTAGGGAGAGGAAAAGTAGGAGAAAAATGAGGGGGGGAGTAACAAGTTCGACAAGAAATGTACTTATTACCTTACTTATACAACTGTAACCCCTCTGTATGTCACCTTGACAATAAAAATAAATAAATAAAATTACCTTTCAGAACTCAAGGATTCTTGAGTAAGTAGAAACTTACTTGCTTCTCAGAATGTGCAGTTACTATTTGAATTACTTATTCTTTGTTAGCATGAAGACATCTCATTTATTTATTATCACAATGACTTCTATTATGATAATGAAATTATGCAGGAACCCAGGGGCCCAAGCTGGAAATCAGGACATTTACTTATATGATTGTCTTAGTCTTCAGAGGGTTAGGGCAAACAAAGATATATATGGAGTAAGGAAATTACAAAAACAAGTATCAGATATCTCATATATCATGATATTTACAAAATAGGTAACACATTCTAGTGATTCTAAATTCAGAAGTTAAAACTGACTGCGCATTAAAAAAATCTCCCAATTACTTAAGGAGTCCTCATACAAATATTTAGTGATTTCATCTCATTTTTCTTGGTATAACAATTAATCCTTTAATGATCAACTTGACCTATATTTAGTCTTACTCTTCATTATTATTATTATTATTTTGGTCTGTTGTGGGGCTTGAAATCTGGGCTTGGGCGCTGTCCCTGTGCTCTTCAACTCAAGGCCAGGGCTCTACCGCTTGAGCCACAGCGCCACTTCCGGTTTTATTGGAGATAAGAGTCTCATGGACTTTCTTGCCCGGGCTGGCTTTGAACCTTGATCCTCAGATCTCAGCCTCCTGAGTAGCTAGGATTACAGGCGTGAGCCACCTGAGCCCGGCTTTATTATTCTTTTTAATTCACTCAATTTTAGTTGATTAAATTATATTTCTTAGTGTTTTTTGTATTTATCTGCTTTAGATAGCATCTTGTAACCCCAATTATTAAAGATAAGAAAATCAGTGTATTTCTGGGTATGTTATCTTGCACCTGTATTTCTGGACACTTGGAAAATGGAGGTAGGGAGAATGATGATTCAGAACCAGCCTGTTAGAGCCTGCCTCGCTGGTACAAGGCCTTAGTTCAAACCCCCATACCGCTAAAAAATAAAGAGAAAGAAAAACCAACATAGTAACTTTACTTCCCATCAACTATTCCATTTTCTTTTCTTTTCTTTTTTTTTGGGGGGGGGAGCTCTGGTTGTGGGGCTTGAACTCTGGGCCTGGGCACTGTCCCTTAGCTCTTCAGCTCAAGGCTAGCGCTCTACTACTTGAGCCACAGCACCACTTCGGCTTTTTTCTTTTTGCTTATGTGGTGCTAAGGAATCAAACCCAGAGCCTCAGGCATGCAAGGTAAGCGCTCTACCACTGAGCCACCTTCCCAGCCCCGTATTCCATTTTCTTTATGCTCTCAATTGTTATGTTATTCTATTCCATCTTAGTTTATCACCATTTGTATTTATTCTATGACTAAAATCACCACAATTGTTTTGACCTTAGTCCTAAATTTACATAGTTTTGGCACAACTTGTTATACCTTTTCTGGGTTGGTTTGTGTGCTTGCTTGCTTTCCTGTGCCCCTACCATGTTTGTCTTCATTTCTGGGATTGCTAAATCTTTTTTTCCACATCCTTTCCTAAGGCCTGACAGGGCATGCTTTTTTTTATTTTTTCCCATCCTTATCTTGCCACCTCTTTTTTGAGCTTTTGCTCACATCAGTAAAAATTTCAAATTCATATGGACTATTTGGCTATTTTTTTAACCTACCATATGGTAACATTTCCAGAAACGTTTTCATATATTCTCAATTTTCCATGTCCCCTTTGTCTTTTTCATGTGTTACCTGTGCTTACCTCCTGCGAATTTCTTTTTGATTTCCTGCTTTTAAGGATTATGAGGGGTTTCTGAGCCAGTTATTTGCAGGATAAGAGACAGAGTTGTTCTGCACAATAACAAGAATTTTTTGAAAGCTAACTATGGAACTGTTGAGAATGTAGTCTATACTTTCCCCTGCAACTCAGGAACAGAATCACCTCCCAAGCTACCAGCTGAACAGATTACTTACTATAAACATGACTTATCTCTGTGATGCCTTTTTTTTAGCCTGCTCTCTTTCTGTTTCTTATAACCCCATAGGGACCATCAAGTTTCTAGTACCCACTTTGAACATGTTTCTTATCTTCAAGAAGTATATAAACAGGTTCTTTCTTTTCTGGGATTTGTTGTTGTTTTGAGTGCAGCTGGAGAGTTTCTGGAAAATTAACTGAACAGACCGTAAAGCACAAAACCAATATACAAACCCATGGAGAGACTTTGAAAAAGTCAGAGCCCAGTATACTAAAAGGCTTGATTTGGACTGAACCTCTAGTTAAGCACAGAAAGGCAAACCTTTCCACATACTCTGCCAAGCTTCCTGAGCTTTCTCACAAGAGGGAGCAAACACACAACAGTTTCTGTCTTTGCAACTAAATTCATGCTAAGAGAAAATGGGTGATATTAAAGGAGCATAAATCATACCTTATTACATCTTTATATGAAGTGGTTATTAATTTTCATAGCAATCACCACACTCCATTGTATTCCCTGTTAGATGATAAGCTGTATGAATAAGGAATAGTATTTGCCTTGTTAATTACTGTCTGACATGTAATTACTGCTCATTGACTTCTCTGTTTACACAGCATTTAACTGAAATTCTGATTTCAGCCAGAAGTTGGTGCTTCTGCACATACTTTTAAGTAGCTTCAACAAAAGTGTTATTAAATATAAATTTTGTTTTAAAATATGTTAACTGGGCACTGGTGGCTCATGCCTGTAATTCTAGCTACTCAGGAGGCTAAGATCTGAGGATAGTGGTTCAAAGCCAACTGACAGAAAATTCGGTTAGACTTTTCTTCAATTAGCCACCCCAAAAATAAGTGGAACTGTCACTCAAATGGTAGAGTGCCATCATTGTGCAAAAAAAAAAATCTAAGGGTTAATATCAAGGATCTGAATTCAAGCCCTAGAACCAGCACAAAATTTAAATATATTAGGCAGGATTTATAATATGGACCTAATTAATTTAAAAACGCAAATGTATGAAAAAGACTGTAATCTTGCTGTTCATTGAAGTCTTATTCTCAGGTCTCTTCTCTTCCTTGGAACTTTACCCCCTGCCATGACTTTACTGCTTCTATCTTAATGGCTCAAGAGTCTTTGTGTCTAGAGTTCAAGGTTAATTTCTTTAATGCCTACAGATTACATATACCATAGATATTTCTTGCCCAACATACTAGAGATTGGAGTCATGGTTTCCTGGTCCTACATCAAAACTGTTCCTCCTTCAATATTCCCTGCTCAGCAAACACTACCACTATCCAGACAGTTTACACAGGCTCCAACCTCAGTCATTATTGACTCTTACTTCTCCTCCCTATATTGCTAGCTTATCATAAAACGCTGTTGATTCTCGGATGAATGTTGATATTTGTCATAATACTTACATGATACAAAGCAGTTGGTATAGTACTTGTTATGAAAAGTGTTCCCCCTTCTACACTTTCCTGGATTCACTGCCAGTCTCTGGAGTGACATCTTTTTCTTAACTTTTCTGATTTTAGTCAATCTGATGAAGTGGTTCTCAACTGGGGAAAATTCTCACTTGGGAAAAAGGCCCCGGGGTACATTTGCCAGTGTCTAGTTATTTATTTTGGTTGTTGCCATTTCAGGAAGGGTGCTATTATCTTCTTGTGGTATACACTAGTGATGCTAAAACTTAGAAGACAGCTTCTGACTCCAAATGTTAATAGTTCTGAGGATGAGAAATATGTTTTGAAATTATCTCCCAAACTCCCCAAACAGACTTACATCTGAAATGACCTAAAATGAAAACAAGACAGTTTAGTTAACTTACGTCACATTGCTTCTCATCCTCCCCTAGTCCCAATATTTATAGTATTATTTTATTTTAATCATCCAGTCAGCCAACATTTCTTGAGCACCACTGTATGCCAGGAAGTATCCTAGAATTTGGATGGTAGTAGTACTCAGGACAGATGGAGGCCCACAACAAAAATCAATTACAACAAAGAAAATAGCTAAATTTAAGTAGCACATATAAACCTTTCATAAACTTCTACCAGTAGTTATTCATTTTGTACTTTGTAAACAAAAGAGAAAAGCTCTGCTATTCTTTCTCTTGCCTTTTATCATCTTCTGTATCTGAAAGTTTGTCAGCTATACTTTCATTAAGTCCTATATCTACTTGAAATCTCCTCCAAACAGGCTGCCTGTGGGTCATTTAAAAAAAAAAGATAAGGTAGTTCAAATGCTAGGTTATTACAGCATTTATATCATTGTCATTGCGATATAAATGTAGGTTATAATTATCAATATCTAGAGTTGTAAACAAAAAATTCATGGGAAAGTTGGTTGTTTGATATCAGAACGTGAATGTCAGCTGGAACTCAGCTACACGTACATGGATAAATAAAGCAGAAAACTCAGTGTACTCTCTCCATTTGAAAAGCAAGATCCCCTTGATTTTAGAACAAAATATAGTAATTTTAACTGTCAATAATTCCCCTTGAAATTCCAAGAAATCAGCAACTCTCCTTGATATTCCAGGAAATCAGCAACTCCCCTTTATTCCCTTGAGCCCAAATTCCAGGAACAACCCCCTTTATGGAAAATTCGGCTAACCACAGCTAATGAGCAGGTAACAGGATAAGGACCACTTGGTCCATCTGCTCCAGCCAATCAATTCGAAGAGCATCAACCACATGAACCAGCCAATCCCTAGTACCTGGTCGGGTCCTGCCACTGGTTACACTAATCATCTTTTAGAATTATTTTATTATTTTTCCGCAGTGTGATATGATTTGTTAAGTGTTGCAATAACCCAAAGAAGTCCCTGAAAACCCTATAAAAACCCTGTTAGATGAAGGGTCGGGACTCAATCTAGATCCACTGTGTCGGTGACAGTCGTGAGTCCAGACTCGAGCTTGCAATAAACGACTCTCGTGTGCTTGCATCGGAATCCACTCTTTGGTGGTCTTTGGGGATCCTTATCTGGGCATAATAATGGTACTACCAATTTAGTGATTTTGTCCCTTAGGAACTTTCACCAGTTCAAGCTAAACTTTTCTTGGGTTCTGGGAAGGTTGCTCTTAGAACTATTTGGCCATTTCAGACTGTCCTGGGAGCCATGCAGCCAGGTTCTACTTATTTACTGTTTTGGGGCATGGTATAGGTCCAAGCTATAAATTAACTATATCAATGTTATCTGTTGCTGCACAAAACTACACTAAAACTCAGTAGCTTTAAACATCTAAATTGCTTTTTACTTTGTGAATCAGTAATTTGTACTATCAGTTTACTTAGCTGATTGTTCTGCTAGTCTTGCCTGAGGTAGCAACTAGTGTATGTGTGTGAACTGGTCCTGGGACTGGAATTTAGGGCTTGGGGTCTGTCCCTGAGCTTTTGTGCTCAAGGTTAGAATTCTACCACTTGAGCCACAGCTCCGCTTTTGTTTCTTTTTGGTAGTTAATTGGAGATGAAAGTGCCGCAGGCTTTCCTGTCCAGTCTGACTTTGAACTGGAATCCTCAGGTCTCAGCTTTCTGAGTAGTTAGGATTACAGATGTGAACCACTGGCACCTGGTGCAATGAATATTTTTATGCATAAGGATACATATAAGCTGGGTGCCGGTGGCTCACGTCTGTAATCCTAGCTACTCAGGAGGCTGAGATCTGAGGATTGCGGTTCAAAGCCATCCCGGATATGAAAGTCCCTGAGACTCTTATCTCCAATAAACCACTAGAAAACCAGAAGTGGTGCTGTGGCTCAAGTGGTAGAGGGCTTGCTTTGAGCTGAAGAGTGCAGGCACAGCGCTCAGGCCCCAAATTCAGGCCCCATGACGGAAAAAAACAAAAACAAAAACAAAACAAAACACCAGAAAAACTGCAAGTGGCGCTGTAGCTCAAGTGGTAGAGCGCTAGCCTTGAGATACAGAGCTGAGGGACAGCACCCAAGCCCAGAGTTCAAGCCCCACGACCAATCCCCCCAAAAAAGGATATATATATATACTCTTTATAAACACAAAGAAATTTATATAAGTTTATATTCATAAAAAACTTAGAATATATATGTATATGTATGTTAGGTTTTAAAAAAGAGGTAGCCAAGTAAGAACTGCACCATGCACGTGGTATTCAGGTAATGGGCAGGTTTATTCAGTAGACCTGCTGGGACCAGGTAAGGTTGGCACTCCATGTGGCTGGGAAAGGCCTCAGAAAGAGAGCTGGGAAAGAGAGGAAAGAGCTAGAAAAGAGCAGAGAAAGAGGTAAGAACAGCAGCACTCACGTGGTATTCAGGTAAGGGGTAGGTTTATTCAATAGACCTGCTGGGACCAGAGGAAAAAGAGCTAGAAAAGAGCAGAGAGAGCAGAGAGGAATAGAGAGAGAGCGAGCAGAGAGAGCTAGAAGAGAGAGAGAGAGCAGAGAGAAACAGAGAGAGAGAGCGTCTGGGCCTGGGCTAGCCCTTATCTAGGGTAGGGCAGAGAAAGGTGTGGCCACATCAAATTCAGATGTGACCTCAACGGATGCAGATGTGACCTCTTCCAGGTGTCCCAGTTGCCTAGGTAACGCAGGTACTGGGTGGAGACTTTGCTGCGAGGAGGGTGGAGTCTGCTAGCCATCCAGGAGCGGACCTTACATTCCAGCCTTTTAATAATCATGAAATAGGGCGCAGATTCTCTCTGGCTACTTCCTGCTGACAAGGGGCATTGACAATAGGGGTAAAAGGCTGGAATTTGGTTCCCTCCCAGAGAAGGCAGTGGGCAGCAGCTGTCCCTTGGTGGCATGAGTCCTTAGATGAAGTCTGGCGGTTACCTCTTTTTAAAAACCTAACAATGTATACATACAAAAATTTTATTTTATTTTCTATTCAACTGAAATGCAAATTGAATTTGGAGTTGTAATATTTATCTAGGAACTCTTTCTTGTGATCCTCAGTTGAAACAACAGTTCATCTCTATTCTATATAGATTAGCTTCAGTGTCAGAGCAGAAAGAATACAAGCCTTAATGAAAAAATAAACAGTTCAAGTCTCTTCTTGGGTTGTGTTTGCTAATATTTAAACTGGGCAGAACAAATGACATGGGCAGGTCCAAGTCCATGGGGGGAGGGGGGGGGGGGGAGACTAGATAATGGTATGAAGACCAGGAGATATAGTTCATTGGGGACCATGTTATAATCTTATCTTAGAGGCTTTTCTAATTGTTTTTTTTTTACTTATTTGCTTTCATTTGATTTTCTAGTTTTTCTAATCTCATTTTCTACCCTCTCAATTCATTTTACTAAGTCTTCTGCTATTCATAAATTCACCCATTACCTACCTGAAGTCTTATATCATCCTTTTCCACTTTGATCTGGGTAATTAAAGTTTGGACTTCTTAAAAGTAACCTTTATTGCTTTTGTCAGTTGAGAGCATTATTTACCAGGTTCTATAATTACCTTTGACTTGATTAACATCTCTCTTTTTTTCTTTTTGCTGGTCATGGGGCCTGAACTCTGGGCCTGGGCGTTGTCCCTCAGCTCTTCAGCTCAAGGCTAGCACTCTACCACAGCGCCCCTTCCGGCTTTTTCTGCTTATGTGGTGCTGAGGAATTGAACCCAGGGCCTCATACATGTGAGGCAAGCACTCTACCACTGAGCCACCATCCCAGCCCTAACATCTCATTTTCTTAGAGTATATTAAAATCTTTCCATAGGACTACAAAAGGTAGTTTATTGGGCTAAAATTGTGGCTCAGGTTGTAGAGTGCCTGCCTAATGATTTCAAGGCCACAAGTTTAAACCTGAGTTCTGTTAAAAAAAAAAAACAGATAAACTTTCTCATTGTTTTCAGTCCTGAAAGCATTGCTTGCTTGCTTGCTTGCTCTTTTTCTTCTTTGTGATGGATATAGAACTCAGGATCTCAAATGTTTTGCATATGCTGAACTATTGAACCTCAGTTATGTGAAAACATCTTCATTGTCATCAGATAATGGCTTGATAGTGTGTCCATAGGAAGGCATCTTCCTATCTTCCTAAAGATTTAAAAGGATGTGTACACTGGAGTTTACATTTAGGGTAGATAGTTTAGTGACATTAAGTACATTCAGATTGGGTTGGATATAGTTTAAGTGCCAGAGCACTTACCTAGCATTCACAAGCTCCACAAAAAAGAATTTACACACTGATATGGCACATCAAGAGTTATGGATATAGAGTAGTAAATTCACCAAAACAGAAAGTAGAATGGTGGTTGACAAGGGATGGGGAGGGAGGAATTTAGTTGTTTAATGGGTAGAGAATTTCAGTCTTGCCCAATGAAAAATGTCAGGCTGCTGCAGGAAGTAAGAAGCTGGGGAAAATATTAGGCCACTGGGGTAAAACAGGTTGCTGCCAAGAAAGACCAGGTCCCTATCAAAAACGCCATCTGAGTCAACTATTGTTCCAGTGCACTGACCTTGAAATGTTCAAACCAGCAAAACAAGCTACATACTACAAGTCCCCCGCTCACTATAATTCTGCTTTTTGTAGGGACCCAATCTTAATGTTAGGATCCAGTGAGCCTAAGCGACTCCACCCTGGTTAAACATCCATCTTGTTGTTTACAAGTTTAGGGAAAATGTGGATTGCAAGTCTCTGATAACAGAGCCTAGAGGCCAGGTGGACACATCAGTAACGAGCATATATGTAACACCCCCCCCCCACCACCAAGGAAAACAACCCCCCCCTAAACCCACACGCCAAAACTGACCAAAGTGGTAGGCTAGTTTAAACAACTGCTTAGGGATAAGTTGTAACCTCATTGGTCACCTGCGTGTGGCCCGACATAACTGTGCAATTTTGTGCGAGTGTTGCAATGCTATTGGCCACCTGCGTGTGGCCAGCCTAACTCCATGGCTTGTTCCCTATAATAGTTAGCCCGTGAAGCTGAGTGGGGTTCGCTCTCTGCCAAGGTGTCCCTGACCAGTCAGTCTGTTTCTAGATGCTTGGTGTGAAATATAGCTTTGTCTAACTTTCTCTTTGTTTCAGTCTCGTTCCTTTTATCACAGACCCCAATATTGGGGGACTACCCCAATATCTTGGGGGCTCATATAGGAACAAATGAGGAGGACTGAGCCAACATCAGAATTTCTGAGAAAAACCTCCAGAGGTAAGAGGGGGATTGAGTCCCTCGTACTGTTCTGCGTTTGCATAGCTCGGGGGGGGGGGCCCACTGAGGAGAAACTGGACACAGTATTGCTCCCCAGGGCCAGAGTGGATGTGGAGACGTCCCATCCCTTCATCTGTTCATCACCAGGAAGGGGTTTGAGTCCCCTGAGATGGTCAGGGACCAAGGGGGTTCTAGTCCCCCAAGGCCCCACCAGCGGCAGGTTGCATTTCTGAGTTGGGATTGCATCTTGGTTGTTCCGCTTAATTTCCTGCTGAGGAGAAAGAGCTGCTGGGTCTGTCTTTGTCTTTGTGGCATCTGCTGTGTTGTTTGTCGTGTTTGAAGAAATGGGGCAGCAAGGTAGTAAGGAATCTGTGCTACCCCTAGACCTTGTCCTTCATTTTAAAGACTTCCAGAAAAAACTGCTAGTTCTGCTTTTGTATGAAACTGCCACTGACCACCTGCAAGTGGCCCCAGCAAGATCTTAGCCTCAGGCCTTGGCCCAGGGGGTCTGAGCTTGGGGGAGAACCTGCCAGTCTGAGGGGACGGCCGCTAGGGACTTCTTTCCCTTGCCCCAAGATGACTGGGAATTCTCCTTTGCCTTGGAAGTCCCCTGGGTCAACGTTTGCAGGAATCTAAAAGAAAAATCCTCTGGAGGTGAGTAGAGGGGGTTCGAGTGAAAGAGGCCATCCCAATAATAAAAGAGGCCATCCTGACAATAAAAGAGGCCATCCCAGCCCCCCTAATAAAAAGTTACCCAACCCCACCCTAAAGGGGACAAGGGAACAAACAAAAGGCACCAGCCCTGTTCCAGGAAACTGTCTACAAGGTCACTTTCCCAGTCCAAGGATCCGCAGGCACATGCAGCTTGGCACGTACATCTTACTAGCCCAAATTAGGACATGTTTCTCTCCTTAAGATGATTGGTAAAAGTATGTGACTCAGTGTAAAATGATTGGCTGCCTGCGTGCAGAACCCCCCCCCATGCAATACTTTAAACCTATTGGCTACTAATGTGCGGGCTTTGCCATAACGGATAATAAAGTCCTATATAAGGTCACCCTCAGGGAAGCTCAGGGTTCTCAGCTGATGACTGGTTTAAGGTCACGCTGTGAGCCCGAGCATGCTCGAATAAAAGCCCTGTGCTTCTTGCATGAGAACTTCTCTTGGTGTCCTCCATTCAGCGTGAGCATCTCGACCCTTTCACGAGTTCCCTGATAAAATGGATTTGATCCCACTTGTAAATGATGGTGAGATGTTGCCCCATTCACTGAGACCTGATTTTGTCTTTGTGGCCACTTGTCTGTCTTGTTTATTTTGATAAGTTTTCTGTTCTATGTTTTCTGAGGTGAGGAAGTTCTGGGTGAGAGTGGCAGGTTCACTCAGCAGACTCTGGATTCAGCTTGCTGAGTGAGAGTGACACAGAGCTCTGGTAGGGATGAGCTGGGGGCCCATTAGGCCCCAACTTAGCCTTCAGTTGTTGTCTTGTCTAGTTCTGTTTTAGAATTGGTACCAGTTTTAAATGTGGATCCCTGGTTTTTGTGTTTATCTGTGTTTTTGTTATTTATTTGAACATCTCTGGGGGAATAAAAGTTCCAGCCTCTGGCTGGGCTTGGTTACAGACCTGCTGTGCCCCACTTCCCTGTGAGGCGTGGTAGGTTGCTGAGCTAGTTTGATTCCTTTCAAGCCTCAGGCTGCATTTTCTCCTTGTGGAGGCTGCCAGTGGGGAGGGTCCCTGTGAGACTGTCACCTCTAATCAGCCAGCAGAGTGCTTAAAGAGCAAGCAGAGTTGCTTGGGACTCAAAGTGGCAGAGTGCTAGCCTTGAGCTGGAGAGCTGAGAGAGTTCAAGTCCAGTGACCAACCAAGGGAAATGCCAATGAGGCATTTATCCCAGCGTGGAGAAGATACTCTTGGGACAAAAGCAATGATGGATCATTCAGAGGCAGTAAGCCACTGCTTGAATGGCAGAATAATGTCAGATCCTAGAGTCATTTGTGCATGGCCCTTCAAAAATTGGTCTGAGCCAGGAGGTCATGGAAGATAGATTGTAAGCATGCCTAAAAGGATAGGAACTTGCCAGTCCTCTATGATAGTCGTAAAAAGCTAAGGTAAAATGTGGGGGATAATTTAAATCCCAACACCTGTATGTATCAAAAGCCCTAATTGGCAGTAACTTTTGCTTTTTTTTGGGGGGGTCTGGTCATGGGGCCTGAACTCTGGGCCTGGGCGCTGTCCCTCAGCTCTTCAGCTCAAGGCTAGTGCTCTACCACTTGAGCCATAACGCCACTTCCGGCTTTTTTCTTTTTGCTTATGTGGTGCTGAGGAATCGAACCCAGGGCCTCTGGCATACAAGGCATGCACTGTACCACTGAGCCACCTTCCCAGCCCTGGCAGTAACTTTTGAGCTGACACCAGCTACATAAAATTTTCTGTTCAGGAGAAAAGGTCTGTGCATTTGTCAAAAGTTAAAATATTGTTCTTATTGACATCTAACCCTGGTAACCTCTTTGTAAAACAGGCTAAGGTTATAGGCTCCTGGCTAGGTAGGATCAATGCCCCTGAAGTCAGCTTGAAGAAGTTACAGAAGATGGACCTCCACCCATCAACCCCCTTTTAAGATCAAGAGTCCAGAGTCAGTTTTGGAAAAACAAAGCAAAATAGATTATTTATATATATATATATATATATATATATATTAAAGCATAAAGAATAGTGATAACAGGTGTGCAAGTGTGGAGACTGCATCTGTAGGAGATGGTTACAAGACCAAGCCTTCTGTGTCTATAAAAATATCTGGTTAGTAAAAAGTTGTTGTCTTGGTAAATTGTCCTGGGGCCACAGCCTGCCAAGACTATGTCATGTATTCTTAACCAGTCTGTGTAGGAATTTGCAGCCCAGCACTAGGTGTGACAGTCCTTTGGAGCCACTGAGAGACCCTGCTGCTGCTACTGCACACTCCAATGGATAAAGTTCAACGACAGCCTGACAATCACCTGGAGGAAATCTACATCGTCACCCAGACCACCTCCACCATGGAAAAAGAAGACTGAATTCCTGCCTGATCCCATCACCTGAGCCTGCTTCCTGGTGGAGAACTGCTTTGAGTCTGCTAAAACTAAGATCTTGTTGGACATTCTTTTGGTGATATCCAGTAACCCTCTCTACTCCTACAGTGGATATTGGGGGCAAGGACATCACTGGCTTGCCTTAGGCACTTCAGGGCAAAGGAACTAGAAATCCACTCTATAGTCTTAGCCTAGTTTGGCTCTGGTATGGTAATAACCTGCTCCTTCCTTGTGTATGTTAAAGAGCATTAACCCCACCAGACTAGCCCCTGTGTGAGCCTAGGAAACTATACATCTTACATCTCCTTAGATTTTTTTTTTTGGGTCCGGTCATGGGGCCTGAACTCTGGGCCTGGGCACTGTCCCTCAGCTCTTCAGCTCAA
>NW_012267419.1:395104-396634 GCF_000151885.1 Dipodomys ordii
AAGAATGACACTGCCCCATTTGTTAGGAAATGGAAAAACTTGGAAAAAATTATATTAAGTGAAGTAAGCCAGGTCCAAAGAAACATAGGTCCCATGGTTTCCCTTATTTGCAATATCTAGTATATGTATGAGTCAAGCGGAAAAGGTTAGATAATGTGATGTTAGGAAAATGTAGATAATGTGATGTTAGGAAAATGAACCCTTAGATATGTATTTTAATGTTTTTTATTTCATGCATTTGTTTCTAACGCATTTATAAGATTATCTCTTTGTTGCTTTGTATGTCCCTCCCCCACAGTATAACCCCTGCTTTCACTATATTTGATGTCAGTATAAATTGTGGAGGAGATGAGGAAAAACAAGTCGTTTAAGGATACAGGTGGACCTGTTGCAACAATGAGAAGTACAAGGTTATGTCGAAAACGAGCTTTACAAAGTTGGTGCGGGGTGGGGGGGAGAAGGGGGGAGGATTGGGTGGTGGGGAGGTAGGGAAGGGATGCGAAGGGTAAACAAAAGAGGAGGCTGCAATGCTTGGTAAGAAATGTATGCATTATCCTGCCCATGTAATTGTAACCCCTCTGTACAGTATGTTCACAAAAAAATAAAATTAACTTAAAAAAATCAGTTCTCAGAACATTGATAACTTGTAGTTTATGATCAGGATTATATTACAACTCATTTTCTTTCTTTTTTTTTTTTTTGTTGTTTGTCATGGGATGTAAACTCTGGGCCTGGGCGCTATCCCCCAGCTCTTCAGCTCAAGGCTAGCACTCTATCAGTTGAGCCACAGCGCCACTTCTGGGTTTTTTTGCTTATGTGGTGCTGAGGAATCGACCCAGGGCCTCATGCATGCAAGGCAAGCACTCTACCATTGAACCACCTTCCCAGCCCTTACAGCTTATTTTCATAAACTATATTTTTCTTTTATTTGAACCAAGATTTATTATTATAAAAGGACAGGAGGACAAGAATGAAAATTGGTCCTGTCAAGGATGAGGGTACCATTAGGAGAGGGGAGGTTGAAAGAAGGTTTTAAAAAAAAAAGCTTTTTGTACATGTATGCAAATAGAACAAAGGTATCTACTGAGATGTGTTTGGGAAGGTGGAATGGGGATGAGGAAGAATAGCAGAGCAGAGTGTCACCAAGGTATATTTTATACATATATTGGTGTAACAAAATGAAAATCCCTCATACAATTAAATGATGCCAACAGAAATATTTTTAAAGTTATTTACTTAGGATCACATTGTTAGACATTTTCCCCCTGGACACAAGCTATCTTTCCGGCACTCACCTTGGCCCTAGCTGCTATGAAAGTACTTGAAATTTTAATGAGTCTCCCAAAGGAATTTGTTAGCACACAGGATTCAGTGTGCATCCATGCCTCTTTCCTGATGTAGGCTCTTAATTTTTTTTTTTTTTGATCAGCCGTGGGGCTTGAACTCTGGGCCTGGGCGCTGTCCCTCAGCTCTTCAGCTCAAGGCGAGCGCTCTACCACTTGAGCTACAGTGCCACTTCCGGTTTTCTGG
>NW_012267419.1:396684-407583 GCF_000151885.1 Dipodomys ordii
TTGAGCCACAGCGCCACTTCCGGCTTTTTTCTTTTTGCTTATGTGGTGCTGAGGAATCGAACCCAGGGCCTTGAGCATGCAAGGCAAGTGCTCTACCACTGAGCCACCTTCCCAGCCCCATCTCCTTAGATTTTTATCAATGGAGGTAGTAAGAGGAATGAGACCCAGCCCTGCTCTTAGCCTTAAAATCTAGCAAGCTTCTCCACCTCAGTAGGCTTGGTTCCACAAGCCAAAGGAAAAATTGGACAGTTTTAAATTCAAGCCACAAAGAAACTCTGGGAAAGAAGAGGGTAGTAAAGAAAGCCTTGGGAAAGGAATTAGTGAAAAAAATACCTGGATAAGAAAGGATTTGAAAAGTAAGGATTGTCTTAAAATGTTTGTATCAGACTGAAAAAGGGAAGAAGACAAACCCCAGAAAGTTTATGTAGCAAATGGTATGAGTATGTCTTGAAATTGGAGCAGTAAAAATGCTGGTCCTGAAGTCAATATAGCCCCCTACAACAAAAGAATATAGAATTGGCAAAGAGTCAAGGAACTGACTCATTTTCAAAGATAAGGGGGGGATGTTGGGACCCAATCTTAATGTTAGGACCCAGTGAGCCTATGTGACTCCACCCTGGTTAAACATCCATCTTGTTTGCAAGTTTAGGAAAAATGTGGATTGCAAGTCTTGGATAGCAGAGCCTAGAGGACAAGTCAGTAACAAGCATATATGTAACACCCCCCCCAAGGAATGCAAACCCCACCTCTCCCCCAAATCCATGCACCAAAATTGACCAAAGTGGTAGGCTAGCCTAAACAACTGCTTAGGGATAAGTTGTAACCTCATTGGTCACCTGCGTGTGGCCTGACATAAGTGTACTTTTGTGTGAGTGTTGCAATGCTATTGGCCACCTGCATGTGGACAGCCTAACTCCATGGCCTGTTCCCCATAAAAGTTAGCCCATGCTAACTTTTATGAGCGGGGTTCGCTCTCTGCCGAGGTGTCCCTGACCAGTCAGTCTGTTTCTAGATGCTTGGTGTGAAATATAGCTTTGTCTGACTCTCTTTGTTTCAGTCTCATTCCTTTGATCACGGACCCCAATATTGGGGGGCCACTCCAATACTTTTAACCCACCTATAAAAGCTCTGCTGCAACCAAACTCAGCAAGACTGTCGGGAGCCCTACAGGGAGTCTCTCTGCATGATAAGCTTGACTATCTCGCTGGAACATCTCCAGGCTGTTTACAGAATCTGGTCCTTTCATCCTGCCCCAAACAAACACCAGGTAGCTGCTAAGGACCACCTTTTCACACTGCCCGAAGCAAACATCCTGCAGCTGCTATGGCCAATGAAAAAGCTTCCTTATTCTAAGCATATAAATACCCCTGTGTGAAAAATAAAAATTGGCAGCTTGATCAGAATCCTTGTCTTGCTGTCATTCTTCGTGTCTCTTGTCCCTTCATTCCTTCTCGCTTAGGTTCATTGCCCTCGTTGAAGTCCTGCGGGTCGGGACACACGACCTCTCTGATCCCAACCAGGGAGTTTGCCTGGGAGTGTACCCCAATAAACTTTCCTGTCACTCTTTTTATTCCTCTCTGCTTGGTCCTTTTCTTGCCTAAAACCTTCCATCTTGTGCCGAAACCCAGGAAGGTGGTAGTGCTTCATTTTGCCTTTGGGCAACCTATGGATAGGCATTGCTCCTTTTTTTTGGCGGGGGGGGGGTCCAGTCATGGGGCCTGAACTGTGGGCCTGGGCGCTGTCCCTCAGCTCTTCAGCTCAAGGCTA
Source organism: Dipodomys ordii (assembly GCF_000151885.1). Lineage (NCBI taxonomy): Eukaryota > Metazoa > Chordata > Mammalia > Rodentia > Heteromyidae > Dipodomys > Dipodomys ordii. The sequence goes on from NW_012267419.1 coordinate 398,452, forward strand.
GCGCTCTACCACTTGAGCCACAGCACCACTTCCAGCTTTTTTCTTTTTGCTTTTGTGGTGTTGAGGAATCGAACCCAGGGGCTCAGGCATGCAAGGCAAGCGCTCTACCAATGAGCTACCTTCCCAGCCCCTCATTTCTCCTTCTTGGTCTCTCTTTTCCTCTTTTCCTTTTCATGGGGCCACCTCCATCAGGAGTACAGAATGGAGCCTGCTGAGCTTACTTTGGGCTAAACAGCCAATTGACAGACCTCGTGACCTCTGCCCCCATAAGTAGTGCATATCCCATGGATGACCACCAAGTGGCTTGGGATATTATTGGTCATGCATGTAAACCCAGCTGAGACCTACCTCTGTGCTTGCTCTCCCTCCCTCCCTTCCTCCTTCTCTCTCTCTCTCTCTCTCTCTCTCTCTCTCTCTCTCTCTCTCTCCCCTCTCATTCACCCTCCTTCATGGGACCAGGACCTCAGCCCAGCCCTCTGAACATCCACTACATTCAGATTGGGTCCCCACCTACTCTCCCAGGTTGTCCTGGCCTGCTCTCTGAGAACTCGGATCTCTCTGTCTGTAAAAGTTGCGAGCTCATGTCCAAATCTCCCTCTGGCTGCTGGGCCTGGCACTGAGAATAACCAGTGATGCCTGCCTGGTCTTCTCCATAGCCACTGCTTCCTCAGTAACTCTTGGGCTGAGATGGGATTGCTTTCATCCTGTTTTACCCCAGGATGCCTGGGCAACATGGGAAACCAAAATTCCAAACCGGACCCACACACTCCTTTGGGTTGCTTATTGGCTAACCTCAAATCTCTAGGACTTAGACCTGACCTTAGACTGAAAAGGCTGATCTTCCTCTGTAACCAGGAATGGCTTATGTACCAGCTCAATAGTCAGTAATGCTGGCCTAAAAATGGGGCTTTCAATTTTAACATATTGACTAACCTCTGTAATTTCTGTGAGCAGACGGTAAAGTCAGCTGAAATTTCTTACGTCCAGGGACTCTTCTATTTAAGCTCCCGTCCCTCCTTCTGTTTCTCCTTCTCTCAATCTCAAGTCTTGCTCATGCAGCAAGGTCCCTCCAAAAGCTCTCACCTCCCTCTTCCCCTCCTGATCCTCTTGACTCTCAGTTATCTTCCTCACCTGTGGTGCCTCCACCACCCTATGTGCCATCTGATCCCACTGGGCCAATGGTCTAATATTTCACCTGGCATGATCTCCCTGTTATACGTCCCTTCTCTCTTACCATGGAGAAGCGTGAGAGAGTCTATCAGGTTCTCAGGCTCATGGGGATGAAATCCACCTTAAAGATGCCGCCATGCCTGTGGGAGCCAAGGTGGTCCCCAGACAGGACTGGGAATACCAGACCAACACACAGGCAGGCAAGGTTAGCCATTTGCGGATGGACAAAATGATGCAGTGCCTCTTGGCTGGTTTACAGGCAGCCTCCTACAAAGTTGTTAACTTTGATAAATTGAGGTAAATTACTCAGCTCCAAGATGAAAAACCCTCCGTCTTCTTAGCTAGACTTAGTGAGGCCCTAACTAAATACACCCTCATGGACCCCGCCTCCCTGGCTGGGGCTAGTTTTTTGACCTCTCACTTTATCTCACAGTCTACTCCAGATATAAAAAAATAAACTCAGGAAGGCAGAGAACAGCCCTCAAACCCCTATCTGTGACCTGGAGAACATGGCCTTTAAAGTTTTTCATGCCCGTGAGGAACAGGAAAAGGCTGATAGGGAAGCCCGCTCTTGCCAAAAGGTGGCCTACCAAGTCCATGCCCTGGTCACTGCCCTAAGGCCCTGTACACCGAGTGGCTCTGGAGGGAAGGGATCTTGCTTCTAATGAGGCCAGCAAGGGCACTGGGCAAAGACTTGCCCTAAACCCCATCCTCCCCTAAAGCCATGTCAGCTGTGTGATCAAAAGGGACACTGGAAAGATGACTGCCCCTTTGCACTTAGTAGCAGAGGTACAGCCCTTCCTCCCCCTGACTTGCCACCATTGGTCCTTTGCCTGGCTGCTGAAGACTGAGGATGCCCTGCTTCACTGACCCGGATCACCCTCGTCGAGCCTAAGGTAATGATCCAGGTAGCCGGTAAGGCCATTTCTTTTTTGGAGATATGGGGGATACCTATTCGGTCCTCCTTTCCTACTCATACCCCTTAATTCCTGATCAGGTCTCAGTCATGGGAGTTGATGGCCTTTCCTCCCAGCCACCATCAACGGGACCTCTTAAATGCCTAATAAGTGCAATGGAGGTAGAGGAATGAGACCCAGCCCTGCTCTTATCCTTAAAATCTAGCAAACTTCTCCACCCAAGCAGTGTCTTGAGGCAGTTCTAAAATAACCCAGTTCCACAAACCAAAGGAAAAAATGGGCAGTTTTAAGTTAGCTACATAGAGTCAGTATTGGTGCACTGATGTGGAACCTTGGTTCAATGCTTAAACAGTACAACAACTACACCTTGCATACTTGTTTCTATTGTTCCTCAACTGACCCTACTTACAAAGGGTGAGGTGAGTTGGCTCCTATTTTCAGACAAATCAGGTAGCCCTACTCTCCTCCTTAACCTCTCTGGCCTCCCTCCAACGCCAACTTACCTCCCTAGCATAGGTTGCCCTTCAAAACCTCAGGGCCTTAAACCTTCTTACAGCAGCAAAATTGTTATCTGTTTATTCTTAAAAGAGGAATGTTGCTATTTCCTCAGTGAGTCCAGGCTGGTTGAGGAAAACATCAAAGTCCTAAACAAATTGTGTGAGGGACTCACATGCTGTCCTGCAAGAGAGCTGGACCTGGACTGGTTTCAAAATCCATTGGCCAGGTGGTTGTTGCTCTTATTGAGACTGCTCATTTTAATCTGTCTTTTCTTTTTATTTGCCCCATGGCTCCTAAGGTTTATTCAGAACCACATTCAAGAAATGACCAGAGGGACGGTTAATCATCTGCTTCTCCTCCACCCATACACTCACCTTCCAACTGCCCCTCCAATGTCCTAGACAACCAGCATACAGCTCCACTATGCCCCTTCTCAGCAGGAAATAGCCAGATGACAGTCGTTGTCCCATTTCCAAACCAAAGATGCCAGTATGTCAGGCCACTGGATGAAGTAAGCAGCCAGGAAAAATATCAGGCTACTGGGGTAAAACAGGCTGCTGCCAAGAAAGACCAGGTCCCTATCAAAAACACCATCTGAGGCAACCATTCTTCCAGTGCACTGGTCTAAAACCATTGAAACAGGCAAAACAAGCTATGTGCTACAAGTCCCTGCTCACTACAATTCTGCTATTACCCTGCCTATAAAAGCTCTGCTATGGGGCTGCGAAGGTAGCTCAGTGGTAGAGTGCTTGCCTTGCATGCATGAGGCCCTGGGTTCGATTCCTCAGCACCACATAAACAGAAAAAGCTGGAAGCGGCACTGTGGCTCAAGTGGTAGAGTGCTAGCCTTGATCTGAAGAGCTGAGGGACAGTGCCCAGGCCCGGAGTTCAGGCCCACGACCCGCAAAAAACAACAACAACAACAAAAAAAAAAACAAGCTCTGCTACAACCAAACTCAGCACAACCTCTCTAATTCCAACCAGGGAGTTTACCCAGGAGTGTACCCCAATATACTTTCCTTTTTATTCCTCTCTGTGTGGTCCTTTTCCCACCTAAAACCTTACAAAGAAGTTATGAGATAGATTGTACAACAGGAATGGGAATATGATGAATACTGCTGAACTGTAATCTCAGAAATGGCTAAGACTACAAATTTTATAACAGTTTTTACCTCAACCAAAAGTATTTAAAAAAATAATAGAACCCAGCTCATAAAGACTAATGCAAATATTAAATGATTTGTAGGTGACTTTTTCCATACCCAGAGAAGTTTTTAGGGTAAGTTTTTAATGCTTATTATTCTAAAATGAGGATATGGTTAAGTTTGAGAATTTTTATTGTTTATATTGGGCATATACTATGCTTATCTTTTTATTGAAAAAGGATAATACAGATAATATAAAAAGATCAATACTGAGTACTGATTATTGCAGATAATTAACAAATATTAATACTTTGTCACAGTTATTTGTAATCTTTTTCATATTTTCCTCCACTTCCTCTCGGAGGCAATGGAGATTGCAGGATTAATGCACATCCTTCAAGCCCAATTTTTGATTTTGTAAGAAATACATGCATCCAAAATAATATATAACACCATCTCAGATGTTCAAAATTATATAAATGACATTATTCTGTATCTTTCTGCAAGATGATTATTCCACACAACATTAGGTTTGTGAGAATTGCCTAGGCTGACATACAGAGATTTATTTCACTCATTTTTTTTACTGCTTTATAAATCCTGTTATCTAAATACATGACATATTATGTACTCAGAAACCTCCAGCAAATATCAAACTTTTGCTGACATATAGACGATTAAAATAAGAAAGAAGACAAATAGGCACTGTATCATCTGTACTGTTATTCTAGAGGCTCTTGACAGCAGTGAGATAAGTAAAGGAATGAACTATGAACTATTGAACAGAAAGAGAAAACTGTCATAATTTGTAAACTGTTTGTCTACTTAAGAAGGCAGAAAGAAGCCTAATGTCAGTAGCTCATGCATGGACTACTCACTATCCAGAAGCTGAGATTAGGAGGCTGAAATCAAGAGGATCATGGTTCAAGGCTAGCTCAGGCAATAAGGTGCATCTATCATTTCAGCTATGGCAGGAAATGTAAACAGGAAGCCTGACATCCAGGCTAACCAGGAGAAAAACAAAACCCTATCTTGCCGGGTGCCGGTGACTCAGGCCTATAATCCTAGCTACTCAGGAGGCTGAGATCTGAAGATCACGGTTCAAAGCCAGCCAGGGCAAGGAAAGTCAGTGAGACTCTTATCTCCAATAAACCGCTAAAAAACCAGACATGGTGCTGTGGCTCAAGCAGTAGAGCACTCGCCTTGAGCTGAAGAGCTGAGGGACAGTGTCCAAGCCCAGAGTTCAAGCCCCGCAACTGACAAAATCAACAACAACAAAAACCTTATCTCAAAATTAAGCAGAGCAAAAGGGACTGAAGGCATGGTTCAAGGAGCAGGGCTCCTGCCTAGCAAGTGTGAAGTCCTGAGCTCAAACCCCAGCATGAGCATAATAAAAGGAGTCAGAGAGAAAACAAACATAGTAATTTGCTAGAGAAAAGAGACTAGTGCCCAGTTTACTGAGGTACTTAAGTCAACAAGGTAAGGGTCACTAAACTTCCCAAGGGCTAAAACATGTTGGAGAAGTTCCTATGGCAGAGATCTGCTCACAGTCATCAAAGAAACCCTCATCACCAGCACACATATCACTTGCTTTGGGCTGTAGTGGGCTGAGGCTCCTCAAGTCAATTAGAAGTTCCTGGGAGAAAGGGGCATGCTTCAGGAATTTCAATGTCAAAAGGCAGGTGGCAATAACAGCTTGTATTCCCAGCATTGAGGTAGTAGAGGAAGGAGGATTGCAAGTTTGAGGCCAGCCAGGGTAATACAGGTAGTTCTAGTCCCACCTGTTCTACCTAGTAAGACCTAAAACCTAAACTAAAACCTAAACTAAACTGAACTAAACTAAACTAAAACAATGACAGGAAGCTGTCACTGTGGGTCATACAAACACACTAGCAGGAGAAATGAATGCTCAACTAGTACTGTTGGGCAATTATTTATTCATCTGGGAAAAGTAAGTAGATAGTATCTCAATGGCTCAGCTTTCTCAAAAGTAAATTCCCAGAAGCGTCATGGCAAAACCAGAAAGGAGTCCTTTTCAGTAACCAAAGAGTGGCAAAGGCCATACTACATCACTCACCAAAACAGAGGCAGTCCAGGAACATGAGCCTCCAGGATGAAAGAAAGGTATGAGCAAAGTGACAAGGAGGTGGCACATTGCGAGAGATGCAGGCAGCCTCTGTACCAGGCAGTTGGCAATGTACAAATTGCAAGGTTCTGCTGGGCTCTGGAATAACATTGTTTTGTCCTCTGGAAGAGAGGCAGAAGCAAATCTTACCCATAGCTGCCCCTGAGTGGTAGTAAGGCACACAGATTGATTGGTGAGGCATGTGGCTATCTATGGGTAACACTTACAGGTGGCTGAATTTGGGTGGAAATTGTCTTGAATGTAGCACACAGGGGCCCCTGTGAGGGTGTGGGGTTTGAGACTTTATAAGCCTAGAGAAGCTGGATGTCCTATTTTTGCTTGCTTCTGTGTAAGGTGAATGGTGGAGTTTCAAACCACACAATCCCAGGAGAGGAGGCACCTTAGATAGGACACAGGAGTTGTGGATGCTAGTACTTTCAGCCACCAACAAAAAGGCAGTAAAACTAAAGCCTTTTGTAAAGTTTGGGGGCAGACTGCAACTGTGGTTGGAGACTTAGAGGAGAAACAGCTCAGCCTGGGGTAGCAATTACAAGGCAGATACCTCCTCCAATGGTAGGGCAGCAAGCCCAGCATGGTGTCCTTGTCCAATGTTTGCTGTGAGAAAGTCCAGAGAGACTCTTGCAGTTGCTTCACAAAGGTCAGTTTTGTATTCGGTGATTTGGGGATCCTGTGGGATGGGGTGCCAGTGCAAAGAACCATTTAGTGCTCTGATGAAGCCCTGAGTGCTCCAAGCCCACCGAAGCTCCTTTGGAGGCACTAAGGGGCAGGAGCCAGAAGACTCAGCTCCTACCTGGCAACCCAACAACCAGTCAAGGAATAAAGTGGAGATAAGGATGCTTTGTACCCACTCATAGGGAGTGCCATCTTTCAAAAGGGCACTGCCAGCCAATGCACAACCAATGCAACAGGCCAAAATCATGCAGCAGAGCCAATTTTAATGTCAGGTGTCTCCCTGTGACATAGCTTCTCAGGAGATGGGAAGGACAGCTCTGAGGTCTCCTTCCTTGCTTAATGGACAGCTAAGGTCCCATAGTGCCATGTGCCAGGGGACCACCAAGTCTCTGTATACAAAGGAGAATTTGCAATGCAGTAGTATTCAGGTAGGCAGAAGGCACAGGCTAAATTAGATCATAAGATGGGAGAAAGGAGTGCAGCCTTAAACTTTTAATGAGCTAAAGAGGTTGAGCAGTGAAGTGTCACTGGAGACAGCATCAGCAAGCTGGGCTTCGAAAAGCAGGTGTCTGAGCTGTCTGTAGGTAGTCAGGCTAGACAAATCTATCACTCAGTCAAGCAAGAGCTAATTTGGGAGAAACTGAATCCCTTTAGCAGAGGTTGGGAAACAAGAAAGGGTTCTCACACCTTTTAACTGAGGGTATGAAACAAGAAAGGCATCTCAGAGGACTCCCAGGAAGTCACAGAGACTTGACCATTATGAGGTGAGTTATGGTGTGCCAATAACCATAGTCACTCTGGCCATTAAAAGCCTCAGGATGGGCTGGGAAGGTAGCTCAGCGGTAGAGTGCATGCCTTGCAAGCATGAGGCCCTGGGTTCGATTCCTCAGCACCACAGCTGGAAGTGGTGCTGTGGCTCCAGTGGTAGAGAGCTAGCCTTGAGCTGAAGAGCTGAGGGACAGCGCCCAGACCGAGTTCAGGTCCCATGACCGGCAAAAAAATAAAAAATAAAAGCCTTAGGGCCTGGGACTGGCAGCAGCCCCATTCGAGGCTGAATGACTTTCCAGAGTTGGTCCTGGCAGTCTCTCAAGCCCACAGGACAGCATGGGGCACACACTTTAAGAAAGAGCTTAGTTCATCTAGAACACAAACCCTAGAAGAAAGGAGAAGGAATACAAATCTGTGTTCTTTGTGATGGAAGCAGGCAGAAGTCAAGGCACTATGCAGAGAGAGCACTGCTGCCCAGGCCTGGTTGGTGATCCCAGCAGCATTGCAGAGAACACACCAGCAGAGGGCACCAGACACAGCAGAAACACAGCCCAAGGAAATCAAGAGTTGTCTATAGAGTTTTACCATTGCTTTCAGAAAGGGGACCTATGCTCCACACACCACAAGCATGCACTTAAAGTGGTTTTGTGGAGGCAGGGGTATGGGGAAAAGCTAAGTGTCATTGGGAAACATCTGGAAATGCTGGGGCGGCCAAGGAAGGAAAAGTTGAAAAACCCATTAACTCCTGATTTCATACACACAGGCACCCCTGCATCCCAGAAGTACCAGGAACTGAAACAACAGCATGGGGGGGGAGGGGTCTGTGATGGACTGGCCATGGCAAGCTGTACCAGGCACTCTTTCCAACTGCAGTAGCAGCCACATCCCTATGGGGAGTTGATGGGGGATCCACTGTCCCGTTCCTGGATCCCACCCAAGGTACAGTGGGAGGTGGGGTAGAAAGGACACACACACACACACACACACAAGTTAGCTGATGTTCACCTGAATAAACAGACAGGTTCTAAGGTCAAGTATACAATGGAAAAGCAAGGTGATAGTGGTTTATACTTGTAATCCTGGCTACTATTTGGTGATGGTGGGTTGAAGCCAGCAGGAGCAGAAAAGCCTGGGTGACTCCATCTTCTTTTAACAGAGAAACAAACCACAGTAGTGTTGTAGCTCAAGTGGTGGAATAACAGCAAAGTGAATACGAGGTGTAATCACAAGGCTGTGGAGATCAAACCCCAGTATTGATAAAAACTTAAAAAAATAGAATAATAAAAAAAACTTTAACTGAAAATGATAAAGCCTTCAGTATTCCAAAAATGTTAATACTTCTTTTGGAGGAAAGGTGATTTTCATTTATTGGGATAGTATAGAAATCCTCTTCCTGTGTGCGCGCATATGTGTGTGCATACTTGCATGTGTGCACATACAGGGGTGCGTGCCTTAACTGCACAGCAAAACCCTTACTTTTCCTTATTTCTTTCCACTTACTCTTCTACTTCTTTCTTACCTAACTTTGTTCTGATCAGTGGTGTAGCAACTTTTAAGAGCTAACTGCACTTCATTTTTTGCATATTCTTAATGTAGAAGTCTAATCTGTGAGTTGCTGAATGCCTAGAAAGAAGAAGTCATCATTCTTTCTTGTATATTTGGTTTGTCAACCATAAAAATCAGTTCTCATTTGTCCAACCTTTCTTTGATTTGTTGTGTTTCTGGGTCTCTATTCAGAAAATTTCGGCCGGAGCCAAGGAGACCTAGGGTTTCTCCTATTCCATCCTGTAATGTTTTCAGAGTGTCTGCTTTGACT
>NW_012267419.1:410738-414464 GCF_000151885.1 Dipodomys ordii
AGTGCCACTTCCGGTTTTCTGGTGGTTTATTGGAGATAGGAGTCTCACGGTCTCTCCTGCCCGGGCTGGCTTTGAACCGCAATCCTCAGATCTCAACCTCCTGAGTAGCTAGGATTACAGGCGTGTAGGCTCTTAATTTTTAAAAGTCCTTCCTCTGACATTTCTCTCCTTAAGGCAAGGCCATTGACACAATTTTTCCTGAGGTATAGCACCTGTCCGTTTCCACCACTGAAGCAAAAGGGAACAACAAAAGTTGGGAAAAGCTGAGTTTCCTCCAGACTCTGTACTCTGTCTTTGACACCTATCCCGCCCCTTTCTCCAAGTTGTCACAGTGTGTGGAGCAATTTCCCATTTCCATTTCCTAAGTTTTTGTCTACCTGTAGACAGACACAGAAAGAGAATGGATATTGGTAGTTGCACTGGGACATGATGCTCATGAGCCCTTCCCCCCCCTCCCCCCTTCCCCGCCCAATTCATTTATAAAAATGTACCATGGTCTGAGCACACCATTCACATTGTCTTCCAGCTACTTTATCACCCTATCTCTACTTCATGAATGTCTTTTTTTTTTTGCTCTATCCCATCTCATCCTTCATTCTGCCTTGGGATATTGACAATACTTACCTAGAGCCAGGACTTGGATTATGAGTTTTCTAGGAACTGGAAGGGAATGGAAGAATGTGTTCTGGTTTAGTTAGTACTTGTCCCTACCACCCTCTTGTGAATGGCTCAGGTCTCACTTTCCTCAAAAGAGCACAAATAGCCTTTCATCTTTCTTTTTTTGGGGTTGTGCTGCTCTCTACAGACAGAGAAGAAACTCACATTTGGTGCAGGGTAGTAGGCAATAGGCTACCTGCTGCTGGTTTAGGACTCAAGTATTTCCAACTCCTTAGCTCCCTCCCCCCCCAACCCCTTCATTTTGAAAACTAAAATGAAATATTGGCTTAGGTGGGGGGGTAGAGAAGTTGGCTCTGTCTTATGCTTGACCCTAACAATTCCCAAGCAATTTTCACTCTTATATCATCCTACACATAACCAGAGCAGTTCCATCAATAGTAGAATCAAACATCAAAATGCACCATATTCAAGCTGGGTACCAGTGGCTCATGCCTGTAATCCTAGCTACCTACGAGACTGACATCAGAGGATTGCAATTCAAAGCCAACCCGGATAGGAAAGTTCATGTGACGCTTATCACCAATTAATCATCATCAACAACAACAACGCTCCAAGTGAAGCTATGGCTCAAGACTGAGCAAAAAAGCTCAGGGACAGGGCCCAGGCCCTGCGTTCAAGCCCCAGGACTAATAAAAATAAGAGAGAAAATACAGTATATTCATAGATTTATATTCATAGTGACAATGAGCACTACGTGTGTGGCAATGTGGATTAGCTTCACAATAGTAATAAAAATAATAATACTGTGTGATTCTGTGTATTTAAATTTTTTTAAACTCCCTGAAATGAATCTATGTTGTTGGAAGCAAGAATAGTGGTTACCGCTGGGATGCATCAGAAACTAGATGGGGCATTTAGAGAGCTTCCAGTGTGTCAGCAATGGCTCCTTTTTTGATTACTGGGGAAAATGTGTTGAGTTGAACACTAAATATTGGTGCACTTTTCTATGTATGAAGTGTACTTAAACCAAAGTTTTCCAAAAAGTGTCAGTAGTGAGTTGGCGACATGGGAGATAAAGTAAATGAAAACCATTGTCCTGAAGAGAAGGTAAATAAACATATTGACAATACTGAACAGGACAGTAGATCAGAGGAAGATTATCCAAAATAGATCACAAAGTCACAGGAATGAACAAGAGACAGAATAAAACAATACTTAACATATGTCTACTTGAAATTTGGGAAGAAAAAGACAATAAATGAGGCAGAAATGATTCCTAGAGAATTAAGTTCACAGCCCAAGACCAAGAGGCAGCCCTAGCCACTGCACACATGTTGGTATATCTTTCTGTGATTCTTGTTTGGTTTTTTTTTAACTGTATTTTTTTTTGTCTTTTCTTTTTTGGTACTGGGGATCGAACCCAGGACGTTGCACTTGCTAGGCAAGCGCTTTGCCACTGAGCTACATCCCAGCCCCCTTTCTGTGATTCTTGCACTTTATAAAATCTTCCTGTATCATTCTCCTGCAATAATCATCTTTACATTTTTTTATTGTTAGTATAAAGGTGTTGTAAAGAAGGGTTACAGTTACAAAAGTCAGTTAAGAGTATATTTCTTTTGGACAATGTCACCCCTTCCCTCTCTTTCTCCCAGTTTTTCCCTCCCATTCCCACCCACAAATGGTGTAGTTAATTTTCAACATAGTGTCTAGTGAGTACCACTGCTGTAATTGCAATGAATATTTTAACTTAAAAAAAAAGGGGCTGGGAAGGTGGCTCAGTGGTAGAGTGCTTGCCTTGCATGCATGAAGTCCTGGGTTTGGTTCCTCAGCACCACATAAGCAGAAAAAAGCTAGAAGTGGCACTGTGACTCAAGTGGTAGAGTGCTAGCCTTGAGCTGAAGAACTGAGGTACAGCACCCAGGCCCAGAGTTCAAGCCCCACGACTGACAAAAAAAAAAAGATGGAAGAAATTGAAAATGACACAAATAAATAGAAAGACACCTTATGTTTGTAGAGTAGAGAAATTAACATGTCCCAGACTATTAGAAGTTATTTACAGATTCAATGCAATACTTGTAAAAATTCCAAAACAATTCTTCAAAGAAATGAAGAAACCCTAAAATTCAAAGGAAACAACAAAAGGCCTCAAATAGCCAAAATGGTCTTGAGTAAAAAGAACAAAACAGGAAGCATCTCATCATCTGACTTCAAAATGTACTGAAAGTTACAGTGATCTAAAGAGCTTTGTATTGGCATAAAGAGACAAACAATTGAGTGGAATAGAACAGAGAGCCTAGAAATGAATCCACACATTTATGGTCAATTGATTGATTTTCAACAAAGTTACCAAGAACATACAATGGGGAAAGAATAGTCTTTTAATAGATGATTCTAGGAAAATTGGCTGGCTATCCACTGAAGAATGAAATTAGACCCTCAACTCATGCCGTATACAAAAGTCAAGTTTAAATGGATTAAAGACTTAAATGTAAGACCTGAAACTGTAAAACTGTCAGAAGAAAATTGGCAAATTCCATATTTTTGCTTTAAGAAAGGAGTTGTTTTTCCTTAACGTATATTTTTATTATTTTATTGTAAAGAAGCTGTACAGAGGGGTTGCAGTTACATGAATAAGGTAATAAGTACATTTCTTGTCAAACATTGTTACCCACTCCTTTGTTGTTCTCCCATTATCCCTTCCCTCTCCCTCTCTTCCACCCCCCCCCCAGTTATAAGGTTCATTTCTTACATAATGTCTTGTGAGTATCTTTGTTGCAATGGGCCATCCTTTGTACTTCTTTCAGCATTTTGTTATTCCCCTTCCCTTCCCCAAATAAGGTAAGTGTATATACAAGATGGAGAGAATCAAAGATAGTGATTGCTAGGGATAAACCAATGGAAAAAAATAAAAATAAAAATATGATCCCCAAAGCACAGACCAAAAGAAGAAGAAGAAGAAGAAGAAGAAGAAGAAGAGGAGGAGGAGGAGGAGGAGGAGGAGGAGGAAGAGGAGGAGGAGGTGGAGGAGGAAGAGGAAGAAGAAGAAGAAGAAGAAGAAGAAGAAGAAGAAGAAGAAGAAGAAGAAGAAGAAGAAGAAGAAGAAGAAGA
>NW_012267419.1:414514-477852 GCF_000151885.1 Dipodomys ordii
GAAGAAGAAGAAGAAGAAGAAGAAGAAGAAGAAGAAGAAGAAGAAGAAGAAGAAGAAGAAGAAGAAGAAGAAGAAGAAGAAGAAGAAGAAGAAGACAACGAAGAAGAAGACAACGAAGAAGAAAAGATAGATGGAGCTGGGTGCTGGTGGCTCATGCTTGTAATCCCAGCTACTCAGAAGGCTGAGATCTGAGGATGGCCATTTTAAAGCCATCCCGGGCAGGAAAGTCTGTGAGACTCTTATCTCCAATTAACCACCAGAAACCCGGAAGTGGCACTGCGGTTCAACTGGTAAAGCACCTGCCTTGAGCTGAAAAGCTCAAGGACAGCACCCAGGCAGGCCCAGAGTTCAAATCCCATGACTGGAAAAGAAGGATAGATGGGATTATATCAAACTAAAAATGTTAGGTTATTAGACTTTTGCCAGAAAACTACACAGACATCCAGGTACAAAGAACAAAGAAAAGTTTATTGCCAGCAAAGAGGCTGGCAAGACCCCTTCTCACAAGACAGGAGTGAGAAGAAGCACTGACTATTGTCTGAGGTGACCTATATAACCTACTGAGGCTAGGAGTGGCCAGAAGGGACTAGGAGGTAGAGACCCCGGTGTAGACGTGTGGACCAGGGGCTTTATCATGGCAGACTAGGATTTATGGCTGCTGCCCAAGTAGTAGATAAGGGACCCTGCAGCTGCCCAGACCTGAAGGTCACTCTAAGGGGCTCTTGCTGCCTTATATGGTGGTAGCTGCCCCAGAGAAGTACGATCCCAAGGAAAAGGGGGTGGGGGGGCTGGAGGCTGATTATTTACTGCCTTTACTAAATGGGCCCAGTGTTGCCTAGGAAGGGAGCATGCCAAGCTATGGAAGGGGGAAGGAGCATGCTAAGCTACAGGAAGGGAGCTAATTGGGCTAACAAAAAATCTTCAGCAAAGCACAAGAAACGACAATGTGAAAAGGCAAGATACAGAATGGGAGAAAATATTTGACAATAACATATATGTAAGTATTTAATATACAACATATATAGGAAACTCAAACAATTGAGTAGCAAGGAAATAAATAGCCCAAGTAAAAATCAGCCAAAACCTGAAGAGATATTGGTCAAAAGAAGACAAATGACTAATAGATATACAGAAATGCTCAATATCACTACATAAAATGAAAATCTAAACCACAATGTGATTTCATCAACATCTGTTAAAAGTTATTATTGAATATATGAAAGTGTTGATGAGGATGTGGAAGAAAAGAAATGCTTGGACACTGTTGGAAGCAATATAAATTAGTATTACCTCTTTGGAAAACAGTATGTGGATTTTGTAAGTAAATAAGTAAATAAATAGACCCAGAAATCCCATTGTGGGGTATAGATCCAAATTGAAAGAAATAATGATACATCTTTTTATCAAGAGAAAAGGTGAAAGTCAAGTGTAAGTGAAAAGTAAAAAAATCAAGCTATATGACTCTACTATAAATATTTGATGATTAAAAAAAAAGATTCAGCTGGGCTCCAGTGGCTCATGTCTGTAATCTTAGCTACTCAGGAGGCTGAAATCTGAGGTTCGTGGTTCAAAGCCAGCCCGGTCAGAAAAGTCTGTGAGACTCTTATCTCCAATAAACCACTCAGAAAACCAGAAGTGGCACAGTGGCTCAAGTTGTAGAGTGCTAGCCTTGAGCTGAAGAGCTGAGGGACAGCATTCAGGCCCAGAGTTTAAGCTCCATGACCAACAAAATAAAAAAGATACAAAATTCAATAGTGTATTTTATAGGACATCAATATCTGCTCTTCCTTAGTTGCAAGACATAGATGATAATCTGTATCTTGAAGAATGGATTAGTCAACAAATTTTATGTGTGCCAATTATTTTGAAGTCATTTAATTCCTTTTGGTTCAGACAGTACTAGGGCTTGAACTCAGGAACTTACCAGACAGGTGGTCTTCCAATTGAGCCACATCTAGCCAGCAGATTTTAAAATATTCAAATGTACTAATTACCTGATTTAGTGTCATGTTTCCTGAGACAAAAGACATAGGACTTCAGCTGCAGACTGATCACTTTTGTCCTGAAAAACTTTGACAAACTGCAAATTTTTTATAGCCCAAAGTTAAATGTATCCTACTTAGTGAAGTTTTAATACCCTTCCTAATACAACATAGTTATTACTATCACAACCTTTCCTAACTGTAAAGGGATGTTACAGATCCACTTGTCTCTGCCCCCTATCCTGGGTCCTCTTTTACTGCCATATTTCCTGCCTATACAAAAGTCTTCATATTCAGTTAGCATTTTCAGAAAAATCCAGGGCAGTTTCACCATGGTTCCAGCTACAACTTGAAGAATCAACTAGTATAGTGTCATGTAACAAAGAATGGTTATTGCAGCTACAAATTCATCAGATCAGATACATAGAAGTACATAGGAGTTCACTTTCACTAATGGGAGACCAGCTAGCTGCTCAAGAGAGCTGACAGAGGACTGGGGGTGCAATTCAGTGGTAGACTGCAAATATAGCATGTGTGACCCCAGATTTTGATCCCTAGTACTTCCAAGAGAAAAAGGAAGGAAGAAAAGAAGGAAGGAAGGACAGGGGAGGGACAGAGGGCGGGAGGAAGGAAGGAAGGAAGGAAGGAAGGAAGGAAGGGAGGAAGGGAGGGAGGGAAGAAGGGAGGGAGGAAAGGAGGGAGGAAAGGAGGGAGGGAGGGAGGGAGGGAGGGAAGGAGGGAGGGAGGAAGAGAGAGAGAATGTTATAGATCTTTTCTCTCTCTTCCACTTAGGTTGTTCCAATAAGGAAATATTTTTAAGGTCTTGCTGAAAATATCACTCGAGATAATCAATTGTGCTTTTGTTGAAAAATTGTGTCCAATGTATAACTCATCCTATTGTGTTCATTTTCCATCTTTTCTTTTCTCCTCACTCTTGTTTCCTAGTGGTACACATCACACTAAGGTATCACTAGGAAAGCTTTTGCCCCTGATCCAATTTCTAGTCTTGACCTAAGCAACCACCCAAACTATGAGCTCTAGAGTAAAGGATAGGACTTTAACAATAGTAGCTCAGTGCATACTTCAAAAGTAGCAAACAGGGGCTGGGAAGGTGGCTCAGTGGTAGAGTGCTTGCCTTGCACGCATGAGGCCCTGGGTTGGATTCCTCAGCACCACATAAGCAGAAAAAGCCGGAAGTGGTGCTGTGGTTCAAGTGGTAAAGCTGAAGAGCTCAGGGACAGTGTCCAGGCCCAGAGTTCAGGCCCATGACCAACCCCCCCCAAAAAATAGCAAACAGCTGGGTGTTGGTGGCTCACACCTGTAATCCTAGCTACACAGGAGGCTAAGCTCTGAGGACCATGGTTCAAAGCCAGCCTCAGCAGGAAAGTCCATGAGACTTTTATTTCCAATTAACCACCACCAGAAAACCAGAAGTAGCATGGTGGCTCAAGTGGTAGAGCGCTTGCCTTAAGCTGAAGAGCAGCCCAAAGTTCAAGCCCCATGACCAACAACAACAACAACAAAAGCAAATATAAAAAATGGTGTTTCTATAATATGGAGAATAATAGCATAAATAATCAAGCCTGATGAATATAAAAGTCCTTCCACAAAATATGCTGTCTGGGAAGATATGCTGAGAATGGAAGTCTCCTTGTAATGCACCATAATTGCATTTAACAGAGATTTATAATCTAGAGGTTCCTCAACATGATCAAAAAAGTAGAAGCCATAAAGGAGAAGCTTCACCTCTACTATTTACTTATAAAGGAAAATCTTTGAACAAAGCTAAATGAGTAAGACATCCTCCAGGCATTCCTACAGCAATAGCAACAGCAGTTCTTTGAGTTGACCAAATCCTCTAAACATTAAACAATCTTCAGTGATCATTTGGTTTCTTATCTAGATTGACCTTAGGGAGAGAACATGCTGAGCAGCAATCTCTAAGAATCTGATCTATTTGATAATTCTATTTCTTACAGTAACATAAACTACCATTTGGGTTTTTATCTTCCCAATGGTGTCCCACTCTACTGGATGACGTGCTTATGCTCCCTGCAAGCCTCACAATGAGGCTCTATGCCTAAGATGCTTATACCTCCTCTTCCACTTTTTTGGATGTTAATAGTCAACAGGGCCAGAGAATGACACTTTGCCCACTCTCACTGAGGTACTAAATTACATTTTCGTGAGCCTTTCAGGATCAAGTTGCCCCTGCAATAGGATTTCCTTTCCATCCCTTCCCTTCCCTCCCCTCCCTTCTCCCTCTTGCCACACTCCTCCTCAAACACACACATGTCCAAGCCTGAACACAGGCCTAACAAGGCCCCAGAGGAGAAGTGAATCATGGATCTATCACTCTGAGAAGGAAATATCCTCCTGCTTCTACCATGCCCTCAGGCAGGGCAGACTGGAGTCCCCCACAAAGACTCAGGCAGCTTTTGGCTAAAGGTCAGTTAAGGCCACAGTCCCAACAAAGAAAACCTTCATTCAGGACAGGGATACAATGTAAAATTAATGTAAAAAGCTAACATTGAAAATAGTCACAATCACTATTTAAAAATGATTCCCAAGGGAACTTAGCCAAACCAAAGTGAGCCATACACATAAAATTTACCAGAACTATATCAATTTGCCTAACTCACACTTTGAATGTTTTGAGGAAAAGGCAGATAAAATATGATTTAATAAAACTGTTTCCTGAGCTTTTAAACATTATACTTTGGTTAACAATCCATAAGCAATGGACATTCAACATTATAAAATTACCTTTGAAGGTTAGGGGCACAGCTCCAGTGTTAATAGCATCTGCCTAGCAAACACAGGTTAGGAGTTTAGACCACAGTGTCTGTTGTAAGGTGAATCTCCTAGAAGCCACATTTTAAATATAGGATATTGGAGTCTTTATTATACAGTTAACAGACTGCAGGCTGCCTGTTGTTACAAAGGCCTGCAGCATGCAAATACACATAACACAATTTGGAAACATGCTAAAGAGGAAAGAAATAACAAGAACAATACCAACAAACCAATGCAGCTCCAATGGAGAGCTGAATTAGGACACGATGATGACTGGAGATGAGCTAGGAGACAGGACACAGGACACAATCACGGTGACATACATGGCATGGTGTAATGGTGGTTAGGTTGGTCTGGGCCTAAATAGGTCAGTGCAGGGGGGCAGATCCACAGGAAATTCTCATTCCCAGGCACTGGACTGACAGATTCAATAAC
Organism: Dipodomys ordii; assembly: GCF_000151885.1. Classification (NCBI taxonomy): domain Eukaryota; kingdom Metazoa; phylum Chordata; class Mammalia; order Rodentia; family Heteromyidae; genus Dipodomys; species Dipodomys ordii. The sequence goes on from NW_012267419.1 coordinate 419,728, forward strand.
TTATCAGCCAAGTGCCTGCCCCTGCCTCCAGGGATCTTGGCAAATGCATGACCTGGGAGGCAGGTGATGGGCAGGGGGTTTTCTTCCCCCAGCATGAAGACAAGATGCCAGACTCTACAATCCACCATGTGGCCAATATGGTGCTGGCCAGACCTGACCTTCTTACTTCATATCAACAAAAAGCATTTCCTCTTAACTTATTTGGATAGAAATAGACCCAAAACTGTTAGATTGAGATCATAACCAAAATAGCAGGATACCATCTATGTTCCTAATATCATCTCTAGAAAGGGGACACTACCTCCTCTTTGTCTTAAAAGTTACAACCACAGTACTACGACTCTGTCCTTCCCACAATTATCGACAGTGACAACCTCCCTTGTGAAAATATTGGAATAGCAGTGTGTAATTTGGTCCTATAGGCTACATAGACCAATACAATTGCATTCTTGTCTCAGTACATTTCCAAAATCTAAATTAAAAAAAATAGAGCAAGATTATCCAAAGAAAAATTATTATTATTAGTAGTAGTAGTAGCAGCAGCAACAACAAATTATGATGGGAACATGCATTTCAGAGTAAACTGAGGGTGTGTCCAAAGGGATTGAGGCAAGGAGAGGCTTTTAAAGAAAAAATGAGGAGGATTAAATCTGGTATCTTGAAATTATAATCTATGGCCACAATGAAAGTAACATCAATTTGAGGTTGAACAGACAGTTACTGGGCAGATGTTTGTGTCTAAATACTTGATAATATTTCAGTGGCTTCTCTGCGTACATGTGGGTCAGGCATAAGAACCATTCCTTTATAACCTCTCAGCTGCATTTACTTTCTTATTAATTTTGACACAAGGAACATCTTTCTGATTCTGACAGCTTTCTCCTTTATGTTCCAGGCAGACCAACCTCCTTGCCAGAGCTGGATTCCCACCATGAAGCCTTTCTTCCACCACTCCTCCTCCATCACTGGAGGCCCTTTTGATCTTTTGTATATTATCCTCAAGTGAGCTTACTTCAATGTTCCCTTCTCTGTAAAACTTCTCCTGTGCACTGTTGTATACAATAGTTTCTGCTGCCACTTAGCATGAATGGATTGCATCTGCTTGACCCGTGAGTGACCAAAATCTCCTGAAGTCTCCCGATTGTTACTTTTGTTCCCACATATCTTATCTTTCCAATCAGATAATAAATCCAAAGACAAAGACTGTTTTTTGTAATGTTGCCTTAAACACAAAACTTTATTGATAAAATACATGTCTTAGATTAACAAGTGTAAACAATACAAAATTATAGCTTATTTATGATTATAATTATGATTATACATAGACAAAGGTGATTATGACCACCAGCTTAAATAATGAATACTAATACTTCAATCTAGGTAGCAAGATGAAATTGACAACAGTTTTCTTTCTACAAGCTCTAATACTCATTTGACATCCTTAAAATGATCCAGTCTCAATAGAACATCAATCACTGTTGATCATCTGTAAAATTCATTGTTCCAAAATGGCAGCTTAAAGGATCTCTTTGCCATATAAGCGCATTGAAAACCAAAAACTTTATAAAATATACTGCTTCTATGTGCAAACTAAAAAAAATCACATAAATGTCATTTGGGACAGATCACAAATTAGAGTTTGGTTAGTACTTTCAGGACTTTGACTTTTACCACCAAATCATTGTGATTTGCTAATGCTTTTATTTTCTTAACACATACTCCAGATTCTTTAAATAAGAAAAATAGTGAGCTTCTGCTGAATTCTTTCCTGGATGATGCAAGCCCTTCACTTTTTATGTTGTCATTTATATTTTCAAAAAGGGTAAGGATATTAAGCAGAATCTCTCTATCCCATTCTTTATTAAAAAGTGAAATCAATTCTGATGGTACTTTACAACTGACTAGCTCTCTTGTCATGGCTGGATTTTCAGTGAAATTTATAATTAACTTCATAATTTGTATCTTGGTGAAGTGATTTCCCAGGAATAACAAAGCAAAAAAGTCTGGAAAAGAATAAGAAAGCAAATGTTGGTAATGATTGGTCACAGTCATGTTGGTTAACAGTCTTAATCCAGCCATCTGTACAGCTGAGTCCAAGCGACAAATCATGGTATCATCACACACTTGACTGATGTATGTCTTAATCTTGCCCTGATTTTCAGCATTCACACTCAAGTTATTAAGGGCATTGTACGTCTTTTCCCTAATAATGGGGTCTTTCGTTTTTATCAATTTAGCAATAATTGGGACACCGCCCAACTCACGTATGGCATTTTGGTTAAATGAATATGCTGCATTGTTACCCAGCGTGACCAAGGCGACTTCTTGAATAAAAGGATCATTTGTTCTTTCCAGGATATTAAGGACCTTTTGAAGGTCAGGAGCACTCAGAATATCATCAATTTTATAGGGAAAATTAAATTTTCCTTTACGGACAGGCCATGATGCAGCTTGAGTCTTGGTGCTCTTACTACGGGCCTTCCCCTTGGACTTGCCACGTCCCCTACTCCCAGTCCTAGCTCCATTCCTGGTGGGGTTGCAGCTTCCCCTGCCTCCTGGGCAGGGCAAACTTGGTGCAAGGGTTCTGTTTCCAGAGATTGTACCAACTCTGTTACATCTGCCTCCCTTCACACTTGCCTGTTCCTTCAGGGTGCTAAAAAGGGCCTTGGCCTTAGCCTCTAGGCCACCTCCACTCTGAGGTTCTACGTGGGCCTCCTTCTTTACACCTGGACTGCTCTTGAGTCCTGACCCCACCTGGGCCTTGGCTTTTGAGTCATCCTGAGGTTTGGCTCTGCCCCCCACCACAACATTAATTTTAGCTCCCTTCTCAGTCTCCATTTTTGTTGTGTCACTAGATTTGTCATCATCCACGTCGTCCTCATCATTCTCGTTGTAGTCATCATCATCCCAGATTTTCTCATCCTCATCTTTTTTCCACGTCAATCTATACACACAGTAGCAAGCACCAGCCCCAATAACCATGCCAGCTGCCACGCAGCCAGCTTCCCGGGTGCGTCCCATGGGATAGCTGCAGTGAATCCCTTAACCTAGGCACAGAGCCAGCTTGCTCAGGCTCAGCACAGGGGAGTTCAGGAGGCAGAGTCTTCAGGTGCCACAGGCAGACACAGTTGCAAGAACAAATGCAGTAAGACCTGGGGGGAGAAAAGGAGATTTCTTGCACTGGACTTCTGCTTTGATGCCTTTGCATGCAGACAGACTGAAATACTTGCCCACAAATTGTATAGAGGATATTGTCAAAGACTGGGGGGTTTTGTATCCAGATCATTGATTCCTTTCCTCCACTGGGAAGCTAATTTTGGAAATTCTCTCTCTCATCTGGCCTCTACAACATCACATTCCACCAACCCACCCAAGGCTGCTAACTTTGAAGTCTTTCATAAGTTCCCTACGACCAATACATACCCTTCCTGATGTCCTGGGGCAGTGGCACGCTCACATACACCAGCAGAGACCCACACAGCTTTTCCCTTTTCTTTCTAGCCTCCAAAGGACCTGAAGAAAAGGGAATGAGGAAGAGGTTGTTCAGAGATTAGGGAACTGATGGATCTCACCCAGAAAAGGCCATGAATTTATCCTCTAAACCCTCTGGCCCTTGTCCCTCATTGCAGTGTTTCTCACCTGTTACCCTCCCCACCTCGCAGAGATGTGATTTGTGAAGTTCATTATCTCCCTATCCCTCCTTGTTCACTTACCCTCTTCTCCTACTCCCCACTCAACTCCCTGTTAGTCACTTTCTCCAAAGATGAGGTCACATCTTTTTCCTTGAAACAAAATGGATATTGGTGAAAGTAGTATCTTGAAACAAGATAGATACAAAATGCATAAAGATCTCACACTTTTCCTTGCTTCCTCTATGCCCACTATCTTAAAGGTACCAGGACAACCTCTCTCCTCTCCACCAAGAATTTTATCAGTTTCCTTCCTCTCGCATCTCAGTTTCAGCCTTCACCGAACCTGAAGACTGACAAACTCAGTGTACTTGGTAGATGGGCCAATACCAACTACACTGTACCCTCATTAATTTGGAGTAGCATCTTCCCTACTTCACCCAGAGTTTTCTGCCATTTTTCCACCCCAACCACTTCTTTCCTGTCTTGAATCTTCAGAGCACTTTCTTTTGCAAGCTCCATTACCCCAGGTGTAGAGAAGAGGAAAAGAGGTGTATGTAAAGGAAATACACAGGCCCACAAGAGTTGACAGTCACCATCACCCTCCATCCTAGGGGTCTCTAAAAAGTGCCATCCCACTCACACTGACCTACTTGGTTCTGGATAATTTCCCCCTCTCTGATCTTGTCTTCAGGAACACAATCCACACAAAGGTGACACTGCAAAGAGGAATGGCTTAGCTGTCACTGAACTCTTTGGAAAACCCCTGTGGCAGCTTATCCAAATTGGGAGTTCTGGTTGTCAGACAGATTTCACTTTTTCATCTCTCACCCTACCCCATCTCTCTGGATCCACTGACACCAGCCCTCCTGCAGTACTGCACCCCCCATGCCCCCCCATGCACACTGCACCCTTATCCCTAAGGTTCAGCCATTTTCCCAGAAAAAACCACACCCCTTAGGATCCACACCAGAAAGGAAAGGAGAGGGGAGTCAAGCACTTATAGAAAACCCAAGGAGTGAAAGAAAATCAAACGTCCTTTTCAGTACTCCCCAACAGAATCCATCCCCAATGATAACCATTTTTCTTTTAAGAAAGGTCACATCCCTTTCCCTGCTCCCTCCCCCAAATTAATGGCAAGAAGACTGCTGGGAGAGTCAATAAAGGATCAGAGTTATGTCACATTTCTGAGATTGCCACTACAATCTCAGTTGCACACTGACCTGTAGGAATTCAGGGTAGATTATTTCTTTGCTATGACAGCACCAGCTCCCTTCTGAAAGAAACGCGGGATGACAGAAAGTCTCAGAGCTTTAAGATTCTGGGTTAGTGGCTGGATCAGCCCACAACACACCAATTCTAGTACCTTCCCTTTCTTGAGTCAAAGACCTGGCATGCAAAGATCCGCCCCCCCTCCTTGTCAGGGTTTCCCCTGGAATCCAGCCTTCCAATACCCACCTTTTTTTTGTTCTAGAAAAGGCCAGGGACAGCGCAAGGGTGTGGAAAAAGCAGTTAGGGTCGCTAAAGTCCCAGGCAGCTCCCATTCACACGCAAACCTGTTGGGGGCGGAGGGGGGGGGGACGCAGTGTCAGGTTCTTCTTCTTCCGCCGCCTCCTCCTCTTCTTCCTCCGCCGCCTCCTCCTCTTCTTCCTCCTCCTCCTTTTCTTCCTCCTCCGGCTGCTGCTGCTTCCCCGGCAGCAGGCCTGACCGCTAGCTCTCTGAGCGGTAATACAGGGAGGGCAACTAGACCAAGCCAAGACCAGGAATTAGAAGGATTTTTGCGTACGTCGGATCCGGCTCACGTGAGTACCACGTCACCCATGAGATCAAGACCCCAATTGCCACTCCCACAGCAGTGTCACTGGGACTGACACTCCCCCTTCCTTCTCTGCCCATCTGATCCTGCCACCCATTTCCCTTTTTGCCAATTCCAGGGGCCCAAGAAGGAGCTTCTCCTTGTAGTCGGAATTTGCTTTTCATTAATGAACACTCTCACACCCACTGGTTTTTGGCTCCGCTTCTTCCACGGATAATATTGCGTCTTTTACTCCCAGTCTAACTGCTTTTCCCTTCACCGTCCCCACCCTTTTCAACTATAAAAGCTCCTTGTTTCCTATATCCATCCCTATACCATATGGGGAGCAGGATTTCAGAAGAGGAGATAAATTGTGGGATTATCTTTCCTAACCTTTTTTTCTCCATATTTTGAAATCGGTAATACTTTGCTTTTACACCAAGGAGATAAAATCATATTTTTATTTAAGTGGAGAATTTAAAGGGGAAGAAGAAAACTAATGGGTCTCATTAACTTCATCATATGTATGTGTTACATTAAAAAATGTTTCTACTGGTTACAGCCAGTAGAAATATAACTAACTCATTTTAAAATTGAAAACTAGAATTTGTTATACGATCTATGAATCTATGCACAAAGAAATGGTCAGTTGTCCAAACAGCCATTTTACACAAAATATTTATTTACTTTATTTTTGGCTCGACTTACAATTCAATAAAATACAAACAATAAAATCCAGCCTTAATTTGATTAAACAAAAACTTGTATTGAAGTAACCAGAGTCCTGGCTGACTGCTGTGTGAATATCAAGATTTGATGACTGCTGTGAACACCTGCTCCTAACTTAGATTCCAGTCTACTAAGGCTGAGGCAGCTGAGGGCCAGGGAGGAAGAGCTACTCTAATGCTCTCAGCTCTGTCACCAAGTGGGAATGTGCTGCCCTCATATCCCTCCCACATTCCAGAGCTTCTTATTCCTTATTTCCACACATCTGTTTGTTGCTCAATCAAAACATACATGCATGGTTGACCTTCATTCATGTGACCCACCTGAGTACATTCTTTGGGCCCTAACCAGATCTTCCCCCAAATTCCCCCAAAGGTAATTCTGAAATGCATAGGAATTTTGTTCCTCTCTACCTTTCTCTCCTTATTCATGTTGTTCCTAACACTGTATCACTGCTAGACCTGAGAAATGCAGCTTGCTGGGCCTCTCATCTCTGGCCTCCTTCAGACCAGAGAACCCAGGACTAACCTTGTTGCACAATCACTGCCTGCCAGTCCATATTGACCATGGTGTGGATATATGCACAGTCAAATGTATGCCTAGTCTCAATAACTAAACCTCACTAAAAACCACTAATCACATTTAAACTAGAGTAGGCATACTTACCTGGTCAGCACTGTGGACCAGCAGAATTTGTGTTAAAGTGGTTTAAATACATATGTCCATTTTAGCAGAGAAAGGAACTATAGCTCCTGTCACATTCTGACAGATTCATAGATAAATTGAAAAAAAATCCTTAAAAGTTAAAACTTGCCTGTAAATGCATATATATCATCCTCAGTAATTCTCTCTCTCCCACCCCTCCTTAATCTCACTACATAACCCCTGCTCAGCAGAGCTGGAAACATGTCTGAAGTGGTAGAGCACTAGCCAAGCAAGCAGACACTCATCAAAGTCCAGTACCAGAAAATACACATATATACAACTTTATTTCTGCCATATAAACCATTTTGTTTTGAATTTCACTGTTCTGGTAATCTTACCACTCCTAATTATTTAAATGTGTGTGCCTCATACATTTTCTACTTTATTTTCTGTCGTTCTGTGTCTGTTTTTGATATATATCTTAAAAATAACATTTTTAATATATTATACATATATGGGCAGTTCTGAGATTTCAACTCAGGGCTTCATGCTTGCTAGTCAGGCTCTCTCTAATATTAAGCCACATCTCCAGCCCTTTTGTATCTGGCTATTCTTTTTTTTAAAATTTTATTTTCTTGTAAAGAGAGGTTACAGTTATATCAGTAAGGTAATGAGTTCATTTCTTTTTGGACATTTTTACCCCCTCCTTTGCTTTTCTCTCACTCTCCCTTCCCTCCCCTACCTTCTCCACTTTTCCCCCAATAAAGTTGTAAGGTTCATTTCCAGCATAGTGTCTTTTTTTTTGGGGGGGGGCCTGTCGTGGGGCCTGAACTCTGGGCCTGGGCGCTGTCCCTCAGCTCTTCAGCTCAAGGCTAGCACTCTACCGCTTGAGCCACAGCACCACTTCCGGCTTTTTTCTTTTTGCTTATGTGGTGCTGAGAAATCGAACCCAGGGCCTCAGGCATGCAAGGTAAGTACTCTACCACTGAGCCACCTTCCCAGCCCCAACATTGTGTCTTGTGAGTATAATTGTTGCAATGAGTTATCCTGTATCCTTGTTCCAGCATTTTGTTAGTCCCCTTCCTTTTCCCAAATTAGATAAATGTATATACAAGATGCAAGGTACCAAAATCAAATATAGTAACAACAGAGATATATAGAAGGACTAACATATGAAAGAAACTAATAAAAAAATCACATAGTACATTAAAAACAACAACTCTGGGCCTGGGCGCTGTCCCTGAACTCTTCAGCTCAAGGCCACTAGAGCCACTGCGCCACTTCTGGTTTTCAGGTGGTTAATTGGAGATAAAAACTCTCAAGGACTTTCCTGCCTGGGCTGGCTTTAAACCATGATCCTCAGATCTCAGTCTCCTGAGTAGCTAGGATTACAGGCATGAGCCACTGGCAACCAGCCTCTCTGGTTATCCTTTAAGATAGTGTCTATTTTCCTGTACAGGCATGTTCCTGGACCACTATTTGCCTATTTTAGGCTTTCCATTGTTGCAGGCTGATTGTCACATACCAACACACACAACTATCAGTAAGAAGGGGTCTCCAGAACTTTTCTGTCTGCTTGGGCTTACCTAAAAATACAGTACTCCCTATTTCAGCCTCCCAATAACTAAGAGTACAAGCATAAGTCACTAGTGTCCACTTAAGTCTTTAGTAGGGGAATTTGATCACCTATACTTTTAATTGTGATTACTTCTGTTTTATCTTATTCCTGCCTACTTATTTTTGATTTTCTCTTATTCCTCATTGCCTAATGCACCTTTTGGGGTGTTTCTGACATGTTCTTCCCCTTAGTCACTTGGGAATTTGACAATGTGGTGTGATTGAACTACTGCCTATAAGTACTTTTTATAAAAATATGCATATACAGGGGCTGGGAAGGTGGCTCAGTGGTAGAGCACTTGCCTTGCATGCCTGAGACCCTGGGTTCGATTCCTCAGCACCACATAAGCAAAAAGAAAAAAGCTGGAAGTGGCGCTGTGGCTCAAGTAGTAGAGTGCTAGCCTTGAGCTGAAGAGCTGAGAGACAGTGCCCAAGCCCAGAGTTCAGACCCCACGACCGGAACCCCCCCAAAAATATGCATATACAAATATGCATTAATTTAACCACTGTAACTGTTCATTACCTCAAGTAAGATACAAACTTTAATGTGCTATGCTTTTAATCATATCCTAATTCTACTTCCAGATGTGCTTATATCATCTTTGATTTCAATTGTATTACTATATTATCATAATCTGTCACTATAATTTTAGGAATTCCTGGGATTTAAACTCAAGGCCTTGCACTTAATAGGCAGGAACTCTTCTGCTGCACCATGCCTCAAGCCTTTGGTAAGTTTTTTAAAAATATCTTTGGGCTGGAAAAGTGGCTCAGTGGTAGAGTGCTCGCCTTGCATGCATGAGGCGCTTGGTTCAATTCCTCAGCACCACATAAGCAGAAAAAGCCAGAAGTGGCGCTGTGGCTCAAGTGGTAGAGCACTAGCCTTGAGCTGAAGAGCTCAGAGACAACACCTAGGCCCAGAATTCAGGCCCATGACCAACAAAAAAATCAGTCAATCAATCAATCAACAAATATCTTTAAGTAGTTATCTGAAGGGGTTCAATTCAATATGTCAGACTGAGTACAATGTCACTCTTTCTATCATTCTCTCCATCTCATCAATCCTCTCAAGTTACCTAAAGCACTACCACAGACCTGAGCTTAAATCTGTTTATTTTAGATTTATCATAGGTGGGGTTACAGGCATACTCCATTATACTGGTCTTCTATTAAAATGGAGTCTTATGGCTTTTTTTTTTTTTTGGTCCAAGACCAAAACTCAAACTTGGTACCTGACACTTTCAACTCATTGTCTAGAGTTCTACCATCTGAGCGATGCCTCCAAACCCCCCCTTTTTAAAAAACATCTTGTGGATTTTTATGCCTGGACTGGCTTTGAACTGTAATACTCCCTATCTCAGCCACCAGCTTTTGGTTGAGAATATGTATACCCAGGCTGACCTCAAACCGCAATCCTTTGGATCTCAGCCTTCCAAGTTCCAATGGGTCCTGGCTTAAAAAGTCTATCTTTGCATTTGCACTAAAGTTCACAGAATATTCCTATTACACATCATAGACAAGTTATGTGCAGAATTGTATGTTCACAATCTTTTTAAAATTTAGGGAGCATTTACTACTAAGTCCTCCAAAGATCCAATTCCAACTTCATCTATGTGCAATAGGTTCTTTAGCCCTTCTGATGAAGTTTTATAACCAATCATAGTTTTTAGTTTTCAAGAACTCGTTTTGGTTGCCCAGTTTCTCTTTTCTAAAACAGGCTGTTCTTGGTTTATGTGTATGGTATCTTTTCAGGTTTCTCTGAGAACAAAAATTTAAAATATCTTAAAATTCTCTTATATTTTCTATAAACCCTGAATAGTGATGTACTTTACTTAATCTTTTATGCTATTAGATTTAATCTAATGTCTTGAAGTTCTTTGGTTGTTTTATTTTAATCACATTTATAATTAAGGTTCTTTTAGTATTGATGGCTTAGTGGTCTTCCCCAACAATTGTTAAATTAATTGTCACTCCTTGACTTAAATACAGAGCAATCTGATACGCAGATTTGTGGCAATGCCTAGTTGATACAGTTGTCCCTAGAGGAGAAAGAAAAGAGCAGGCTACTAATATTTCACTTGATTTTTATAAATTGTATTTAGGACAAGTGGGTAAAAGTCTAACATAAATCATAAAAACAAGCCAGGAGCCCATGGCTCATGCCTGTAATCCTAGTGACTCATGAGGCTGAGATCTGAGGATCACCATTTGAAGCCAGCCTGGGGAGGAAAGTGCATGAGACTCTGATCTCCAGATAACCATCAGAAAGCTGGAAGTAGTGCTATGGCTCACAGTGGTAGAGTGCTGGCCTTGAGCAACAAAGCTCAGGGACAGCGTCCTGAGTTCAAGCCCTACAACCGACAAAAAGAAAAATCATGAAAGTAGAGTCATAGTTTCTCTGTCAACTCCTCATCTTGAGCCATTTTGGGGGGTCAGTTATGGGGCTTGAACTCAGGCCCTGGGCACTGTCCCTGAGCCTGTTTGTGCTCCAGACTAGTACTCCACTATTTGAGCCACAGCACCACTTCCAGTTTTTGAGTGGTTAATTGGAGACAAAAGTTTCATGTGGACTTCTCTGCCTGGGATGACTTCGAACTGCAATCCTCAGGTCTCAGCTTCCTGAGTTCCTAGGATTTACAGGCTTGACCCACGGGCACCGGACGGTCTTGAGCCACTTCAAAACCCGAAATTTTTGAATGAAATAAAGGGTAGATCTACTTCAGGAAATATACTGTGACACTGCCAAAAATGTACCCTGGTAATCCTTCTCCTACCCTTTTCCAAAGGGACATATGTCCTTTTGCCAACTACAAATTGAGAAAGAGGAACTGAACAGACCTTGCAGAGGTGGCTGAACACTGGCTCTGAACAGACACTAATTTCACATGACCCCAATTATCATTGTGGTTCACCAGTTATATGAAGGAGCCTATGAAAGTCAGGAAGTTTATGAAGTTTTTGTTTAGATGTATCTTACAATGTGTTCCTACCCCACTCTGTGGTTATTTCCCCGTAAGAATACATGATTGGAATACACAAGCAGGTACCTCTATTGGCTTGCAACACAAGGGCTATTATGGCTGGAAAGGCCAAGTACTAGCTAGTAGAACTGCCTCTAAGAATAGGAAAAGAAAGTCAATTATCACTTTCCTAGAGGGCTTTGGAGATTAGTGCCACCATCAATGGCTTGATTTCCACTATTTCTCCCATTCAATCAAGAGGATATTGCAACTGCCTCTGCTGCTTCAGATGTGTTCTGATTGCTTGGGCAAATTAATGCATACCCTGGAATCTCATAGGCAGTTATTGATCTGGCAAATGCTATTTTTCCTCAACAATTGTTTGTAAAGAACACTAGAAGTTGTCTGCTTTCAACTGGTAAGAACAGGGATACACCTTCACTATTCTTTAGGAGTATATCACTTGCACAGCTATATGTCATAGTATAATCCTCATAAAATTTACCATACTTCTCCATTACATTGATGATATTATGCTGATTGGATGAAAGGGGGAAGAAATAGCAACTGTTTAGATTTATTGACAATGTACTTGCATGTCATGGAGAGGCTAAAAAACAATTTAGGCGCCTTCCACCTCAGCAAAATACTAGTACTACAGTGGCATGGAGCATGATGAGCTATTCATCCTAAGGTGGCATATAAATTATTGCCTCTGGCCCCTCCTTCAACTAAAATAGAGACATTATGTCCAGTGAGGTTTTTTTGGATTTTAGAGGCAACACATTTCTTATTTGAATGTGTTACTCTGTCGCATTTATGAAATAATCCAAAAAGCTGCTCGTTTTGAGTTCAGTCGAAAACAACAAAAGCTCTGCAACAGGTCCAAGCTGCCACGCAAGCTGCTGTGTTATGATCTAGCAGATCTAATACTGATTGGGGTGCCAGTGGCAAATAGAGATGCTATTTGAAGACTCTGGCAGGCCCTCATACAGTGAGCCACATTGCAGACCCATAGGATTTTGGAGAAAAAGTCCTGTCATTATCTGTAAATAACTATTTTTTGCTAAAGAAACGGATTATTACTGGGCCTTAGTGGACTGGCAACCTAGCCACTGACCATCAAGATATCAAGAAAACTAAGCTGCCACTTTTTTGTCGGTCCTGGGCTTGAACTCAGGGCCTGGGCACTGTCTCTAAGCTCATTTTGCTCAAGGATAGCACTCTACCATTTTGTTCCCTTCTGTAATTCTTTGTCATATAACATAAGATATACTAGTATTTACAATTTATCAAAGAAAAGTGTAAAGATTACCCAAGGATTTTGCATCTTTGTCTGGATCATTTTCAATTGTTCCCAAGATATCTGTGTCATCTTAGATGAACACATTGCTTTGTTACCGACTTTAATTGAAGCTTAAGTATGGTTTAGGGTGATATGAGTGAGTGTCATAGACTGTGATAGCTAATTTTATGTGTCAACTTGGCTAGGTTATAATGCTCACATGATAGGCCAAATGCTAGGTTAGATATTGCCATGAAGGTATTGAATTCTGTTTAGTTTAATTACATTACCATCCATTGGATGAGTGGACTTCATCCAATCAATGGAAGACCTTAAGAGTATATATGTGGGGCTGGGAAGGTGGCTCAGAGGTAGAGCGCTTGCCTTGCATGCATGAGGCCCTGGGTTCGATTCCTCAGCACCACATAAGCAAAAAGAAAAAAGCCATAAGTGGCGCTGTGGCTTAAGTGGTAGAGCACTAGCCTTGAGCTGAAGAGCTGAGGGACCAGCGCCCAGGCCCAGAGTTCAGGCCCCACGACCGGACCCCCCCCCAAAAAAGAGTATATATGTGTATACATATTATCTTTTATATACAAAGTAAAGTAAGAATTTTTATATTTCTATTTACTTACATATGCAAAAAGAAATCCTAGAAGAACAAAGAAGACAATAAGAATGGTCATCTGGAGGAAAGGAGTTCTTAGTAGGAAAGGGATGTAGCAGTAAGAATAGTTTTCATTGCATTTTTTATTATTTGAACCATTCAAATATATTACCTAATTAAAAATAACCAGAGTAAAGTTCGACTTCTAAACAACACTACAAAATAAAATTAGAGACTTTGCAATTTAAAATTCCATCTTCAGCCGGGTGCTGGTGGCTCATGCCTGTAATCCTAGGTACTCAAAAGACTGAGATCTGAGGATCATGGTTCAAAGCCGGCCCAGGCAAGAAAGTCCATGAGATGCTTATCTCCAATTAACCACCAGAACATCAGAAGTAGCGTTGTGGTTCAAGTGGCAGAGCACTAGCCTTGAGCTGAAGAGCTCAGGAACAGTGCCCAGGTCCAGAGTTCAAGCCCCATGACCGACAAAAAAAATCCATCTTCAGCCAAGCTAGTAACCAAACATTGGAAAAGAACAATGATGTCTGCATACTTGAAAGGTCTCAAAAGTTTGCTCTGAGGACTGGAGGCATAGCTCAGGTGTTAGACTGGTTGCTTAGCAAGTGCAAAGCCCTAAGTTCAATGAAATAAATAAATAGAAAATAAAACAAAAGAAGCTTTTCTGATGACTTACTAGTTGATGATGGAGACCATGAAAAAGATCCATCCTTATGAAATGAACAGAAGGTGTTTGTATATTTCTGGATGATTAGCTGATCTCATATAATTCTGAAGGATGCTGCCTTTTATGAGTCAGTAATTTGAACTGTGGAATTTGAAGGTTCACAAAATATGCTGAATAGTAATGTTGGTGAAGAAACTGGAAGGTCAAAGCCTTATAATACAAAGAATATTTATATTTACACAGACTGTACATCAAACAACCATGTTGGTTGGATTACACGGGATTCCCAACATATTCAGTTCCCAAAGTGAAATATTTTTATTTATTTGTATTTATAGGTGCTACAGTAACTATTTAGGTCCTATAGTACTGAGAGTATATTCATGTGCAACTTCAAATGAATAAAGAAAATCTATTTATGGAAGTATGGTGACATTTGATCCAATCTGTCCATCAAACCACTCAGGATAGTTTGTACTAGTAGAATTTTGTTTCTGAATTTTTTATTAATACAGATTTTCAGTGAGTGTTTTTTTCCATCTTGTTGGTTCTAATTTCTTATATTTTTCTTTTTAATTTGTTTCATAAGCCACATCTCTAGTCTTAGGTATTATTTCTCAGTGTTGTGATGATAGACATGTTTATAAAAATGAGAAAGGTAATTTATTAGAATAAATGAAGTGACTTTCACCAGTACCCCTTTTTTTTTTTGCCAGTCCTGGGGCTTGAACTCAGGACCTGGGCACTGTCCTTGAGCTCCTTTTGCTCAAGACTAACACTCTACCATTTGAGCCACAGCACCACTTCTGGTCTTTTCTGTTTATGTGGTACTGAGGAATCAAACCCAGGGTTTCATGCATGCTAGCTAAGCACTTTACCATTGAACCACATTCCCAGCCCCAACACCCTTTCTTTTGTTGCTTTTGTGTTTGGATATACTGGGATGCTCTATCACTTGAACCACTTTGCCAATCTTTTTAGAACTGGCATTTTTGAGATAGATAGACTAGAATAGACTCTGATACTCATATTTGTGCTTCTTTCTGTTGCTGGAATGACAAGGACATGCCACTGCACTCAGCCATTTTGTTTCCCCTGTAGCTTAGGATAACAGGCATCCACTGTGACATCCAGCCATTGGTTAAGATGGAGTTTTTCAAATGTTTTTACCCAGCATGGTCTACATAATGATCCCCTGATTTCCACCTCATAAGCATCTAGGATTATAGACTTAAACCACTGTGTCTGGTTCTCATTTCTTTTGTTGTTATTGTTTGCTTGTTTGTTTGTCTGTTCTAGTCTTACAGCTTGAACTTAGGGCCTGGACTAGTGCTGTATCACTTGAGCCATACCTCCACTTCTAGCTTTTGTGGTACTTAATTGGAGATAAGAGTCTCACAAATTTTCCTGCCTGGCTTTGAAGTATAATCCTCAGCCTCTTGAGTAGCTAGGATTATAGTTGTGACCCACCAACACCTGGCCCTATTTCCCTTTTTTGACAGGAATTTTATCATTTCAGAAATGAAGAATGATATTGTGAAATTACCATGGTAAAGTGGAACAAATATTATGATTAGGGTTTAGAAGTAGCTTTCTCCTTTTGCTCTAATCTAATAAGTGGCTATTGTTTTCTGACACGATTTTTTATTTGGGTTATCTCTTACTTGCATACTATTTTTGTTTACCTTTTATTGTTTTTGCCAGTGTCGTGTACCTCTGCCTTACTTGAAAGACAAAAATCTGGTTGATGAAAGGTCACAGAAACAATAAGTAAAACATTATATTCCATCTTCACTTTGGTTAGCTTGTTTTGCAATATAAATGAAAGACTAGGCTTCTATTCTTATGCTGTTTTGTTATTAACATTAACACAAAGTGAAAAAAGTTTGTTTTGCATATGCACTTTTTCAAGAAGCTACTAGAAGATATGCTCTGGCAAAACAGAGCATAAGCCAAGAAAGAGGGGAAATGTGATATACAAGAAACCATGGGTCAGACACAACAGCAGGCAAGGAGAATCACCAGGATTGTTGTGAAAAAAAATCTTAAATATGTATTGCTTTGGTCCAGTATTGACCAGATTAGAAGATTCCTAAGAAGAACTTTGTCAAGAATATTACAATGTTAGAATATCTATTTTTTTTTTTTTTTTTTGTCGGTCGTGGGGCTTGAACTCTGGGCCTGGGCACTATCCCTCAGCTCTTCAGCTCAAGGCGAGCACTCTACTGCTTGAGCCACAGGACCACTTCCGGTTTTCTAGCGGGGTTTATTGGAGATAAGAGTCTCACGAACTTTCCTGCCCCGGCTGGCTTTGAACCGGGATCCTCAGATGTCAACCTCCTGAGTAGCTAGGATTACAGGCGTGAGGCACCGGCGCCCGGCTAGAATATCTAATTTTTTTGAACGAAGTGGAAGAATATTTACATGATTGAGGGGACATTTTAGAGATAAATTGGTGATTAATTTATAGAAAAGGAGGATATGAGAAACAAAGCTTGGAAGACATCTGGTGTCCTAGAAATCTAGAGAAAACCAAAAGTTATACAGGACAGAAAAAGTAATCTAATGTCTTTATTGTACTTAATGATTCAACAGCTAATAGCACATATATAGTAAAAAGAATATTGCCAATATAACCAAATAGGAATATAACAATTAAGAAAAAAATATCTGAAATGTGTGAGAGTAGATAGGAATGGGACTGAAATAAACAGATAAACTTTCATATCCCAAAGATAAAAATCTGTGGCTAAAACTCAAGAATAGCCAGGTGCTGGTGACTCATGCCTCATTCTAGCTACATAGGTGGCTGAGATCTGAGGACTGAGGTTCTAAGCCAGCACAGGCAGGAAAGTTCATGAGAATGTTATTTCCAATTAATCAGCTAAAAGCAAGAGGTGGAGCTGTGGCTCAAATGGTAGCAAAAATCTCAGGGACACTGCCCAGGCACCAAGTTCAAGCCTACACCCCACAAAAAATAATAAAGAAAAAAAAGTAACAGCCATATATGGTCAGATACTGGTAACTCATATCTATATTTCTAGCTACACAGGAGGTTGAGATCTAAAGATCACAATCTGAAGCCAGTTCAGACAGATAAGTTCAAAAGATTCTTATGTCTTTTTAAATAGAAAAAAGCCAGAAGTCAAAGTGTGGCTCAAGTGGTAGAGCATCAGCATTGAGTGAAAAAGCTAAGTCAGAGTGTTCACACCCCAGTACTAGCCCAGGGGAGGGGGGAAAGGGGTGAAGAGGGAAAAAGAGACAAATAGAGAGAGACAGAGACAGAGAGAACACCCAGATATGTGATACTAAAATAATCCATTTTTTTAAGTCAGTACTGATTATTTCTGGGAGTAGAAAATAAATGTAAGGATATTGTCATTTTTTTCATTGAAAGCTGCTATGAACTGAATTATGCACCCCCCAATTCATATGTTGAATCTCTAACTCCAAATATGACAACATACCTTCTTTAGGGAAGTAATGGTGAGTGTTGAATAAATGCATTTTCAGGCATGCAAAAATAAGAGTATTTGCATCCTATACACCATGTCTCAGAAACCTAGGTGTACTCTATCACTATGAGGCTATAAATTGAGACACAAGAAGGCCTAGAATTCAGGAAAATCAGGACCCAACATAAAAGACAGAAATTTCTATTATGATGATGAGAGAGACCATGGGATATTAGCTATACATTTGGCCTAGAGAACAATCTTTCATAATGGATCAGAACTACAGAAAGAATCAGGAACAGATAGATGACTATTGTGTTTGCCATATTGAGAGGATGATATCCTGGTGATGTGACTCAAATTATCTTTCCTGGTCACTATACACACCTCTAAAGCTAGAATCATTACCTTTTCTGGTACCTATATACTAAGCCTTCCTCAGTCAGCCTATCACAAAAAGAATCCTCCATAAGATTATAAGTGCAAAATGAGGGAAAGACACTGGTTCAGCAGTGATGAATGTCATGGCAGATCTTCTCTACGTGATAGTGCCATTGCTGTGCTCTCCAGTACTGCTTGTGTTTGATCCTCTATGTAAAACTTCTCCCTGGTTTCTGGACCTGCTCAATCTTACCAAGGCTACTTGAAGTTAGACCATAGAGTGTTGTTCTGCCCTAGGGCCCACTCAAAGGGACAAGTTTGTGTGTCACCAAGTATATGAATCGAAAACTAAGTTAAATACACTGATTCTAGAGCCCAAAGAGGTCTATCAGGCATTAAGTATCTGTCTTTATTAGTTTGACCTTTATTTTAGAAGGGATCCATGACATTCCCCACATCATTCAAGCCACTTAATGTGGCCATCCTCTAGATCTTTGTAGGGTTTGCCTCCCTTCCTCTGTACTGTTTGTGTCTTACCAAGGTATCCAATGTGTTATTCCTTGTAAAGCATGTTTACATGGTCCCGATTCTCCAGACTGTATTATAATAGAAGAAATAAGAGTTAATAGAGCTTTGAAGCAAAACTTTAAGTGCACACTGCTGCCCATTCTATATGAATGTGAAATTTTTCTGATGTTCCATTCTGATAAAAATAGGAAAACAAGCACATATTTCAAAAGAGCTGAATACTAAGTACATAAGGCAATACTAATCTGCTTTAACAAAGATACTATATCTGGCATGGCTATTGCAATAGTGTGCTATTAACCACCAGCACTACCTACATTTTCCAGGCTAAACTGGTGAACTAAATAAAAATATGAGACCATATCTTTACATTCTCTGTTTTCAAGGTAGCACTAATTTCTACCACCCTCTCCCAAGGATGTTATATGATTTCATTCACTATCTTGACCAAGGAATAGGTAGTGTAGTTTCAGAAGAATTCATTTAGCTTTCTCATCTACAAATAGTTCTGATTGCACAAGCCAACTACAATGGTACTACAAGAATTGACTAGGCATATTTACACATTTAGAGACTAGAAAAATAACAACTGGATGGGGCTGTGGACCCAGTAGATTCACTGTGAGCCAAATCTGAAACAGGATAATACCTGGCTCCCGTAACCTCATTTAGACCTGGGTAGCCATGATGACATTAGATCCCTGAGTGTCATCAGTTTAGAACTAGTGTCAATCTGTCCTCAAAATTTTGGGTTAAGTCGGGCACCAGCAGCTCATGCCTGTAATCCCATGTACTCAGGAGGATGAGATCTGAGGATCATGGGTTGGAGCCAGCCCAGGCAAGAAAGTCTGTAAACCTCTTATCTTCAATAAACTACTGAGAAAAAGCCAGAAGTGGCATTGTGGCTCAAGTAGTAGAGCACTAGCATTGAGCACAAAGAGGCTCAGGGACAGCACCCAGGCCCTGAGTTCAAGCCCCATGACTTGACATACAGTTTCCTGAATCCATGGAAGGACTAGAGAATGCACCACTATACATTGTGGGAGTACTTCCTCTTAAGTACCCAAACACTCCTTCAGTGTTCTTCGAATCAAAAACTGATTTGAGACCAGACACTGAGCAAGGGATTACAACTTTCTGCAGACTCCTAACCAACCACTTTTGGTATCTTTTGAGTGCATGGGTTAATTGCAGATTGTTAACTGCCTATTTTTTTCCAGGGCATTGTGCATATTAGGTTGTCTATGCATTATTAACAGCTTTTAACTATCCATACACCTGGTACACGATGTTCTATTAGTCATCTCTGTAGGTATTTGAAAATTAGACCTCTCCACTTACCATGCTGACCCTGTGGTGTATTTGTATCCACATGACTTCTGAAATTAAGTATAGCCATCCTGTCTTTATTGTTTAGGCCCTCATCACCATTTCTAACATGAATCCTCCTTCTATAACATCCTCAATTACTACTTCAAGCACTAGCCTACAGAGGAACACCATCATTGAACTTCTTAGCGATCCTGGTGTCCCTCTTACCAGCACATTCCTCACAGCTTTGGTAAATAGTATGTCCTTGGGGATCTTTTATAGCATACAGTCTTCTAGAGGACTTTCTGATATACATAATATATTCATTCTATCATTCTCTGCTTTTACCATTTGTCACCACAGCCTCATTTTATGGGGTGGGGTATTTTTCCCCATACTTTGAGGAATCATTCTCATAGTGAGTTCACGTCATCTGACAGAATCTTTGTCAGGATGTTAAATCTTGTACCCTGGGAAAGCACTCTCAAATGGATTCCATGTTCCTGTACCTCATTTTATATTCTAGCCCCTCAAAATCAAGCTACTTAAATTGCAGCTCCCTCAACACCTGTAGCACTTTGCCAATCTATTCTTTTGTTTCTTATTATAGCCAGTATGTTTCCAGCTATGTTATACTCGTATGTTATACTGTCTCCTAGATACAGACGCAGTGGCCAGGATAGGAGGTAAAGACAGCTTCCAAGGGAAATCCATGTTATGTTCCAGGAGAAAGAGGAGTAAAACATTTTTCAGGAGAATCTAGGAATGGAAGGTTTTCAGGAATATAAATCAAGAGATCCCTGGCACAGAATATTTGTCTTGGTTAAGATTTTAACTTTCTTTGAAGCAATAAATCTTGTCTGCTCCTTGGATTTCTCTTCTCTACATGAAAAAAAAATGAAGGCTCTTTATATTCTTTAAACAAATGACTCAGGTTTTCTTTTTCTTTTTTTTTTGGGTCCGGTCGTGGAGCCTGAACTCTGGGCCTGGGCGCTGTCCCTCAGCTGTTCAGCTCAAGGCTAGCGCTTTACCACTTGAGCCACAGCGCCACTTCTGGCTTTTTTCTTTTTGCTTATATGGTGCTGAGGAATCGAACCCAGGGCCTCAGGCATGCAAGGCAAGCGCTCTACCACTGAGCCACCTTCCCAGCCCACAAATGACTCAGGTTTTCAAATGTAGCTTTTACTAGTTGATTACTTTACCTTTTTTATTACTTTTTATAGAGGTTAATCAAGCTTAGCAATAACTACTCAAATTTTCTGGTCTTCCTTACCTTTGATATGTCCCATGTATTTCTCGTAAGTTCTACATATGACCTTAGACAATGCATTCAATCTGCCACAAGTATGCCACCCCATTACACCACCAGCAAAGGCTCTTAATGAGTTCTCTGCCACCTCGTTCCATGAGCCTACCTACTCCACCTACCACCAATGATTGGATGCTCATTGACAACTGGTCAGCAGGTGATCCATCTCCAAAATTTCATCAGAATGTTTGTTTCTTGAACAGCTTCTTGTACCGTTTCTTGCAGGTTGGTTTTCCAAGGAGGAGACTCAGAAACAGAGATCAGCATGAAGGGCTTTTATTAGGGAATACCCTTTGAGAGAAACACCTGTGGAAGGGAAAAGAAGGAAGCAGGATTGGACAGAGGGAGAAGTTAAGTTGTCCCAGTTTGGGACAAGAAGGTTATGGCCATCTATAACTGGACATAACTGGAAGAGAGAGTATGACCTTGGAGGAGGTAGCTGTCTTCAACTGAAGCAATTCCTGAAGAGGTGACAGTTGAGAGCTATCACCAGAAGCACTTGTAGCAAATTAAATAAGTTCTCTATTCCTGATGAGAGATCAAGGAAGCAGTTGGCAGAATCTACTATAGTATTCTTTTGCAATAAAAATTTGTGTGCAAAGCCAAGTACTGCCAAATAAATTTATACAAATATATTACATGCTTTTACAGCCTATTTTTCTACTTAAGTTTATATTCTCGATTTTTGCATAATAAATACAGATGTCCATCGACATGTTAAGTGGCTGCAGAATATTTCGATGTACAAATATACCTTAATTTATTTAAGCAACTGCCTATTCTCAGTCATGGGTCATTTGTACATTGTCATCCTTCTATACAATTTGAAGATTTGCAGCTTTTTACAAGTCCATTGTTTAATTAGTTCACAAGAACAGATTTCTACAAGTAGAATTCTGGGTCAAAAGGCATGAGCATCTTGAAGACTTGTGAAACATGTTTCAATGGGCCTTGTACTTTGTGTGCTCAGTTTGAGTTCTCCTCCTCTAATCCCTTACCAAAACTATGAGGTAGGCCAGGAGTGGACTTTTTCCTTTATGGATCCTAACAGCACTATCAATGGTTTCATAAAAGCCCCACCCCCCAATCAACCTTACAAAAATGTGATACACATACTAAAATTGATTCTTCTTTCATCAATGTTTCCTTCTTATTTCAAAACAACTCTCTCATTCTTTTACAAATATACCAGAGTTGGCCAGAAAAGAAAATATTTTCAAGGTTCTCAGGATCCTAAAATAAAATTGGCCATCTCTATATGTCCTAAGGCACCAATTCATTCAAGAATCTCTTGATCCCATCCAACCATTACCATCCCTGTGACCACTAGTGAAATTTCATGCCTTAATCATCTTTTTCTTGAATATGGTAGTAACTTCCTAGCTGCTTTTCCAATCTCCAGTCACCTTTATTGTCCTTGCCCTAACTTAGACCCATCCTGCACATTAACTAATTATATTGTTTTCCTTTCACCCTGTCATTCCTCTAGTTATAAAATTCCTTGTTGTCTTCCTAGGGTAGATGGCACAATAATCAGATAACCTATTATAGCAATAAGGAGTGGTCCATGGATAGAATTCATACCTACTTGCCAGTTCTATATCCTTACTTGTCTCCTGAAACTTTCCATTGCAGGCAGCCAGCCAGCCTCTTCTATAGAGCATGCTTCCCATCTCTATGTCTTTCTTATACTGCACCTCCTCCCTCCTTAGGTGTCCTTTTGATCTTTTGTATATTATTCTCAAACCTTGCTTACTTAAATTCCCCTTCCTCTGTAAAACTTCTCCTGTGCACTGTTGTATACAGCAGCTTCTGCTGCCTCTCAGCACTGATGGAAAGCATCTACTTGACCCATGAGTGACCGCAGGCTCCTGATTTTGTTACTTTCTGTTCCCACATGTCTTATCTTTCCAAACAGATCATAAATCCAAAAGACAAAGACAATGTCTTTTTTTTCTGCTTAAAACACACAACTTTATTGATGACATAAAAATAAAGTCTCAAATGTATAAACATAAGTCCACACAAAGGACTAAAATTACCTTACTTATGAAGAATCAGTTCAGTTTCTGCTCATGAAGCATACTAAAAATATCTCAAGCCAGACAAGATAAAAATTTACACATATATTTCCAGTACAAGTTTGAATTCATTTGTTGTTCATAAAAATGGTCCAGCTATAGACCCTTATAGTCACATCAGTTTTACAATGAAATTTACAATATGTATTGCTTCCAGACTACAAAACCAAAATGTTACTCAAATTTGGGAATATACAGCCAATCAGAGTTTATTTATTAATATCTCAACTCTTTCTTTCACCTCTGGATCACTGCATTCTGCTGCTAAGGCTCGAAGTTTCTTGGCACAGGCTTTAGGTCGTTGGAATAGGAAATAAAGAGAATTTTTACTGAACTTGTCCTGGGTAAATACTTTTGCTCTTCTTTTAAAATGGTGATTTATATTTTCAAATAGTGAAAGAGCATTAAGAATGTTCTCTTTTGTCTCCTTCTTACTGAAAATATTAATAAGGGCTGTTGGTGCATTGGCAATGAGCAAATCTTTTGTCATCGATGGATTTTTAGAGAAATTCACAAGCATTCCCAAAACATGGTCTTTAGTTTCTCCACTTCCAACAGTTAACAAACGAAGAAATTCTGAAATATAATTTGTAACCATATGCTGATATTCACTAGTAATAGTCAGATGCCTTATTAATCTCAGTCCAGCCACCTGCACATTGGAATTCAATGGATAGGTGACAGTATCTTCACATACTTGACTTAAGTATGTTTTAACCTTTCTGTGGTTTTCAGCAGCCACTGAGATGTTATTCAGTGCATTTAAAGCCTTCTGTCTAACACTGGGATAAGGATTACTCAACAAACTTTCAATAACTGAGATTCCACCTACATTGCGAACAATGTCGTGAGAATAAGGATAATCAACATTGTTATACAGAGCATTGTTGGCTATCTCATGAACAGAAGGATCTTCAGTCATCTCGATCATGCAAATCAGTTTTTCAAGATCTTGTGGATCTATATTGGTTTCACGTTTACAGCGGCAGGACCAGGCCCGCGTTTTATCCCCATGCTTCATCTGTTTTTTGCACTCATGTTTACCTAGAAAGGTGGCCTCAGTTTGTTGTAGAAACTTTGCTTGTGAACAGACCATGGCTCCATCCCATAATCCCATTCCTGCCCCAGGAACCATGGATGGATATGTGCCTCTTGATTCAGCTGACTTGGCTTTATCCTTAGCTGTAGATTTGTTTTCACTTCTGTTTTCATTACCAGTGCAGAACCAAGAAGTTATATCTACTCCATAACCAGCCTCAAACTGTTCTTTAATGCTGTCCTTATCTCCAGTCCAAGATTCAGAATTGACATCTTTTTCACTCTTGGAGCTGAGCTCATTGCTGTTTTCACCGTCAGCCCAAAACAAAGACCTTAAACTGATCTCTTCAATATCAGGGCTGGATGTTCCACTTAGCTCATCCTCATCTACATTCCTAGCCATCCTCATCCAAAATCCTAATCCAGACTGTTTCTCAGCCCCAAGCCTAGACTCTTTAGTGGTCAAATCTTCATCCCAGAGACAAGATCCCATCCTAGCTTCAGCACCAGCTTGTTCCTCAGCCCCAAGACAGGACTCTTTGGTGGTCAAATCTACATCCCAGAGACAAGACCCTGTCCTGGTCTCAGCTCTAGTCTCTTTCTCGGCTCCAAACCTAGGCCCTTTGGTGGTCAGATCTGCATCCCAGAGACAAGTCCCCATACTAGCCTCAGCTCCAGCCTCCTTCTCAGATCCCAACGTAGACCCTTTGGTGCTCAAATCCATATCCCAGAGACAAGACCCCATCCTGGCCTCAGCACCAGCCTCTTCCTCAGCAACAGGCCTAGACCCTTTGGTGGTCAGATCTACATCCCAGAGACAAGATCCCATCCTGGCCTCAGTATCAGCCACTTCCTCAGTCCCACACTTAGAACCTTTATTGGTCATGTCTACATCCCAAAGACAAGATCCTGTCTTGGCCTCAGCACCAGCCTCTTCCTCAGTATCAACACTAGAATTTTTAGTGGTCAAATCCACATCCCAAAGACGAGATCCCATTTTGGCCTCAGCATCAAACTCTTCCTCAGACCCAAGACCAGAACCTTTATTGGCCATATCTACATCCCAGAGACAAGATCTCACCTTGGTCTCAGCACCAGCCTCTTCTTCAGTCTCAAGCCTAGACCCTTTGGTGGTCAGATCTACATCCCAGAGACAAGATCCCATCCTGTCCTCGGCACCAGCCACTTCCTCACTCACAAGTCCAGACCCTTTATTGGTCATATCTACATCCCAGAGACGAGATCCCGTCCTATTTTCAGCACCAGCCTCTTCTGCAGTCTCAGGCCTAGACTCTTTAGTGGTCAAATCCACATCCCAGAGACAAGATCCTTTCCTTGCCTTAGCACCAGCCTGTTCCTCAGCCCCAAGTCCAGAACTTTTGGAAGTTAAATCCACATCCCAGAGACAAGATCCTGGCCTGGCCTCAGCACCAGCCTCTTGCTCAGGCTCAAGCCTAGACCCCTTAGAGGTCAAATCCACATCCCAAAGACAAGATCCCTTCCTAGCCTCAGCTCTAGTCTCTTCCTTAGTTTCACGCCTAGAGTCTTTGGTGGTCAAATCCACATCCCAGAGACAAGATCCCATCCTAGCAGCACCAGTTCCTCCTTCAGCTCCAAACTTACATCCTGTAGTGGTCACAAGTCTATCTAAGGACCAAGATCCCATCTTGGTCTCAGTGCCAGCCTTTTCCTCAGTGTCAAGCCTGGGTTTTTTAATGGCCAAATCCACATCCCATAGACAAGATCCCATGCTGGACATAGTACAAGCCGGTTCCTCAATCTCAAGCCTAGGTTTTTTAATGGCCAAGTGCATATCGCAGAAACAACATTCCATCCTAGCCTCAGTACCAGATTGTTCTTCAATCTCAAGCCTAGACCTCTTAGCACTCAAATCCACATCCCAGAGACAAGATTCCTTCCTGGTGTCAATACCAGCCTCTTCCTTAGCTCCAGGCCTAAACCCTTTAGGGGTCTTTTCTCCAACCAAGGGCCAAGATCCCATCCTAGCCTCAGCACCAGACTCTTGTACATTCCAGAACCAAGATCCCAACCGGGCCTTAGTGCCAGCCTCTTCCTTGGTTTCAAATCTAGACCTAATAGTACTCAGATCTGAATTCCAGGACCAAGACCCCATCCTGGTCACAGTCTCAGCCTCAACTCCAGCCTTAGCTGCAGCCTCAGGTCCAGCCTCTACTGCAGCCTCAGCTATAATCTCAGTCTCAGCAACAGCTGTAACTTCAGCCCCAGCCTCTGCCACTTCAGCTTCTGTCACAGCTTCAACCTTAGCCTGAGCCACAGCCTCAGCTCCAGCCTTAGATGCAGCCACAGTTCCAGCTTCAATCACAGTTTTAGTTCCAGCCTGAGCTGCTGCAGCCCCCAAACAAGCACCCATATAAGCTGCCCCTGAAGATCTTATCCAAGACCCAGTAGTGGCCTTGTTCTCATCACCCAACCCAGAACTAATGCTGGTCACTTGCTCAGTCCCTGATGTGGATTGAATAGTGGCTCCATTCTTACCAACAGGCATGGGAACAATAGTAGAATTTTGCCCTGTCCAGCACCAAGCCCCTACAAAGGCTTCACTTCCAGGCCCAAACCAGAATCCTTCATTAGCTTCTACCTCAGCACTGACTAAGAATCTTCCACTGGCCTGGTCCTCATGGCTCAGTCTAGAACCTCCACAGGCTTCATTGCCAGACCTAGGCCCAACCCAGGATTCTTCTCCAGTCTGGTTCCCAGCACCAGTCCAGGAACCGCCTCTGCAGGCCTGACCATCAAATCCAGGTTTGGAACAGCCACCAGTCTGATCTCCATGCCCAACCCAGGGCCCTCCACTGACCTGACTCCCAACAGTAGTCCAGGACCCACCACTTGACTGGTCTGTGGGGCACGATCTACTCAATCCAATGACATGGCCACCAGTTGCACCCCAGGAAACTCCTGCACTGGACTGATCCTCCCTTGGCCTGGACACTCCACTAGCCTGGTCCCCAGCACCAGACCAGAACCCACCTCCAATGGCCTGACCATCAAATCCAGGTTTGGAAGAGCTACCAGCCTGATCTCCGGGCCCAATCCAGGCCCCTCCACTGATCTGATTTCCAGTGGCAACCCAGGACCCACTAGACTGGTTTATGGGCCCTGGAGTGGACCCTCCAACACCGTGGCCACCAGACCCACTCCAAGACCCTCCTCCACTGGTCTGATTCCCTGTATAAGCACAGAACCATCCACTGCCCTGGTTTCCAGTGCCATGCCAAGAATTTCCACTGGACTGGTCCCTGGTTCCCAGCCCAGATTCTCTACCAGACTGGTTCCCAGCATCAGTCCAGCATCTTCCTCCACTGGACTGGTTCTCAAATACTGGCTTTGTTCCACCACTAGCCAGATTACCAGACCCAGCCTGGGACTCTCCATTGACCTGGCCCATAGACAAGAACCCTCCACTGATTTGACCACCAGAATCTGCCCAGGGTCTTCCATTAGACTGATTCTCAGTTCCAGACTTGGGTACTCCATCAGCTTGGCCAATAGCTCCAGTCCAAGTCCCTCCATTGCTGTCCAGATTCTCAAAACTAGACTTTGATCCACCATCAGACTGATCACTAGTCCCAGTCCATGATCCTCCTCCAGCTAGGTTTCTAGTTCCAGCCCAGGACCCACCACTGGCCTGGTCTGCAGACCCTGACATAGGTCCTCCACTAGCCTGGTCCCCAGTGCCAGCCCAGGATCCACTACTAGACTGGTTTACACTTCCAAGTAAGGACCCTCCACTGGCTTGGTCTACAGTTCCAGTCCAAGACCTTCCACTTGACTGGTCCTCAGGTCCCAACCTAGACCCGCCACTGGCCTGGCCACTAGTGCCATCCCAGGATACTTTTTGGCCAGTCTGATCCTCATATCTGGGTTTGGTCTCACCACAAGACTGATCACTAACCCCCACCCAGGCTGCTCCAGTAGTCTGGTCCACAGCTCCAGTCCAGTACCCAATACTAACTATATTTCCAGCTCCAGTCCAGGACACTGCAGCAGCCTGGTTCTCTGCCACAGTCCAAGTCCCAGTAGCCTGGTCCAGAACCCAAGACACTCCAGTGGCTTGAACTCCAGGCCAAGACCCATCACTAACTTGACTCACAGCCCAGGGCCCTGTAATCGCCTGATTCCCAGAAACAACCCAAGTCCCCCCACTGGCCTGATTCACAGCCCCAGGCCAGGAAACTCCACTGGTTCTGTCCCCAGCCCATGCCCCCTCAGTAGCTTGAGCACCAGCCCAGAGCCCTCCACTAGCCTGGTCTCCAGCTCCCACCCAGGACCCAAGAGGAACCTCATTTTCAGTTCTGGCTCCAGTCCAAGACTTAATACTGGTCTCATCACAAGCCACAGCCCAGGAACTAACAACACCAGTTTTATCACCAGTCCCACTCCAGGACCCAATACTGGCTTCATTCTCTTCATCAGCCCAAGATACACTGTTCTCCCAGTCTCCATCAATGGTCTGAAACCTAAATTTAATCCACCGTTCAGCAGCAATCCAATCTTCAACACCAATCCCATTCCAGTAGTAGTCATGAATGTTAGGTTGAGTCCTCCCACACATCTGTGCACCTGTCCCACTCTCAGTTTCAGAAGTGGGCACGACCTCAGCCTCAGGCCTTGCATAAGCCACATTTTCTGCTGTGGCAGCTGCTACAGAATTGGACGGAGCTTTGTCCCTTGCCCCAAGTAAGGCCTCATCCTGGGAACTGGCCACAGCTTGAGACTGAGCAGAGCCTCTTGTGCCTGACCTGGATCCTGCTTTAGGCACAGCATTGGGATTAGCCCTGACTTTATTTCTGGCACCAAGCAAGATCCCAGCCTGGGTACTGGCCCCAGCCTGAGGCTGAGTAGAGCCCACCATACCTGCCCCAGCCTCTGACTTAGGCATGGCATTGGTATTGCCCCTGACCTTATTTCTGGCACCAAGCAAGTTCTCACCATGGGAAGTGGTCATAGCCTGAGGTTTGTTAGAGTCCATTGTCTCTGTTCCAGGCTCTACTTTAGACATAGCATTGGAATTTCCTCTGATCTTACTCTTGGCACCAGATAATGTCTCACACTGGGACTTGGTCACAGCTTTAGGATGAGCAGTGACCATTCCTGCCCCAGACTCTGACTTAGACAAAGCATTGGAATTGCCCTTGACCTTAGACTTTGCACCAGCCAAAGCTGTGCCCTGGGAAATGGCCATAGCCTGGGAATAGGTAGAGCCTGTTGTACCCACCCCAGGCTCTAACTTAACCATAGCATTACCTTTAACCTTATTTTTGGCACCAGACAAGGCCTCACCCTGGGAATTGGGTAGAATCTGGGGCTGGACAGAGCCCCCTGATTCTGGCCCAGCCCCTGACTTGGGCACAGCATTGCGATTGCCCCTAACTTTACTCTTGGCTCCAGTCAAGATGTCACTCTTAGAAGTGACCACAATCTGGTGATAGGCAGAGCTTGTTGTAGCTGCCTCTGCCTCTGTCTTAGGCAAAGCATTAAGATTGCTTTTAACCTTATTCCTGGTACCAGACAAGGCCTCATTCTGAGAGCTGCCCATAGCTTGGGGATGACCACAGGCCCTCTGGTCTGCCTTAGCCCTGATTCTAGAAATAGCATTAGAATCAACTCTACCATCAACCCTGGAATCAGACAAGGCCTCGGCTTGGGTCTTGGCCCCAGGCTGAGGCTGGACACAGGGTTTTATGTCTGTTCCAGCCACTGTCTTACACTTGGCTTTGGCTTTGCCCTTAGCCTTAGCTTTAGTGTTAGGTAAGGCTTCACTAGGGCTCTGGCCCAAAGCCTGAGTGCCTTCTTTAGACATGGCACTGACATTGTCCTTAGCCTTGATTGTGTTGTCAAGCAAGGCATCATCCAGAACATTGGTGACAGGCTGAGGCCAAGTACAAGACAATATGTCTATCCCAGCCCCTGCCTTAGCCATGACATTGCAATTGCTTCTGGTGTTATCCCTGGTATCAGGCAAGGCCTCAGCATGTGAATTGATTCTCAGATTTGTCCTGGCCTCTGCTGTAGCCATGACATTAGAATTGCCTCTACCTTTAACCCAGGCATTAGGCATTGCTGCAACCTGAGCACCAATTACACCTTGAGACTGGGCAGCAGCTCTTATGTCAGGTCCAGTCATTGCCTTAGCTATGCCATTGGTATTTCCTTTGTCATTAGGCCTGGTACCAGATGTTTCCAAAGTCTGTTTCTTTGCCACAGTCTGAGGTTGTATTATACAGGTTCTCGTGCTTGCTCCTGCCTCTGCCTTATACATGGCATGAACATTACTCCCCGTATCAACCTCAGCAACAGGCATGCCATCATTTTGGATCTTAGGTACAGCCTGAGACTGTACACTGTACTTCACATCCAATCCAGCCACTGCCCTGGTCATGTTATTAGGATTTTCCTTAGCATCAAATGTGACACCAGGCCTAGCATTAGGCTGAGTCTTAACCACACTCACAGTCTCTTCCAGGGATCTTGACTTGGTTTCAGCCACAATTGCAGTCTTGTTCATGGTCTCGATTTTGACCACTTCCCTGGTCACTGTCAAGACCTCACTCTGTGTTACCATCACTCGATTAATCTCTGTCTCTTTTTCAGCCAATGTATGAGCTTCAGCTTTCGTCTGGGTCATTGCTTCTTTCTTGGCCTCTGCTTTAGCAACCAGTGCCCAAGCTTTTGCCTTGGTCTGGGTCACTGCCTCTTTCTTGCCTACTCCCTTAGCCTCTGTATCAGTTTGCGTCACTGCCTCTTTCATGGCCACTTCCTGGGCTTTGACCTCAGTCAAAGACACTGCCTCAGTCTCCACCAATGTTCCAGAGACTGAGTTGGCCTCAGATTGAATCTCTCTCTCTGCCTCAGTCATTGACTTGGCCTGAGAGCTGGCTTTAGGTCTGGCTATAACAGTGACCTTAGTCTCTACTTCAGCTCTGGGCCCACTTCCTGCTCCAGTTTCGGCCTTGGGTCTAATCTCAATCTCTGACCCAGCCATGGCTTCATCCTTGGCCAAGGTCTGGCTCTGTACCCCAACCACAGTCTCCATCTTGACTTGGGACCCATTTCTGGCAGGTCTCCTCACACTCTGATCTCTTCCCTTTGTTAATCTGTAAATGTAGTAGCAGGTGCCAGCCCAAATCACCAGTCCTGCAGTTGCCCAGCCCACTTCCTGTACACGGCCCATGTAATTACCCCTGCAGAAGGCACGAACAAAGTACAAGGGGGCTCACTTGGGCTGGGGAAAGAGGGTGATAGATCTGGGTGTAGGCCTGTGAGGGTGCTGGTCTTCAGCCACTCAAAGGCCACTACAGCTGCCACTGGAGGTAGACCTAGAAGTGGAGGAAGGAAATGAACTAAAATTTCTCATCTAATTCTACCACACCATACAGATAGATACACAGAGGAACAAGAAAGGGTGAAAGTTATGTGGTTGGGAGAAGAAGATGATTCGCAAACTTCCCATCCCTTCATTCACCTTTTCCACTTTCCCCAATGCCCAGCACTTTTCCATCAGGGTACTTCCATACTCCAAATGAACAGCAGGAAAGATGGTAGGAAGGCTAATGATGAATAGAAGAGGCAGAGAAGCCCTCAGACCTACATTTTGCCAGACCTACTCTGGTCACCATTCCCACAGGTTCCCACTATCATACCAACCTGTAACAATCCAAGAAAGTTCTTTCTTCTTTCCTTCTCTTGTGTGGTGATACACCTTAAAGTAGATATATAGATTCATAAGATCTTTGGACCTAGGGACAGGTAGACAAAGGAAGCAAGAGATAGGAGTGGAGAGTTTATTCTTAATGGAACTATTATGAGCAAACTACCTGTTTACTCCAGTCCACCCAATCCCCCAGGTGTTGCCACCCTTTTTCCTTTACCAGAATTAAAGTGAGGATTTTGGGGTGTCAGGGATATTGAGAAAGGTAGCTGGGAAAGAGAAAGGCTGAGGGTCGTCCAGACTGGCCACTGGCCTTTACCAAATGCATAATGGACTCCACTAACCTACTCTTACAAGCATACCCGGGCAGTCTCCACTCACCAGTCTTTAATGATCAGAGGCAATTTCCTCCTTATTTCTTTGTTTTCAGTGATATCAAGCTCTCAAGGAGGCATTCAGGCAAGTCTGTGGAAAAGTAAAAAGCCAGGAGGCAAAGGAGATTAAGTCCTTAATAAAATAAGCACCGAAATTCCTGACCCCAATATCTGCCTTGTCAGGGTCCATTTCCAATTTATTAATATATCTCACCTTGCAATACTTCATCAGTCATACCCTAGTATACTCTCACCAAAATATCCCTACCATTTCCTGCCCTGAAATCAAGTCTCAGCCACCTGTTTAGCCTACCCTCTCTTGTCACTCCAGGCATAGCCCATTTTAACACCAACCTCTATAGTTCCAGGCTGGTCTTGCCCTCTTTCCCTTATTTCCAGTGGCAAACAGCCCTACTGCAAGCTTATGTGAAGACCTAGAAATAGACAGAGAAAAGGAGGAAGGGTGAATGTTGAGTGTGACATCCTAGTATCTAAACATCATTCAGATATAAACCTTTCTGGGTTTATAGACCCATTTTTTTAGCAGGCAGAGTTTAGAATTTCCCCAGCACTGAAATGGGTAGAGGAGAAAAGAGAGATAGGAAAAAATAAAAAGGGTGAAAATGAGGTGAATTATTTCAAAACCACCTGTAGGGCTCTAGGATTCCCCAGCTCTCAAAGTCCACCATTTCCTTCACCAAGATGGCCAGGTAGCCATGGGTATCTAGGAAACTGGAGGGTGATGAAAAGATGGAAGCCCTCAGATTCCAAGACTCCAGAATGATAGCTTACTGCCATCTGCTTCCCCTGAAACACATCTGTAGGCATCTCCAGAAAAAAAGATCTCATGTGTGGAGGGCTTTTACTTCTTCTAATTCATTATCTCCCCCTCTGCCCCCCACAAGGCTGAAAAATAATAGTAATTTTCTTTGATACAATTTGTATTTTGTCAGTGGTACCTCAAATAGGAATGAATAAATTGATATAAGTTTATTTTTAAATTGGGCTTTAGTGCATGATTTAAATTACAAAGCTTGGTAAGAAAAAGCAGTAGAGGAAGTTCCCCAGGTAGCCCCACCCTGCATCCCAATCATTCAGCAGCACCTAAGAGTGTCATAAAATTCATGCAGAATTTCAGCGGTTCACACACTAACCTCCATAGATTCCGTGCGGTTTTCTCTTCTTCCCTCGCCTCACCACAAACAGTGCCACATCAAACTATTGTCCAAAAGACAAGAGAGAGTAAAGGCACTGAGTGCTTAGGGCAGCTCCCAGGCCACAGATCCTAATTCTCATATTTCCAGATTCAGAAATCTGCTTGTCAAACGTCCCTCCCCCGCCTTCAGAGACACCACCCCTACCAACCCCGCTGTCCAGTCACTAAGGCCCACCATTTTCTTTGCAAACGCCACCGTGGCACGTCCCTTCTCTGAAATGAGCAGGAAGCCAGAGGACATGTGCGGTCAGTTAATACGCTTCGAGAGGATGAACACCTCAATCTACTATTTCTGTCTGAGAGACACTCCAGCAGCTGCCTTGTCAAAGCCCATGGTTCCCCTGAACAGATTTAGCTGGGTAGGGGGCTTGGGAGAATCAGAGACGAAGGCTCCTTGAGCCCAATCCAGCATACACACCCCCACAATCCCTCCTAGTACAGCCTCCCGATCGGCAAAGCTGCAGCGAGCCGGGCCTTGGCGCGCGGGCCCCGGGGCCTTACCTGCTCCGCTTTCCCCGGGCCCGATGCCAGCCCGCCGTGCGCTGGGCGGCGGGGAGCTGCTAGCCAGACGCGAGTGACGACTGCACCCAAGGCTGCGTCGCTCTGCAGCTCCGGGTCACGTGAGGGCCGCGCGTCATCGTTCGCCCTCCTCCTCACAACCCCCCACCGGTAGGCAAGCAGTCAACAAGACCCCCTTCCACAAGCCAACATCCCCCTCCTCCCGTCTGTGCGCCATGCCCCAACACGCCCCGCCCTGTCACTCATCTCGATCCTCTCCAATCTGAGAGCCCACAAGTGGCATCACCATCTTGTGGTTGGAGTTTACCGGTGTCTGGTTACCAGGGAAGGTCCGTATCCCCCCCCCCCCCCCGGCCCAACACCCACACTCAAGCCTGGGCTGTAGTCTTTTTGCATCCTTGAGGAATCTTTTCTTTTCCTCTCAGGCTACAAAAGCAATGCTTCCCACCCGCCCTCTGTCCAACCTGCCTGCCTTAGAACAGAAAAAACCAAATGGCTGGGGAAGGAGGAAAGCAAATAGAGACTTCACTTTATTTTTTATATGCCTCTTTTTTTTCTGTTAACATTGGTTTATTAGAAATGGGGAAATGCAGTAAAGTCATTTTCTTTTGAAATAAATTCAGATTGTAAAATTAACAAAAAGACTCATTCATTTGTTCACACTATTGTATGCCACTTAAGAAATATGTTTGCTAGTTGATCCAAAACATTTCAGAGCATTCACAGTGGACAAGTAATTATTGGAGTTGTATTTATTTGTTCTGGTCCTGGGCTTCAACTCAGATCCTAGGCACTATCTCTGAGCTTTTGTGCTCAAGGCACTCTACTATTTGCGCCACACTCCACTTCTAGACTTTGAATGGTTAATTGGAGACAAAAGTCTCACGGACTTTCCTCTTAGTCTGGCTTTAATCTTACCTCTCAGCCTCCTGAGTAGCTAGCATTACAGGTATGAGCTACCTGTGCCCAGAAATAGTTGCATTTAAATGCATCCTAAACAAAGCCAATATGTCTTTCAATGTGATCTGTAAATTAATCTTTGGAAAGACATTTAGATTTCTAAACTTGGTAATTTTACAAAATTTATAACTCTACACTACTAGCAGAATTTACTGTCTCCTGTCAGATGTCACAGAACTTCAGAGATGACCTAGGATGATGGCATTAAGCCACCCAAACTCTTGAGGAACCCAATGACTTTAATGACTTCAAAGATGAACACATTTTCCATGCATGGGCTTCTTTATTTAGATATTACATTGGCATGTAATCAAATCAGTCTCAACACACCCATAAAAGGACCAACTGCTGTCCTATGGATGAAAAAAAGACATAACAGGTGGACATTTCATTCCATCATGCCACTGGTGGTATCTGCCATTCATCTGTCACCATAGCAGTAGAGAGTGTTCAGCATTTTCCAGGGGCAATGAGGATAAGGGTCTGTGCATGACTGAAATTCTGTAAAACTCCCATCATCTCTCTCTGTTTCTCTGTTCCCCCCCCCACGGAAGTTGAAAGTACAGGATCCCAAATAGTCACCAAGAAAAGAGGCCTTTCCCCTCCCCACCTTCCACCCACATAAACCTGTCAGTATGATCACAGAATCAGGAATGAAATACCAGAAGTTAGCCCCCAGACACCCACCTGTGCCCCTCTGGCGCGTCATGCTCTAAATATACATCTTCCAGGAAGCCTCTTTCTTAGAGTGTAGAAATATGACACCCCAGCTGGAGGCCCCCCTGTGAGGGGCCCCAATGTGGAGGAGGCCCTTTCCGGAGGTGAGCCAGAGAGCCCACAATGCCTTCCAACCTTTCTAAAAGACTTTTCAGACCTCCAATTTACTTTCTCTACAAAAGAAAAAGATTTCATTGTTAATTCCATAGCAATGTTAAACAATGTTAAAAAAGAGAAATCATAAACCTTACTATTTTGTAGTTTAAAAATTCTTTAAAAATCATTAATAAAATAACAGTGGAAAAATGTGCCAAACATGAACAGAATTGTTCACAGAAAAAAAACCACACACACAAATGACCCAAATTACAGACTAAAATGTGAAAAAATGCTCAACTTTAAAGAAATGCAAATGAAACACCTGTTCCTTATTGAGTCAGCTACACGTTTGTTGAAACTTAAGGACATTTATTGAAATATGGGAAAACTGACATTTCCACACTTTTCTAGAAGCAGATATTCTGATTTTTTTCTTATATAGAACAATTTAGTAAAAAATAATCTTTTAAATGATAAGTATAATATCTCATATTTTTTTCCCCTGTCC
Organism: Dipodomys ordii; assembly: GCF_000151885.1. NCBI lineage: Eukaryota > Metazoa > Chordata > Mammalia > Rodentia > Heteromyidae > Dipodomys > Dipodomys ordii. Next base: position 455,863 of record NW_012267419.1, read on the forward strand.
TGGGGCTTGCACTCAAGGCCTGAGCACTGTCCCTGAGCTTCTTTTTTTTCTCAAGGCTAGGAATCTACCATTAGAGCCACAGCGCCACTTCCAGCTTTTTCTGTTTATGTGGTACTAAGGAATCAAACCCAGGGTTTTATGCATGCTAGGCAAGCACTTTACCACTAAACCACATTCCTGGCCCTATTTCATAAATCTTTAATCCAGGAATTCTATTCTTTGATTTTCAGCTAAACTACATAAATTAAAGATTTTCACAAAGATACTAGAATATACTACAATATACTAGGATAGTTCTTGCTGTTCTTTTCAAGGTTAAAAACAACCAAAGCAACACAAAATAGCCATAATGATAGAAAAACTAAATAAAATGTTAGATTTATATAATAAAACTAATAAAAAAGGAAGAATTAAGTGTATGTATCCTGACAGAAAGCCAGTTGGGATATTTTGTTTTTTTGCTGTTTATTTTCCATAATTACTTCCAAATTCCACAAGGATATATTCTACTACAAAACTCAAACCCAGCACTATTTTAACTTCACTATTCTCATTCTGAATAATTGTTAACTTAGTCTCTTTCTTGTATAGGACTTCTAGAATTCATTTCTACTAGCATTGTATCCCTTGACTGAACTTCATCCATTTCCTCTCCTTTCTGTTTTCCTCAGCCTCTGAAGAGCACTGCTTGGTTCTCAACTTTGACCAGATCTACTTTTTAGATTCCGTGTATGAGTGAGATCATGTGGCAGTTGTTTTCCTTTGTCTGGCTTCTTTCACTTAATATTCTCTAGGTTGGTCTATGTTGTCACAAATGACAGAATTTCATCATTTAAGCATTGAATAATAAATAATCACTGCATATATGTACTTTATTTTTATCCATTATCCACTGGTAGGCATTCAAGTTTATTTGCTATCTTGGTTATTACAAATAGTGAGTGTTTCAGTAAACATAAAAGGTTCTTTGACATTCTATTCTTTTTTTTTCTTTTTTAAATTGCTGGTCCTGGGCTTGAACTCAGGGACTGGGCTCTGGTTCTGAGCCTCTATGTGCTCAATGCTAGCGCTCTACTGTTGTAAGGTAAATCATCCCAGAAGCCACCTTTAAAAATATAGAATAGGGCTGGGAAGGTGGCTCAGTGGTAGAGCGCTTGCCTTGCATGCATGAGGCCCTGGGTTCGATTCCTCAGCACCACATAAGCAAAAAGAAAAAAGCTGGAAGTGGCTCTGTGGCTCAAGTGGTAGAGCACTAGCCTTGAGCTGAAGAGCTGAGGGACAGTGCCCAGGCCCAGAGTTCAGGCCCCACGACCGGACCCCCCCCAAAAAAATAAATAAAGATAGAATATTGGTGTCTTTATTATACAATTAACAGGCTGGAGGCCACTAGTTGTTACAAAGGCCTGTAGCACGCAAATACATATAACACAGCTAGGGAACATGCTGAAGAGGAAAGAAATAACAAGAACAATACCAACAAGCCAACTCAGATCTAATGAGAGTTGAATTGGGACTCCATGATGACTGGAGACAAGCCAGGAGACAGGACATAGGACACAATCACGGAGACACACATGCCATAGAGTCAGGTGGCTAGGCTGGTCCTGGCCTAAATAGGTTGGCACAGGGGGCAGATCCTCAGGAAATTCCCTGTCCCAGTCACTGGGACTGACAGATTCAGTAACCTGTCAGCCAAGTGCCTGCCCCTGCCTCCTGGGGTCCAGGCACACCTGAGAGGCAGGTGATGGGGGGGTCCCTTCCCCCAGCATGAAGACAAGATGCCAGACCCTACCATCCACCATGTGGCCAGTATGGCGCCGGGCAGACCTGGCCTCCTTACTTCACTACCACTTGAGCCACAGTGCCACTTCTGGCTTTTTCTGAGCAGTTTATTGGAGATAAGAGTTTTACGGACTTTACTGACTGGGCTAGCTTTGAACCACAATTCTCAAATATCAGCCTCCTGAGTAGCTAGCATTACAGACATGAGCAATTGGTGCCCAGCAACATTCCATTTCTTTTATATATATACTCTGTAGTTGGATTGCTGAATCATATGGTAGTTCTATTTTTAGATTTTTGAGGAACTTCCATAATGTTTTCCATAATAGATGTACCAATTTGCATTCCCACCAACAGTGTATCTAATTATTCTTTTCCTTTCCTTTTCTTTTTTTTTGGGAGGGGGGGTTAAAAGCCATTCTAACTAGGATGAGGTATATTTTCTGGTTTTGACTCCCATTTTCCTGGTAATGAAGTTCAGCTTTTTTCATATTCATGTTGGCCATTTGTGTGATTTCTCTGTAGAAATGTTTATTCAGGTCTTTTGCCCATTGGAGCCACAAAAGATCCTGAATAGCCAAAGCAATCTTGAACAAAAATAACAAAACTGGAGATATTATACTCAGTTTAAATATACGACACAACTGTAGTAACCAAAGTGACATTAAAGTATTTGGCACTTTAATGCTAAAGTATTTTGCATAAAAACAGACATGTAAACTAATGCAAAAGAATAGAGTACACAAAAATCAATCCATAATAGCCAACTTATTTTTCACAAAAGTGCCAGGGTTACATAAAAGGGAAAAGTTTCAGGAGAGGAACACAAAGCCATAATGCCTATATGCATCTAATCATACCCAATAATGTCTATCAAAATGAACTCTAGGAAATGGGAATATGAGAGGTTTTTGTTGGTTTCTCTTTGCTTTGTTTATCAGTCTTTGGGAAGGTAAGGGGAGGCACAGAAATGGAGGGATAAGGGGTAAATAAATGCAGCAGAGTACTCACTAGACACTATGTTGAAAATGAACTGAACAACTTGTGGATGGGGATGGGAGGGAAAAATCTAGTAGAGAGCAAGGGAAAGGGTGACATTGTCCAAAAAGAATTGTACTCTTTACGTGGCTTATAACAATTCAAAAATTTAGAAAAGTGCTCTTTTTCTCTTTCTCCTTCCCTTCTGTCTTCATGTGCCTCCATCTTGTGCGGTCTGCAGTTTGCTCTCTCCCTAATAAACTCTTTTCTGCCTGAAAAAAATTTAGAAAATAGAAAAGTTTCAGCCGGTGGCTCACATCTGCAATCCTAGCTACTCGGGAGGCTGAGATCTGAGGATCGCAGTTCAAATCCAGCCCGGGCAAGAAAGTTTGTGAAACTCTTATCTCCAATAAACCACTAGAAAAATGGAAGTGTCGCTGTAGCTCAAGTGGTAGAGTGCTCGCCTTGAGCTGAAGAGCTGAGGGACAGCGCCCAGGCCCAGAGTTCAAGCCCCACGACTGACAAAAAAAAGAAAAAGAAAATAGAAAAGTTTCTTAAACAAATGGTACTGAGAAATCTTGATATTCTCATGAAGAAAGAAATTGGTTATCTCTCACATATATAAAATCAACTCAAACAGATTAAAAGCTTCTATGTAAAGCCTGAAATTAGGAAATTTTGAAAAGAAAACATGAAGAATGCTGTATAATAGTGTGGAAAAGGCAAAAACAAACAAGTTGGATTTAAAAATAAAAAGCATTTGCACAGCAAAGGAACCAATCAATACATTAAACGGATAGCCTTCAGAATGTGAGAAAATATTTGCAAATTTTATATCTGACAAGGGGTTAATATCCAAATTATAAGAAACTGAATAACAATAAAAATGTTCCATTAAAGGTGCTGGGAAGGTGTCTCCGTGGTAGAGTGCTTGCCTTGCATACCTGAGGCCTTGGGTTCGATTCCTCAGCACCACATAAGCAAAAAAAAGCCAGAAGTGGGGCTGAGGCTCAAGTGGTAGAGCGCTAGCTTTCAGCTGAAGAGCTGAGGGACAGCGCCCAGGTCCAGAGTTCAGGCCCCACAACCACCAAAATAAAAGAAACTAAAATAAAAATGTTCCATTAAAAATTCTATTGGATGTTTCATTAGTATTTTATTGAATTTATACATTAACATTGGAATAATTAAAATCTTAGTAATAAATTATTTTTGTCTAGAGTCATACAATATGTCTAAAATTTATTCGTGGACTGGGATGTGTCTCAGTGATTCAGTGATTACCTAAAAATTTATTCATATCCCTTTCTGTGTCCTTTAGGAGCACTCTGTAGTTTTATTTCTATAAATTTGACACATTTCTTATCAGCTATATTCCCAGATACTTCAGTTTTTATTAATATTGTGTATTGTGACTTTTTGCGCAATCATTCATTCTTTAGAAAAATAACTACACTGCTTTTATTAAAAATATTATTGTGTATTATTAAAAAGCAGTACAATGCAATAAATGCCAGGATAAAAGACAAAACATCTATCAGATCCTATCACTATGAAATAACTAAACTTTCAGACAACATTCAAACTGTCTAGAACATGGTGTATTCTTTAAGTCTAAACCATCTTTCTTAAGAATGTAGATATGCAGTCAGCCCTCCATATCCATGGATTCCACATCTATGAATTCAACCAAACTTGGAGAGAATATATGTAGGAAAAAATTGTGTCAGTGTGAAGTGTCCCTCCTTTAAGATGATTAAGATAATGGAGTTGCATAAATCACTGATCTGGTATATTTGGTAGGTTCATGGGCCTGGTTATTCTGATAAAGATTTGACATGCTTATGTGTTTTAATTTCATTTGGTAAGTTTATAGGTAGCAATGATTATTTTTGTAATTAAATTATTTATCACACCAAAAAGAAAAAATGTGTGTAGAACATGCTTAGATTTTTTTCTTACTTTAATTTCTAAATAATGCAATATAACCACTGCTTACATGGGAATTATGGTATATTAAGTAATCTAGAGATGATTTAAAGTAAACTGGAATATGTATGCAGATTATATGTGAATATAATTTTATATAAAGGAGTTAGGCATCCAGTGCTTTAGGTATCTGCTGTTTATTGTTAGTGTAAGATAAAGGTATATTTTTTTAATGTTGATTTTTTATCAAGCCAGTCTAAACACCTTTATTATCTGATATAAAAGTTTGTCAGTTTTTCTCTGATTTTTTTCCACAAACAAGTATCTATAAGTGATAATTTAATATTTTTCCTTTTCAGTATTTTACTTGCCATACTGTGTTCAAATACAGTCTTTTAAATGCTTTATATTGTTCATTTCTTTTTTGTCTCATTGCACAGAGCAAGAATTCCAGAATAATGTTGAATAGTATAACTGATTACAGACATCCTCACAGTTAATCTTACTCTTGATTATAATGAGAATGCTCTTAATGGCTCATGATTAAGTATATTTCTGTTCTGCATCTCCTGCACAGCCTTTTGTCAAGTTAAGGAAATGTCTTCTCTTCCTAGCATGCTAAGAGTTATTATCAGGAATTGAAGTTCAAATTCAACAAATGATTGTATAGTATACATCGCAATGATCACACTTCTTTTTGGCAGTACTGGAGTTTGAACGCTAGGCAGATGCTCTACCACTTGGGCCATGCACAAATCCAATATGATCATATTTTAATATAATTTTAATACTTTGGATTATAGTAAAAGCGTTCAAGTATAACAACACTTGAATTATTGCAGTAAACCTCATGTAGTTAATTTTTAAAAATAATGTCAATATATAAATGTTGATTTCATAATTTCCTAAGTGGTCATTGAAAAAACTCTGCTTCTAGTTTTGTTTTTTTATACTACCTTTTTCTAGTTTTGGCTATTAGAATTATATTAATTTTGTATAATAACTAAGCTGGACAGTTTTCTATGTTCTGAAGATAGCTTACATAAAAGAAAAATTCTTTACTCTTTACAAGATGGAAAAGCTCTCCTAACAAAATAACCTGAGCGTGGTAACTGCATTTTTGTCTTTTTGTTTTAAAGCAATCCATATTTGACTATTTTTGATAGTCTTTGTTAGTTATTAATATATTTAGGTGTTTTACTTCTTGAGCCAGGTTTTTAACATTTTTGTTAGCATTAATTGGTTAAATAGAGGGGCTTCTTTTTGACATGCCCACATATGAATACAATATACCTTGATCCGACTCACCTCATCTATCACTCTGTCACATCTCCTCCCTTTCCAAATCATGCTCAACAAGCTTCACTTTTCCATTTTCAAACATGTACATAACGTATTCACACTCCCTTATCTTCTCCATTCATGGTCCCCCCTTCCATTAGTATCTATGCCCAGAAAAGGCCTATTTTTTACATCCCTGTCATTCATTCATAAGTGTGTGTTAATTGTTTAAGGGGATTCATCTTGTTGTTTCCAGATACATATACAGAATTTTATTCAGGTTGACCACTTCACTTACTTTCCCCATCCCCCCTACCTCCTCCTATTTAACAGCTTTCAGTGAGGAGGTAGCTTTTTTTTTTTTACATTTTCAATCACAGATACAATGCATTTAGATATTATTCACCCCTTACCGTTCTCTTTTCTTTTTTTTTCCGTTTTCTTTTCTTATCTCCATCCCTTTAATTTACTCAAACACTCCCACAATTAGAAACACGTGTGTGTGTGTGTGTGTGTGTGTGTCTGTGTCTGTGTCTGTGTCCTCCTGTGTGGTCCTGGGGGTGTTTATGTGTATGTTTATCTTTTAGGTCTGGCATCCACATTTGAGAGAAAACATGTGTCCTTTGTCTTCCTGAACCAGATTTACTTCGATTAACAAGATGATCTCCATTTCCATCTATTTATATGCAAATGACAATTATGATTACTTTAAATTTGTAACTATATGATTCATTTTGTCCGAAATTTCAAACATTATCCCTGAAGTCTTATATCTGAAGTTCACGTTTTTATTCTCATCTACACAGTATGAACTGGTAATTTTTTAGTTTATCTTTACTTTTTTTTCGTTTTTCTTTATCCATTTCTTTTAACTGATAAATATGGTTTTGCTTTTATTTTGTATAATCATAGCTGATTATGATATGTTTCATTACTTGCTAACACTAGTTTTCATATTTTCTTACAATTTTGCTTTTAGTTTCTTTTTCCTGTTTTGTGTTGTATGATTCTTATTTAAAAGACCCACTTTTATTGTGTGGTTTATTTATATTAATGCCTACTTTTATTTTATCATATTGTATCATATTCTCTTTAAGGCTTTTCTTAGTAATATAACTTAAAATATCTCTGCAAAGCCACACATGCTGGCACTTGTTTAGGAGATGAATAATCATTTTAAGGACAGTCTGGGCTACACAAGAGTTCAAGCTCAGACAATGCCATAAAGCAAAACTTTATCTCAAAAATAAAAATGTCTTTCCAGTCTTTATGGAATCATCCAGTTTATTTTCTTTACAGAATGTATCACTTGTTTATGCATCATTTGATCCCTTTTTCTAAGATGTTAGCTTTTTAGAAACGGGAATTGTTTATTATTTATAACATATTTTCAGTACCTAATGCTATCAGGAACATATGATTCCAATGATTATTAGTTTTACTTTTTCTTAGACATTGTTGACATTTAATTATTGAATAAACATGTCCTTAAATATAGGCATCGTTTTTTTAAATTAATTGTCATTTTTAAGGAGTTGAACAAAGGACTTACCATTACTTAAGTCAGTTATTGAGTACAATGCTTTTTGGACAATGTCACTCCTTCCTTTACTTTCCCCCTCCTGTCCCTGTCCTTAAGTTGCATAATTCATGTTTTTACATAGTGTATATTGAATACCATGACTGCATTTGTTCACCCTTCCTCTCTCCATTCTTGTGCTCCCTTCTCTATCCCCCCCAAAAAGACAAAACAAAAACAAAGGCATTTTTTAAACCAAGTATATTTGAAAATAATATTATTTTCTGTTGTGTACAAAGTGGTTTTTCAGGGGCTGGGAAGGTGGCTCAGTGGTAGAGCGCTTGCCTTGCATGCCTGAGGCCCTGGGTTCGATTCCTCAGCACCACATAAGCAAAAAGAAAAAAGCTGGAAGTGGCGCTATGGCTCAAGTGGTAGAGCGCTAGCCTTGAGCTAAAAGAGCCGAGGGACAGCGCCCAGGCCCAGAGTTCAGGCCCCACGACCGGACCCCAAAAAAAACCAAAGTGGTTTATCATTACAGAGACTTGTCAAATCCTCTGCAAACTTGCTAATGAATGGGTTGCTGGAAGAAATAAGTTAAGCCTTTCGATAAATGACTGTATATATTTTTTCATTATATACATACTTGGTCTTTTATATCCATGGGTTCCCCATCCATAGATTCAACTAATCTCAGAAAATATTTGGGGGGAAATTGTGTATGTACTGAACAAATATAGACATTTTTGTGTTATTATTCCCTAATCTGTTCAGCATAATAATGATGTACATAGCATTTTCATTGTATTAGGTACATAAGTAAACTGCAGATGATTTAAACTACACAGAACTATGTACATAGGTTATATACAAATACTATATAATTCTATATAATGACTTGAACATCCACAGATACCCAAATTGATGGAACTAATCTCTTTGTACACAACAGGTGACTATATATAATATTTTACACTGCCTATGTTGAAGCTATGTTGTTAAATTACTTACAAAACTATAGGTTATATTCTCATTATATATTATTATATTATAGTATTATATAACAATATTATTATATATTATATTCTTATTAAGTACTCCCTTTCCCCATTTAATACTGTCTCTCTGAATTTGTGTGTGTTTGTGTGTGTACATGCACATGCACCAATATTAGGGTTTGAAATCAGGACTTGGACACTGAACTTCAGCTTTCTTGCTCAAAGTTGGCATTCTACCATTTAAGCAGCAGCTCCATTTAAGGCTTTTTGGTGGTTAACTGGAGATAAGCCAGCCCAGGCTGGCTTCAAACAAGATCCTCCTGAGTAGCTAGGAGAAGTATGAGCCACCCACACCTGGTACCATCAGGGTTTACAATGACACAACCACTTTGTTTTCCTTTCTTTTCTTTCGTCGTTTTGGAAGTGGTTCTGGAGATTAAACTCAAGGTCTTGAACTTGGAGGCATTTTCTTTACCTCAGACCCATTCCTCCTCCTTCCAAAATGACACAACCACATTTTATTGTTTTGGTACTAAAATCTTGAACTCAAGTACTCATGCTTTGGTTTGGCTCAAGGATTGAGGCTTTATCACTGGAGCATGCCCCTACTTCCTGCTTTTTTGCTGGTTAATTGGAGATAAAAGTCTGAGAAGATTTGTCTACTTGGACTGGCTTCAAACTCAGATCTCATCTTCCTAAGTAGCTAGGATTACAGGCATGAACTACAAAGGTGCCTAGCTGGGAGGTTTTAATGATATTTCCCTCCAGCTGATTGTTACAAGTTGTAAAAATGTCATATATGGTAAGTTGAAGCCTGTTCTAAAAAGAATTCATGCTCTCTTTCCCAGCTATCACTTTCCCAGCTTTCTCTTTCCCAGCTCTTTCTCCCAGTTCTCTTTCCCAGCTCCTTCCCAGCTCTCTTTTCCCAGCTCTCTTCTCTTTCCCAGCTCTCTTTTCCAGCTCTCTATAGAAAAAATAAAAAATAAAAAGAATTCATTTTGTACTTGTACAAAAAATTGTTACAAGATGGCATTTTAGTGTTACATCACACTTTGCCTTCCTTGGGGTTCCTAGAAGAGTACCCAGAGCCCCACTTGGCTCTGTTGTTTCTTTCATAATGCCCACCATTTGCTCTTTTTATCTTTTAGCTCTTCTCAGACAATGGCTGCAGGGCAGAATGTTTCTTGTCATAGCTCACTCCTTCCTTGCAAACACTCAGAAGAACAGTTTTCTGAAATTGCTGGGAAAATTGTAACACTGGACATAAATAGATTTGTGACCTTCTTCGTGATCTTTCTCAGCCTTAAATCCTCAGGCATGTGTTTCTCCTCTTGTCACTGGATAATAGATGAGGAGGTTTCTTCCACATCCCAGCTTCCATGCAAAAAAATCACAAGTCCTCGAGATTCACTCATGAAAACCCTTTCAAGTAAGCTCACAAAAAAGAGTCATAAGGTGGAAGTTTTAGCAAGGACTTATTTTTGCATATTATGATTAATTAATGAGAAATGGGGGAAAGGACTTCACATAAGAAATGGAGTTAAAGACACCACTGGTACAATTTTTAAGTAGCAATATGAAAATACATATTACAAATTTATTAAAATAGGTATGTCTTTTAATCTAATAATTTAACTTCTAGAAAACAATTCCAAAAAATATATAAGGCAAAGGCACAAGTGTGTATGTTCAAGAATGTTCATCACAATGTTGATCACAATTCTGATTCTAAACCACTTGATATCTGATAGACGCTAAAGAAATTGTGGGTTGATTTCTGAATTGTAGACTACAATTCAGCCTCTAAGAAGTATAACAGAACTATATTTTTGATGTTTTCTTCATAGATATATTTACCACCATGCTTGGTTGTGTACATCTATATCCCTGCTCCCTACAAGGAAGAGGTAGGCGGATTGTGATACAGAGATGACGGGGCAAAAGCCTGAGATCTTATCTAAACTAAAGCAAAATATCTGGAGGCATGTCACAAGTTACAGAGTATAAGCATGAGGCCCCAAGTTTAACCCCAGACTGAAAAAAAAAGAACTTAACAATATATATTATTGGGCTGGGAAGGTGGCTCAGTGGTAGAGCGCTTGCCTGAGGCCCTGGGTTCGATTCCTCAGCACCACATAAACAAAAAGAAAAAAGCTGGAAGTGGCGCTGTGGCTCAAGTGGTAGAGCGCTAGCCTTGAGCTGAGGGACAGCGCCCAGGCCCAGAGATCAGGCCCCACCACTGGACCCCCCAAAAAAAATAAAACAAAAAAATATATTATTTTCAGGTAAAAATAGGTAAGAAATTAATTTAGAATTTTTTTCTTTTCTTTTCTTTTTTGTCAGTCCTGGGTCTTGAATTCAGGGCCTGGGCACTGTTCCTGAGCTTCTTTTGCTCCAGGCTAGGTCTACCACCTGAGCCATAGCCCCACTTCTGGCTTTTTCTGTGTATGTGGTACTGAGGAATCAAACCCAGGTCTTCATGCATGCTAGGCAAACACGCTACCGCTGAGCCACCTTCCCAGCACCAGAAATTTTTTTTTATTCAAGTGAATATATACACATATAAGGAACAAGACAAGGCTGTCCGCTCTCCCCAGTCCTCTTCAATATAGTATTAGAATTCCTAGCTAGCGCAATAAGGCAAGAGGCAAACATGAAAGGGATCCAAATAGGGAAAGAAAAAATAAAACTCTCCCTCTCTGCAGCTGACATGATCCTATATTTAGAGAATTTCATAGACTCCACTCCCAAGTTACTTAAGCTGATCTAAAACTTCGGCAAACTAGAAGGGTATAAAATTAATCAACAAAAATCAGCAGCTTTTCTCAATGCAACAATGAGAAGGGAGAGGCTGAAATTAGGAAGCAACTGCTTTTGCAATAGCCTCAAAAAAAAAAACTACCTAGGAATCAACTTGACCAAAGAAGTGAAGGACCTCTACAATGAAAACTTCAAAAATCTAAAAAAGAAAATCAAAGCAGATCTAAGGAATTGGAAAAACCTTCCATGCTCCTGGATTGGAAAGACTAGCATTGTGAAAATAGCAATATTGCCAAAGACTATATACAAACTCAATGCAATACCCATCAATATCCCAACTTCTTTCTCTATGAAATAAAAGCAATCTAAAAATACATATGGAACAATAAAAGACTATGAATAGTAAAAAAAACAATCCTTAGCAGGAAGAACAGTACTGGAGGAATATCAATGCCAAACTTCAAACTCTATTAGAAAGCCATAGTAATAAAAAAAAACAGCTTGGTACTGGCACAAGAACAGGCCTGAGAACCAATGGAATGGAACAGCAGACCCAGAAATGAACCCACAGACCTATAGCCACCTAATCTTTGACAAGGGAGCCAAAACAAATAGAATGGAAGAAAGTCTCTTCAACAAATGGTGCTGGCAGAATTGGCTAAACATGTGTAGAAAACTGAAGCCTGCACCAGAATCAATTCCAAATGGATCAAAGACCTCGAGGTAAAAGCAGATGTCTTGAAAATATTACAGGAAGGAATAGGAGAAACTTGGCACAGACCGAAACTTTCTTAATAGAGACCAAGAAACACAACAAATCAAAGAAAGGATGGATACATGGGATTGCATGAAACTGCAGAGCTTCTGCACAGGAGAGGACATAGATAGAAATCCCAAAGACTGGGAGGAGGTCTTCACTAGCCATATAACACATAAGGGCCTCAGATCCAAAATATACCTACAACTCAAGAAATTAAATTCCCCAAAGATAAACCCCCAAAGAAACTACCACCCCATTAAAAAGTGGCCAAAAGACTTAAGGAGAGACTTCTCTGAAGAGGAAATAAGAACAGCCAAGAGACACATGAAACAATGCTCAATATCTTTGAATATAAAAGAAATGCAAATCAAAACAACATTGATCTTCCACCTTATACCAGACAGAATGGCCATTATCAAGAAAACCAATAACAACATATGCTGGCTGGGATGTGGCCAAAGGGGAACGCTACTACACTGATGGTGGGAGCACAAATTTGTCCAACCACTCTGGAAAGCAGTATAGAGGTTCCTCAAAAGACTAAACATGTAGTTCCCTTATGATCCAGCAATCCCACTCCTGGACCTTTACCCAAATGGCCACAAACAAGGCCATACTAATGCTACCACCACAACCATGTTCATTGAAGCATTATTTACCATATGTAAGATATGGAACCAACCCAGATACCCCTCAGTAGATGAACGGATTAGGAAGAAATGGTATATATACATGATACAGTTCTATGCTTCCATCAGAAAGAATGACATTGGGGCTGGGAAGGTGGCTCAGTGGTAGAGCACTTGCCTTGCATGCCTGAGGCCCTGGGTTCTATTCTTCAGCACCACATAAGCAAAAAGAAAAAAGCCGGGAGTGGCGCTGTGGCTCAAGTGGTAGAGTGTTAGCCTTGAGCTGAAGAGCTGAGGGACAGCGCCTAGGCCCAGAGTTCAGGCCCCACGACCAGACCCCCCCCAAAAAAAGAAAGAATGACATTACCCCATTCATAAGGACATGGAAAGACTTGGAAGAAATTATATTGAGTGAAGTAAGCCAGACCCAAAGAAAAGTAGGTTGAATGATTTCCCTCATTTGTAAAAACTAGAATATGTCTATGATATCCTTTTTTTTTTTTTTGGTTGGTTGTGGGGCTTGAACTCTGGGTTTGGGCGCTATCCCTGCACTCTTTGGCTCAAGGCAAGAGCTCTCCCACTTGAGCCATAGTGCCACTTCTGGTTTTCTAGAGGTTTACTGGAGATAAGAGTCTCACAGACTTTCCTGCTGAGGCTGGCTTTAAACCATGATCTCAGATCTCAGCCTCCTGAATGTCTATGATATTCTTAACAGGGGATCTCAATAACCCAATTGCTTAGTGCATAAGACAATCTATAATGAAGTGTATCAACATGAACTCCAATATATGGAAACAACAGGTTCTTATTATGCCCTGTGTGTAGTTTTTTGCCTTGTTCTTCCTTTTTTTTTCTTTTACATTTCTCCTAGTTTTCTGTATCTTGTGTCTTGTATATAAGATTGTTCAATATGTGGAAGGGAAGTGAATCACAGGAACAGCATGACAAAGGATGAACCAGTGCAACACTGATACTCACTTGACAGTGTGCTGGATATGAACCTTACACCTTAGTGGGGAGGGGAATAGGGAGCATAAGTGGGAGATAATGAGGGATGAGGTAACAATGATTAAATACAAATGTACTCACTACCTTACTTATGTAACTGCAAACCTCCTGCTCATTACCTTTTCAATAAAAAATTTCAAGTTTTTTAGTTATTTTAATTTCCTGGTATTTTTATTATTATGAAATAACCTTTTTGTCTTTTTTCTTGCTTCATTTTAAAATTTAGTTTATCTGATATTAATGTAGTGATATCAAATGTTTTGTTGATATTTGCAAGAAATGTCTTGCTTCATTCTTTTACTTTCGGTGTTCTGGAGCTTTATATTAATAGTGGATCTCCACCGGGCACTGATGGCTCATGCTTGTAAATCCTAGCTGAGATCTTAGGATCATGGTTCAAAGACAGGCCAGGCAGGAAAGCTAATGAGACTCTTATCTCCAATTAACCATCAAAAATCTAGAAGTGGAGTATGGCTCGAGTGGTAGAGCACTAGCCCTGAGCACAGAAGCTCAGAACAGCACTTAGGCCCTGAATTCAAGCTTCAGGACTGGCACCAAAACAAAAAGTGGATCTCTACTGGGCACTGGTGTTTCATGACTGCAATCCTACTACTCAGGAGGCTGAGATCTGAAGATCACAGTTCAAAGCCAGCTTGGGAAAGAAAATCCATAGAAGCCTAATTTACAATTATCCACCAAAAAAGCTCAAGTGTTAGAGCCAAAGCCTTGAGCCCAAAAGCCCAAGAACAGGTCCCAGGCTCTGAGTTCCAGCACCAGGATTGGCACACATGAAAAACGTGGATCTCAGCCAGGCCTGGCTCATGCCTATAACTATTAATAGCTGAAAAAGCAGCTGTCAAAAGGATGGTAGTTTGAAGCACACTGGGGCAAAAAAATTCGAGGTCCTATCTCAACCAAAAGAACTCTGAGCATTGTGGCACACACTTGTCATGCCAGCTATCAGGGAAGTCTAAATAAGAGGACTATACTCCACACCTGATCATGGAATAAAAATTCGAGTATAAGCAAAAAGAGATTGGGGTGTGGCTCAAGTGATAGAGTGTCTGCCTAGCAATCACAAGGCCCTAAGTTCAAACCACAGTAACAAAAAATTGATCTTTTCTAAGCAGCATAGTTATTTTCTTAAATCTAGTCTGAAAAGTTTTGTCTTTTAATTGGAATGTTTAATCCATTTTCATAATATAGCCACATATACCTGGGTTTAAATCTACCATTTTCTTTGCTTGTTCTATGTTGCTTTTTCTTCTTTCTCCTGTCATATTTTGAGCTGCTCTAATGTTACTTTTACATTTCCATTCCCCCAGTTACATTGTTATTTATACATTCTATCTCCATTCAGGTGGTGGTTACCCTACAGATTACAAAAATTCATTCTAGACATTTCTCCAAAAATTCATTCTAGACAGTTCTCCAATCTAATTTATTTTTACTATCCAGTCTGCCTATAAAGAGTACTCATAAATAAATATTAGATCCCTTACCTGTGCTTTTTCTATCACTTCCTTGGAGATGAAGTGATGTTGGTCTTTGTCTTTTCTTTTAGCATAAAGAAATGAATATTACTTTGGTAAGAGAATTTGGTGAACTGATACCCACATACATGTGTCATTTCAGGATATATGTGCATTATTCCAAACAAATGATAGCTGGATCCCTGTAAATCTATCATCTAAAACGAGAAGCAATATGATAAAATTAGGAGCTTGTACCTATGGAAGCCAGAGTAAGATGGAGCCTGGAAATATTTTACCCTGTCTTAGTCTACCTCTCTTCCCTTAAAGTACGATTTGTCAATGGTAGGGGGAAAACAATGGAGGGGGTAACAATGCTCAATAAGTGTACTCATTACCTTACTCATGTAACCGTAACCCTCTGTATAGTATCTTTACAATAAAAAATTTTTTAAAAAGAAAAAAAAGTACAATTTGTCCTTCTACTGCTAAAAGTTCATAAATTCCAGAAAGGGATGAGTTTTTCTTGTGGGGTTGTGGCTGTCTCTTCCTATACTGTTTTTATTTTCCTGTATATTCTAGGAATTCTACAATGAACACCTATCATTTACATGTCAGAAAAATAAATACTGTATATAGTAGATTATGTTATCAATTCTTCTTTGTTAAGCACCAAAATACTGCTGTCATTATTAAGCTGTCACTACCTCACTTACTTCTATAACCCTAGTGTCTCCACATCTTTAAAATGAGGAAGATCAACCTCCATTAAGGGTTTGATCAGTTATCATGCAAGGGCTAAGGTTGTCCATTTGGTCCATAGCCTGCTAAAGAGTTACACAAGGAACATACAAGTCCCTTGAGAAAACAGCCTATAGTGCAGTTATCCAAGTAAGCAGGGCACCTAAGAGACAGGGCTACAAATGTAATCTGGAGTTATTGGTTACAGAGCCTTAAATGCAAGCTGTGAGAAAAGTTTGTATTTCCCTAATCAAGTAGAAGACATCCTCAGAGGATATTTATATAATGATAACAGAGCCAGCTTAAGAGAAAATGCTCTGTGAAACTATGGGTTGGAAAGCCATGTCAGGAATAGGGTATCTGGTGTGTTTGAACCATATAATTTTCTTTAGGAAAGCTTCACTAAAGTGTGGACACAACAGTAAAGAAGGTAGTAAACCTTTCATACCAAGATGTCTCTGGAAAGAAAGGGTGTGTTTTGAAATGTACAGATGCTAGCCAAAAGGCAAAGGACTGCTCCTCGGACAAATTTCCTAAGCCACTAGCAGCATGCCCAATTAACGCTTAAAATAAAGTCCACTAGACCTAAGGGCCTGGGTCTTTTACAATAAGCTTTGAGGATAAAAACAAAAAACTAATTCACTCACATTGAACCTAGGCTGACTAAAGATAAAGAAGGAACAAAGTGAAGTTAACAGTCCTGAAATTGAGGGTTAGTCCATAAATGGGTTTTTGCTACTTCTTGTTTGGTTAGTTCTAAAAACAGAATGCATTGCAACCTTGATGAGGAATCTGCACATAGGAGAGGAATGTGGAGCATTTTTTCTGTTTCTTTAATGATGCCATTTGAACTTACAAAAACTAGCCTTTTCTATTATCTATGCTCCCTCCATTCTTGGGCATATAACAATTTAGGACATCACAGCATTAAAAAATATATAAGGGTGGGAGAAACAAGGGATATGGGTGACATTGTTCATAAAGAAATGTAATCATTGCCTGACATGTTACTGTAACTCTCTGTACATCACCTTTACAATAAATAATAGTAATAAGGGTTGGCAAGCTATTCAAAGGTATGTTACTAGAGGGGCTTGATCCACATGCTCTTTCTCCAGATTAGCCAACCTCGACAGGGAAAAAAAGGAAGACAGGGAGAGGGAGAGGAAGAAGAAAAGGGAGAAGAGGAGGAATTTTTTTTTAAAAAATAACTGAAGAAATACATTTTTAGTCTTTTTATATATTTAAAAATGGCTGCTGTGGTTGGTGGTAGATGCTTGTACTCCCAGCACTTGGGAGGTTGAAGCAGGAGGATAACCAGTTAAAGACAAGCTTAGACTAAATAGTAAGGTCCTATGCAAGACAAAATTAAAAAAAAAATACAAACACCATGTGTGACTGGAAATGTAGCCTGATAGTATAGCTCCAATCTAACACGCAAAAAGCTCTAGGCTGGATTCCCAACACCTCAAAAAACAAAGAAGCAACACAGTCCTTGAATCATCATTTGCCTTTTCATAGGCAAATTTAAAGATAATGTTTTTTTTTAAAAAATCAAATAATGCATTTTCTAAAATGTATGTCTTTTCATTAAAGAGAAAGAAAATAGAAGCAGATGCCACCTGGTGATCAGAATTAGGATTGCAGTTCTGAAAGGCTCCCTAAAGGAGGCTTCTTTCATAAGGGGAGGGGGAGTAAAGGAGGGGCTTGGACTTCTGACATCAGCTGGATCTTTCTAGAATTTAACACCACTAGCTTCAATCCTCTGGGGGGAAAAAGGATATTCTGTGATCTCTAAGCCTAACACGACACAGCTATTTCCTGCCTGAGCTGAAGGAAATACTGCTTGTGTGAGAGTATGATGATTCAAGACACAATTTGAGACATAGAAGCACATTCACCCACAGATAAATTGCCAAAACAGTTACCTTGATCAGTACTTTTCTCCAGCAAGCCAGTATTTTATGCACATTTTCTAAAACATATTGTGTACATATTTTTGTGAATTGGGTTACATATTTTTAACAAATTTTGTCTTAATAGATTTTTCGTGATTTTAAATTTTTAAACAAGTCCAAAAAGGTATATATGGGTAAATTGAATTTATTCTTTCTACTCCATTTGCCCAAACTGCACTTCCTGACTCCAAAGATTAACTGAAAATAGATATCTTGTCCAGATATGCTTCTGTGTACATAATTTAAATATAAGGAAAAATAGCTACATAACTGTGAAGTATATATTTATATATAGTATTCAAAATTACACACACTTCTGAAATTTGCATGTTTCAACTAATATCACACTTTTCTGATTTTCATTGTTATTTCATTAATGTTTTCTGGGAACAAAGATTGCTCCCTAAGACCAAGCACCAGTGGCCGACACCTGGCTCATGCTTGCAATTCTAGTTATTTAGGAGACTGAGACATGGAGAATCACAGTTCAAAGCCAGCCATGGCAAAAAGTCCAAGAGACCCTTCTCCAAAATGACCAGCAGAAAGTGAGGCTTGTAGGCCACTGGTGGCTCATGCCTGCAATCCTAGCTACCCAGGAGACTGAAATCTGAAGATTATGGTTCAAGCCTTCCCAGACAGGAAAATCTATGAGACTCCATTCCAATTAACAACCAGAAAACACAAAGAGCTCAAGAACAGCACGCAGGCCCTGAGTTCATGCCCCACAACCAACCAAAAAACAAAAACAAAAATAAAAAACGAAAGACAAAAGAAAGGAAACATGGCTAGAGGTGTAGTATGGCTGGAGCTGAGGCTTATGAGATACAGGAGCACCCTTGAGGGAAAAAAAAGCCAAAGGAAAGACCTGGAAGGCCTGTGTTCAAGCCCCAGTAGCTGCTCCTTCCCCACCCCCACCAAAAGAAGATTGAGCTTTAGCTCTTTAAGTGAACTTTTGTTAACATCATTGACTCATCTATGTCATAAACTAACCTTACTTGCAAATATGAATCTCATGTAGTTTGAAAATATTCTACTCATTTCCCTAGCTTATACAGAATGTAATTTTTAAATACTTTGATCTATTTAATTTAAACTAAATTTTATTTTAATTAATATTAAAGTGATATGGCTTTTAAATATGTAATAATAAAATTAATAGTTCTGGAGAGGATTGGTGGTGATGGTTGCATAGCAGTATGAAAATATTCTTTTTTTGCAGTACTGATGTTTGAAACCAGGACCTTGTCCATGCTAGACAAGCCCTTTACCATTGAGCAAATCTCCAACCCAGCTTGAATATCGTTAATGCTACTAAACACTTAAAAATGATTATGGTAGCAAATCTGATGATATTAATATTTTATAAGTAAATCATACTATTTATTATAGCAGAAATTGTGCAATCACCTGGGAGCATCCCATGCCAGTGCCTGGGGAGTTGAGAGTATTCAAGGCTTCTAGGACACAAGAAACTGCTATACTTAACCTCTTCTAAATCATAGCCCACACCCAAGAGTAAGGACTACCCAAGTACATGAATACTAACTAGCAGGGAGTCTTAGAGTATGCCTGCTCTATTTATTCACCTTTGTGTATTGGTTACTAGGAATGCTTCATTTATTTTGAGAATTGACCATGTATAATTTGCCAATATTTTCTGCAATCATCTCAGACAGGTTTTTTGATTTTTTTTTGTTTTCGTTTTTTTTTTTTTTTTTTTGGGTCCGGTCATGGGGCCTGAACTCTGGGCCTGGGCGCTGTCCCTCAGCTCTTCAGCTAAAGGCTAGCACTCTACCACTTGAGTCACAGTGCCACTTCTGGCTTTTTTCTGTTTGCTTATGTGGTGCTGAGGAATCGAACCCAGGGCCTCAGGCATGCAAGGCAAGCACTCTACCACTGAGCCACCTTCCCAGCCCGTTTTTTTTAATTTTTTTGTCATACATGATAATTTAAAATTTTTTATGATGTAATTATATGCCTGTAATCCTAGCTACACAGAAGGCTGTGATCTAAGGATCAAAATTCAAAGCCAGGCAGGCAAGAAAGTCTGAGAGTATCTGATCTCCAATTAATCACCAAAAACCTGGAACTGGGGCCATGACTCAAGTAGGAGAGCATCAGTCTTGAATTAAAATGTTAAGGAACAGTGCCTAGGCCCTGAGTTCAAGTCCCAATTTGGCACACACACATAAAAGATAATACAGCTTACTATTTAAAAAAAATCAAGGAATACAACCATCACCCATCAGAACCCTGGAGACTCCAGACACAGGCAAAAGCTTTAGCATGATCTCAGGTTTCAGTACTAAGCCAGCAGTTTTCCTGATTTACTTATCCACTTCTAACTTCCTGTACCTTGATATGAATAAGAAGTCAATAATAAGTCATTTATAGCTGTTAACATTAATGGAGGTGTTGAGAGCCATGAGCCTAATCCCTTATCCCTAAGCCTTGACCAAGTAGAGACATGATAAAATCATGAATGTCCACAGGAGCTGTTCTAAGACCAAGGGCTAGTTCCCTTACACTATAAGGTCTGAGTATATGACATAGATTATGAGCCTGGATAGGATATGCTACACATGGTGACTCCTTTGATTGACCCCAGGCCATGTACTTCCACCAGACCTCTCATCTAATTGTGTTCCTCCAGATAGTTTGTAAAGGATACATTCTGTTTTCATTAATTTATTATCTATATCAGTGATTTTTTTGGGGGGTCCGGTGGTGGGGCCTGAACTTTGGGCCTGGGCACTGTCCCTCAGCTCTTCAGCTCAAGGCTAGCACTCTACCACTTGAGCCACAGCACCACTTCCGGCTTTTTTCTTTTTGCTTATGTGGTGCTGAGGAATCGAACCCAGGGCCTCAGGCATGCAAGGCAAGCGCTCTACCACTGAGCCACCTTCCCAGCCCCTATATCAGTGATTCTTAACCTGTGGCCCCTGGCAAAGTCACATGAGAACTTAGTAGAAATGCATGCCAGGCTCCGATGGCTCTCGCCTGTAATCCTAGCTACTCAGGAGGCTGAGATCTGAGGATCATGGTTCCAAGCCAGCCCGGGCAGGAAAGTCCATGAGACTCTTATCTCAAAAAACCGAAAGTGGCACTGTGGCTCAAGTGGTAGAGTGCTTGCTTTGAGCTGAGCCCAGGCCCAGAGTTCAAGCCCCATGACCAACAAAAAAAAAAAAGAAATGCATATCATTGGGTTGTACCCAGATGGACTCAATCAGAAACCCTAGGAGTAAGACCTGGAAATTAATGTTTACATTTCCTACAGATGATACATGCTGAAGTTTGAGAACCTCTGCTCCAATCTATTAAGGACTGTTCAGAGTTTTATATGTTATCCTCTCTCCTAAGCCTCGGTCTTCTCAGTGGAAGTGACAAGTTCTCCCACTGCACCCAAGTGAAGTTGAGAGAAAACTTTAACTTTCTAATTTCACTTGCTTTTAAAAATCACTAATTCTGAGTCACACCTCTAATCCTAGCTACTCAGAAGGCTTAGATCTGAGAATCCTTGGAGCCAGCCCAGGCTAACAAATCTGAGAGATTCTTATCTCCACTTAACCAGTAAAATCTGGGACTGGATTGGAGATATAGTTCAAGTGGTAAAGCACCAGTCATGAGTGGGAAAAGCTAAGCAAGAGCATGAGATCCTGAGTTCAAGATAGTACCAGCACATCAAAAAATAAAATAAAATGACACAGAGAAAAAAATGAACAGGTTTCCACTGGTCAAATATAGTTCTCCCTTTTTTGTGTGTGTCAGTACTGTGGCATGAACTCAGGGCTTGGGCGAAGTCCCTTAGCTTTTTCACTCAAGGTTGGTGCTCTACACTTGATCTACACCTCTATTTTGGGCTAATGCTAGTGAATTGGAGATGAGAGTCTCTTGGGTTTGTCTGCGCAGGCTGGCTTTGAACCCAAATTCTCAGCCTCCTGAATTGTTAGCATTACAGGCATGAGCTATCAGTGCCCAGTTTCAAATAGGTTGTTGAACATTTAAAAAGAATACAATAGATTGAAACATTTGTCAAGATAGTACCCAGAAAATTTTATAAAAATGCTCCAAAAATAAAATTTTTCACCAGGTACTGATGGTTCTCATCTGTAATCTTAGCACCCTGGGGAAGGGGGTGGTTCAGAGCCAGCCAGGGCAGGAATGTCCATGAGAATTTTTTT
>NW_012267419.1:478281-483722 GCF_000151885.1 Dipodomys ordii
AAGTGGCGCTGTGGCTCAAGTGGTAGAGCACTAGCCTTGAGCTGAAGAGCTGAGGGACAGCGCCCAGGCCCAGAGTTCAGGCCCCACAACCGGACCCCCCCACCAAAAAAACTAAATTTTGGCTGGAGGCACAGCTCAAATGTAGAGCACCTATCTAGCAAGCATGAAACCCTGAGCTCAAACCCTTTTAATGAAAAAACTCCATTAAACTGGAATTTAATTTACCATATTAGCACAAATTCAAAGGTTTGACCACATTGTGTCTTGGTAAAGTCGTGAATGAGCACTCTCATGTTTTGATAGTGGGGATGTGAAATAGCCTTTTCATCCTTCATTCTTCCCCATTTTTCCCCTCCTGTCACTACCCTCAAGTTACATAAGGCACAATAACACTCTCACCCAAGGATCCCACTTTTTGGCCATCCCAATGACACACTAGCAGCTATGCACTGATGGCTCACACCTGTAATCCTAGATAGTTAGGAGACTGAGATCTGAGGATCACAATTTGAAGCCACCTGAGCAGGAAAGTCCATGAAACTCTTACCTCCAATTAATCACAAAAAAGCTGTAAGTGGAGGCATGCCTCAGTGGTAGAGTGCTAACCTTGAGCACAAAAGCTCAGGACAGTTCAAAGGCCCTGAGTTCAAGCCCCATGGCCACAACACACAAAAAAAGAACTGCAATAATACATTATGATATATGTACTAGATTATTTATAGTACCTGTACATGTAGTAGCAGAATTTTTAAAACACCTAAACAAAGTATCCTAAACTAAATATCCATTAAATGCAATATAACCACTAGATGAAGTATTATGAAGACGCTAAAAAGGAACAATATGTATTCTACATACTATCACTGCCAGCTTAATTATTTTATTTTTGTACATGTGTTTTAAAGAATTCTGATCATATTTACCCCCCCTTTTTACATTCTCTTCTCAATCTCCCACTGTTTTCTATACCTAAATAGTTCCTAACACTGCTTTATATTCATACCATTATTTTTTCTTTCTCTTCTTGGTCTAGATTCTGCATATGAGAGAAAAGATGTGATATTTGTCTTTCTGAGTCTGGCTTATTTCACTTAAAATAATTATCTCCAGTTTCATCCATTTTACTGCAAAGGACATTATTTCATTCTTCCTTAGGCTCTGCCAAGATTTCTAAGAAGGAAGTTAATTCAGCTAAAGAGGCAGTAAACAAGGAGGCCAAGAGATCTGAAACTGCTCCAGTAAAGTTGAAACTAAGCCAAAAGCTTTTAAAAGGCAACAGGAACAAAGATTATCCTTCAGTGCAAACACAAGGAAAAGGAGGAGAAAAATGGAAACCCAGTGATGTGGCTAAACAATACACTGAAGACTGTAGGAAAAGAAAACAGACAGCCCTAATGCAGCTTGATAGAAAGAAGTCCAATATAATTGATACATTTATATCAAATCTCACTAGTGGGCCCTCTTACAATGTGAAGCAATATCTTTCCTCAGTTATTTTGAAAATGCAAATGTGTAAGAAAGAAGAAATCCTACCTAATTCTACTTTTTAAAATGCATCAGGTAATTGTGAATTATTTGTTTTGGAGGTGAAAATCAGGTGCTGGACATATATTTTTCTGTAAAAACAGAAACTAATGAGATACTGAATTAAAGAAAGCTTTGACTAACTTTATACCAATATAATACTCCATAGAGTGGAAGTGAAGCTAGTTTTTATATCCTGTTATATGAAGTATAACTAAATGATCATTTAGAATCTCAACCATGTGGTTATATTGTAATAAATATTCTAGATTATTTATTCATGTTATTTTATTAATGACTATACCAAAAAGGAAGAAAGCTACCAAAGACTATTGAGGATATGTCAAAAGCATAGTAGTGTACAACTGTAGTCCCAGCCACTCTGAAAACTGAGGCACAAAGATCACTTGATCTCATAGATTTAGATCAGCCTGAGAATCATATTAAGACCCTGTCTCCAAGAGAATTTTGGGGCTGGGAAGGTGGCTCGGTAGAGTGCTTGCCTGGCATGCATGAGGCACTGGGTTTGCTTCCTCAGCACCACATAAACAGAAAAAGCTGGAAGTGGCGCTGTGGCTCAAGTGGTAGAACAGTGGCTTTGAGTTGAAGAGCTGAAGGACATAGCCCAGGCCCAGAGTTCAAGCACCATGACCAACAAAAAAAAAAAAGAAGGAAAGAAAGAAAAAGTATTTTGGAGACAATTTGAAATGGGTCCCAACAACCAATCTGAACATCATTAAGAATAATAACTGCAGCCAGGCACCAGTGGCTCATGCCTGAAATCCAAACTACTCAGAAGGCTGAGAATTGCAGTTCAAAGCTAGCCTGGCAGGAAAGTCGATGAGACTGTTATTTCCAATTAGCCAACAGAAAGCCAGAAGTGGAGCAAAGGCTCAAGAGGTAGAATGCTGGCCTTGAAGCGAAAAGCTCAGGGACAGAACCCAGGCTCTAAGTTCAAGCCCCAGGAGAGGCACAAAAAAGGAATAATAACTGCATTGAACTCATGGATTGAAGTACATTAAATATATCAAAATTCCATGAGTTCATAATGACTCCTCCCAAATTGCATTGCTACTTCAGAGGACAAAGATAAAGGAATCCAAACTGCCTCTCATAGTGACCAAATGAATAGTTTTTGAGAAGTATATAGATATTCCCAAGTTAAAAAAAAAGAAGACAAAATTATAAAACTTACAAACCCTAATGGAACAATATATCTAGGAAATTTCCATTAGGGCTGCTAACGTCACAAAAAGAGATTCAGAGATTCGGCCATATATTATGTAACTTGTCATGTACCTTTCTGTGGAATGAAAAATTCTTCTCAAAAATCTATTCTGAGTCTAGGTGCCAGTGGTTCACACTTGTAATCCTAGCTACTCAGGAAGCTGAGATCTGAGGACTGCAGCTCAAAGCCAGTCCATGCAGGGAAAGTCTATGAGACTCTTATCTCCAAGTAACCATCACAGAAAAGCCAGAAATGGAGCTGTGGCTCAAATGGTAGAGTGCTAGCTTTAAGCAAAACCTTCAGGCCCTAAGTTCAAGCCTCAGGAGGGGCACAGGAAAATAATCTCTCCTGAAATCAGAACAAGCATCTAGATCTACCAGTTTACAGGAAAACAAAAGATTATGCTAATCAACACTAGAGGAACCCAACCAAGGATATGGGAAATTTTGTGGGAAATTTTACAGAATAAATAACCTGGTTTTTTTACCCCACAAAGAAACTGGTGTCACAACATTCAAAACAGAGGAGCAAGGAATCAACAAGAAAGAGTTAAGAGAAGTAGCAGTGAAATATGAAGTGAATCTTATTTGAAACCTGTTTTAAACAAAGTATATAAGATAAATCAGAAGAAAATTAGAGCACTGAGTGTAGGTTTGATAATATTAAAAAATAATTGTTTTATGAATAATAATGACATTGAAGTTATGGATTTCTAAGTCCCTATTATTTAGAGGAATTAAATAGAAGTGGCTGAATTAATAATGGTTGAAGTTGTTTGGTAAGAATAGGTAAATTGTTACCATTCTACTTCTATATATTTGGAAAAGCCCATAACAGCAAGAAGAGGAAGAAGGACTTATCTGGAGTGCTTTAAAATTTACATCGCCCTAAAAAGTTAAAGCTACCATGGACATAAATGCACTATTGTTTTGTTTGGTGGAAATGGTTTGGGAAAAACAATGGAAAAGTCAGAAAAGGAAGTATAATTAAATCCATACAATTAAATATCTGCCTATGGGAAGATTTATTGCTGTTTACTTCCTACAGTCTCTAATAACTTTTTTTTGGGGGGTGGTCAGTCATGGGGCCTGAACTCTGGGCCTGGGTGCTGTCCCTCAGCTCTTCAGCTGAAGGCTAGCACTCTACCACATGAGCGTCAGCCCCACTTCCAGCTTTTTTTGCTTATATGGTGCTGAGGAATCGAACCCAGGGCCTCATGCATGCAAGGCAAGCACTTTACCACCAAGCCATCTTCCCAGCCCCTGTCTCTAATAACTTACTGTCAAAGCACCACTTTGATGTCACCTGAAGCCAATCATACCTCCTGTTCCTTCTACCTGGAATCCTCTTATCTGCTCAGCCCAAAAGAGACCACTTCTCCAAGCAGACACCTAGAACTCACTTTCTCATCTTCTACTTCCACCCATCCTCCTACAAAATAGATGAAAAAGGGAAATCTGAAAATAGTACCTGTGAGGAGGAGCAAATTCCTGTCAATGCTACTGATGAGGCTACGTAATAATAAGCACTATCTACATAACTTCAGTATATATTCAAGCTCATTCATTGAGTTCTTCTATCCAAAAGCAAAATTTCATTTCCTTCATCCCTCTAAAATTGTAATAAGAGTCTTGGTCCGGATGCCAGTAGCTTATGTCTGTAATCCTCGATAGTCAGGTGGCTGAGATCTGAGGATCGTGGTTCAACGCCAGCCCAGGCAGAAAAGTCTATGAGACTCCTATCTCCACTTAACCACCAGAAAACCAGAAGTGGCACTGTGGCTCAAGTGGTACAGCGTTCACCTTGACCTGAAGAGCTCAGGGACCAGGCCCAGAGTTCACGCCCCACCACCATGACCAACAACAACAGCAAACAGGTGTCTTGAAATGGCTTTTGCTGTAAAGCAGGGACTCCTTAGTTTGGCCCACAAATTAACTAAATGGTAGTCATCCTCACCACTATTAAAAATTTTTTCCTTGTTCTAAGTCATTCATCTTCCAGTCATCTTGGACAGGACCCATGATAACTTATTTATAGCTTCTCAGGACTAGTGATAGGTAATAACTTCTCAGAGAACACTTTTCAGGAATAAGGACTGAAATAATGCTGAGTCAGTCCCCATCTAACAAATGCAGAGACAGCGAGAAGCCAAGCCATCTGCCACCTGAACACACCTGTGACTGAAAAATTGTTTATGTGTACCTTTCACTCTTGCCCCAATTCTCTATTTAAACCTAATGTTATGTCTACACCACTAAAAATGGTTGAAGATAAAGTGCTGCCTTCCTGTGGCATGGTTGTGCTATATAATGAAGCTCCTTATTTGCCCTTCACCATGTGTCTTCATTTGGCATATAAAGGGGGAGTGTCGAGAGTGTCTAGATATCACGTTGCTAATCACTCCAAAACTTCAGTTTCATAATCTCCAGCAATCTGGGGTTTTTGCCAAAGACAAAGCTGTTATGACTCCCTTAGACCTGATTTCTTCCCCTCTAAAAGACGTTAACAGTACTATTTCATGGAGCTGATTATGTGGTAATATTGTGTGTAAAGGCCAAGAACACAGCTATTATTCTTTCTTGACCCATGGAAAGTTCAGTGCTCTGTCTGTCTGTCTCTCTGTCTCTGTCTCTGTCTGTCTGTCTGTCTCTGTCTCTCCCTCCCTCCCTCTCCCTCCTTCCCTCCCTCT
>NW_012267419.1:483772-486163 GCF_000151885.1 Dipodomys ordii
CTCTTTGTCTCCTTTTCAGTGCAAGGGAACAAATCCTGGTCCTCACACTTGATTGAAAAGTACACCAATATTGATCCACATTCCCAGCTGAGAAGTCTTTTGAAGAATGAGACAGGCAAGATATTTTTTTACTGACAGCACAGCTCTTGGAAGATAGGACTGGAGACATGGTTGTAATCCATGGTGTCTGTCAGCTCAGTACTCTACAGATAATGCCAGAAAATTTAGCCTGACACATACTACTGGATGAAGTGGGGATAGGGGTACTCTGATATGAGAATGTCAATACTTATCCAATTATTTAAAATGACTTTTTTATCTTTCTATTTCCAAGATCTTACTAATTGTGATTATTTTACATCATGTTTATTTGCTACAACCTTTATTTTTTATTTTTATTGTGAAAATACTGTACAGAGGGGTTACAATTACATGGGAAAGTAATGAGTACATTTCTTATCAAGCATTGTTGCATTCTCCTTTGTTTCCCCTTCCCATACCTTCCCATCTCCCCCTACAATATTTTTATATACAGAATCTTGTTATATATAGCTCAGGAAACTTGTGATCCTACCATCTTACCCTCACAAATGCTGGAAATACAGGCATGTACCACCAAGCCTGGATTGTTTTCTAGAATCTTAATTGCTAACCTGAATCTCAAATAAACCTGGTCCCATACATAATGTTTGCCTTTTATTTGTCTTCCAACAGCAATATTTTTCTGAGATGTTTGGGAATGGAAAGAGAAGAGAAAGCCAAGACAAGGAGTATATCCTTTTGTAGTGGAATGCCTCCAAGAATGTCTGGGTAATGATTACAGAGCAAGCTTCAGGGAAACTGATTTGAGCAGCTGTGAGCTGTTAAGAGATATTAATTGCAGCACTATTCCAGACAGCCAAAATATGGAAACAATTTAAATGTCCACTGACATATGAATGGGTTAAAAAAAAGGTGATCTATCTACATGATAAAAGATTAGTAATCCTTAAGATAAGAACTTCATGATTATCTCAATAGATGCAGAAAAAGCACTTGACAAAATAAAACACCCCTTTATGATGAAAGCTCTGGAGAAACTAGGAATCCATGGAACATTCCTCAATATAATAATGGCTGTGTATTATAAACCTACAGCCAGCATTATACTTAAGGGTGAAAAGCTAAAGCCAATTCCTCTAAATTCAGGAACAAGACAAGGATGTCCACGTTCTCCACTGCTCCTCAATTTAGTATTAGAGTGCCTAGATAAAGCAATAAGACAAGATGCAAACAGAAAGGGGATCCAAATAGGGAAAGATGAAGTAAAACTCTCCCTCTTTGCAGATGACATGATCTTGTATTTAAAGAACCTCATGGACTCCACTCCCAAGTTACTTGAGCTGATCAGAAACTTTGGCAACGTAGCAGGGTATAAAATTAACCCTCAAAAATCAATGGCTTTTCTGTATGCCAATAACTAGAAGAGCATGGCTGAAATCAGGAAAGAAACTCCATTTGTAATAGCCCGACCAAAAATAAAATACATAGGAGCTAATTAAAGAATTGAAGGACCTCTATAATGAAAACTTTAAAAACGTGAAAAGGGGGCTGGGAAGGTGGCTCAGTGGTAGAGCGCTTGCCTTGTGTGCATGAAGCCCTGGGTTTGATTCCTTAGCACCACATAAGCAAAAAGAAAAAAGCTGGAAGTGGCGCTGTGGCTAAGTGGTAGAGCACTTGCCTTGAGCTGAAGAGCTGAGGGACAGTACCCAGGTTCAGAGTTCAGGCCCCACGATCAGACCCCCCCCAAAAAAAGTCAAAAACATGAAAAGGGAAATTAAAGCAGAACTAAAGAAGTGAAAAAACTTCCTGTGATCCTGAATTGGGAGGATTAACATCATGAAAATGGCAATACTGTCAAAAGCTATCTACAAATTCAATGCAATATTGATCAATATCCCTATCTCATTCTTCAATGAATAGAAAAAGCAATCCAAAAATTCAAAAGGAACAATGAAAGACCCCGAATAGCAAAAACAATCCTTAGCAGAAAGAATACTGCTGGAGGAATAGCAATACCAAATTTCAAACCTTACTACCAAGCCATAGTCATTAAAACAGCTTGGTACTGGCACAAGAACAGACCTGAGGACTAATGGAATAGAACTGAAGACCCAGAAATGAACCCACAGACCCATAGCCACCTAATCTTTGACAAGAGAGCTAAAAAAATTAGAATGAAAGAAAGACAGCCTCTTCAGTAAATGGTGCTGGCAAAATTGGTAAAACACCTGTAGAAATCTAAAACTAGCCGGGCACTGGTGGCTCATGCCTGTAATCCTAGCTACTCAGGAGGCTGAGATCTGAGGATCATGGTTCAAAGCCAGCCTGGGCAGGAAAGTCCATGAGACT
>NW_012267419.1:487368-609928 GCF_000151885.1 Dipodomys ordii
CTACATAAGTAAAAAGGAAAAAGCTGGAAGTGGCACTGTGGCTCAAGTGGTAGAGTGCTAGCCTTGAGCTGAAGAGCTGAGGGACAGCGCCCAGGCGCAGAGTTCAGGCCCCACAACCAGACCCCCCCCCAAAAAAAGAAAGAAAGAATGGCATTGCTCCATTTGTTAAGAAATGGAAAGACTTGGAAAAAATCATATTAAGTAAAGTAAGCCAGACCCAAGGAAACATAGGTCTCATGGGTTTCCCTTATTTGCAATAACTAGTCTACGTCTAGGAAAATCATACCAGACAAGCAGAAAAAGTCAAAAGCTATGTCCATATGACCATATAAGATGATGCTAAGCAAAATGAACCCCAAGACAGGGACACAAGAGGGTTTTTTCTTTGTCGCTGTTGTTTTTAATATACTATGTGATTTTTTTGTTTCTTTTGTATGTTCTTCCCCCTTACTCATGTTACTATAACCCCTCTGTACAGTATCTTTATAATAAATTTTTTAAAAAAGATTAGTAATCCATAAGAAGAAGAAACTATTGGATTGGGATTGTAAAGTCGTAGTAGACTGTATGCTGAGCATGTGCAAGGAATGCTTTGTGTTTGATTCCCAGAATCCACTGCTCCACCATCTCCTCCAAAAAAGGAAATACTATCATTTGTAATTGCCTGGAGGACATTATGCTAAATAAAATAAGCTGGGCCCCTAAAAGTACACACTACATGACCTCACTGCAATTTTGAAAAGGTGAACGTATGAAAGTTAAAAGGTACTTGCTAGGCACTAGGAAATGGAGGAAACAAGATATTAATCAAAGGATACAAAGTATTAGTTATAAGATAGGTGAATACAACTAACATAAATATGTTCTTGAGGGCCTAATGCATAGCACGCTGTAATAATAAAGTATGGTATACTTGACATTTGCTAAGAAAGTAGATCTTATGTATTCTCATCACATGTTGTATACAAAATGGTTACTATTTGAGAAGGTACATGTGTTGATTTCTTCTGGAAATAATTTAATACCATATACATATATCATACCATCACTTGGCAGCTTGGATCAATAGCTTTTTATTTGTGAATTATATGTCAATAATACTAAGAAAAGAGAGAATTTATTCTGACACATGTGAGGAAGATTTTATTCAAAACTATCGCAAAAGGATAGAGATTGAATTTGACTTCTAATCTGGTATGCTCTAGTCTGGAGGGAGGAAAAGAGGTAGGGGTGGGGGTGGAAGGCTTTTTTTTTTTTTGCCAGTCCTGGAGACTGAACTCAGGGCCTGGCCACTGTCCCTAAGCTGCTTTTTGCTCAAAGCTAGCACTCTACCACTTGAGCCCACAGTACCACTTCTGGCTTTTTCTGTGTATGTGGTGCTAAGGAATCAAACCCAGGGCCTCATGTGCACAAGACAAGCACTCCACCACTGAGCCACATTCCCAGCCCTAGGGTGGGAGGCTTTTAACAGATAGAAAGATGGCAGTGTGGATGGGTTGTTCTCTCTGTTGGGCTCTGCCTACAGTGAGGATCTGCCTTTTGGTCAATTGAGCTAAAGCTTATTTTTACAACATACCCGTCATCTTTCCCTGAGTTTCAGAAGCTTTACACAAAAAGCTAAAGCCTGGGCTGGGAATGTGACTTAGTGGTAGAGTGCTTGCCTAGCATACATGAAGCCCTAGGTTCAATTCCTCAGTACCACATAAACAGAAAAAGCTGGAACTGGAATTATGGCTGAAGTGTTAATCTTGAGCAAAAGAAGCTCAGGGACAGTGCCCAGCCCTGAGTTCAAGCCCCAGGACTGGCAAAAAAAAATCTAAAGCCTCTGGAAGTGACAAACATGGAGACTTCAGTTAAGTGTACGCAGGAGATAAGAAGGTACATAAAGAATGAAGGGGCTTGGCACAGGGAAGGCTGGCAGTCTGTAAATTCAGGAAGTCATTTACTGATGAATAAACAAGGTGTCTGTCATTACTGTAGTCAGAAATCCTTGTAACCATGGATCTGTGTCCCTTTGGAGAATGACTCATACACCTACACTCAGGAACATAGTTGAGACTGGGCAGACTTGAAAGACTGCAGGAAAAGGCTTGAATAGGTCCACTTGTGAGTGTACTGTGAGTCTTCTGGGATATTCTCATGATTCCTAAATTTGGAGACAGCTGAGGAAAGTGTTGATTGTCAGACTTCCCTGGAGGAATTGAAATGAATTTATGAAATTCCATTTGCATTAGAATCTCCAGGAAATGACTCAAGCAAGCTATGTCCACTGCTTGAGTTAGACCATATCTGAAGAAGGGGTGGTGAATTCTGATACAGAACTATTCTCAGGTCATAGGGTGTCTCCTGTAAGAGAATTACACTAGAAGAAAAACAGAGCTAGACACAAGGAGCACAGCTCAGAAACAAAGCCTGTCATTAGGGAAGGAGATTAATAATAGTAACCCTAGAATTAAGATTCCTATCTGTGCCTGTTTCAACACTTCATAGTTTACTATAGGTAAAAGGTTCAGAAAACAGTGTGGAAGTCATAATAGTTCTCAGATGTTGTCTTCCAATGCCCATCTCTTCATCTATTTTTTTATTTTTTGTCGGTCGTGGGGCTTGAACTCTGGACCTGGGTGCTGTTCCTCAGCTTTTCAGCTCAAGGCTAGTGCTCTAACAGTTGAGCCACAGCACCACTTCTAGTTTTCTGGTGGTTTATTGGAGGTAAGAGTCTCATGGACTTTCCTGCCTGGGCTCAGATCTCAGCCTCCTGAGTAGGTAGGCTTACAGGCATGAGCCACCAGTGCCTGGTGCCCATCTCTTCTTGTAGAAGCCTGACTTCAGTCAGAGGGCCTGAGCTATGTGTGCTCTGTGCATAGTGTGTGCTGATCACTACTGAGGCAGATGGGGCCCGCACACAGGTTCCAAAACTGGCACGTGACCTTTCATCATCTCTGTGTGGTCCAATACCCACTAATCTTGTCACCCCATGGCCATGCCTGCTTGGCCCTCACAAGGCTGAATTGATTGTGAAAGGGCTCTTGTGACATTCTCTACCTGATATTAGACACAGACAAGTGGAATTTCATTCCAATAGCAGCTCTTTTGCAACAGTTCTGGAGGCCCATCTTGGGGAAATCTTCCTTTTTACTGACTGATTCTCCCTAATGGAAAAGGCATTTAGTTTATGAATGAACCTTGCAACAAATTTCTAAAATATTTTTGTTATCATAAAGGTTATATACAGAGAGGTTATGTTGCAACATGTTTTCTTATCAGTTGCTGGGGTATGAATCACAAGAACATGTGGCATACTTAACATAGGATTGTCTCAGTTGGTTACCCCATTCAGGCTTAGATAAATGAGAAGAGGAATACATGACTGGATACATAACAGAGCTCATGCAGAAGCCAGTGGTCTACTATAGCAGAACCACCCCTAAGCACTTTATGAAACACAGCCAACTGGCTAGGCCCTGGTGGCTAACTCCTATAATCTTAGCTACTCAGGAGCCTGAGATCTGAGGATCCAGGTTCAAAGTCAGCTAGTACAGAAAGTCTATGAGACTCTTATCTCCAATTAACCAACAAAAGGCCAGATGTGGAGATGTGTCTTCAAGAGTAGAGCACTAGGCTTGAATGTAAAAGCAAGTGGTGACAGTGGTAAAGCATCAGATTTGAGAGAAAATGCTAAAGGATAGTGCCCAGGCTCTCAGTTCAATCTCAGTACTAACACAAAGAAAAACCCTACAGCTTGACACTTTTTTTTTTTGTCGGTCGTAGGGCTTGAACTCTGGGCTTGGGCGCTGTCCCTCAGCTCTTCAGCTCAAGGTGAGCGCTCTGCCGCTTGAGCCACAGCACCACTTCCCCTTTTCTAGTGGTTTATTGGAGATAAGAGTCTCACGAAGTTTCCTGTCCGCGCTGGCTTTGAACCGGGATCCTCAGATCTCAGCCTCCTGAGTAGCTAGGATTACAGGTGTGAGCCACCAGCACCTGGCCTAACTTGACAAATTTGATCTGTGTATATGCCAGTGGAATCAGAAAAAGATAGAGAACATTTCCAATACATCATAAGGCTCCCTCATGCTTCTTCTCAGATAATCCTCACCCTTGTTGGTAACTTGTACTGGTCTGTGTATTGTAAATATATATATTATTTTTCATTTCCTAGAATATTATATAAGTAAAATAATAAGAACAAAACATAATACATTATTTACGGCTAGGATGTAACTATATATCCCAGAATGACTTTGAACTTGGGATTCTCTTGATTCACTTTGCTATACTCCTTTTCTTAATCTGACTTCTTTCACACAGCACAATTGTTTTGAGATTTGCCCATATTGGTGCATATTCCTTTTTATTGTTAAGTAATATCACACTCTATGCATGTGCCACAGTTTGTTTATCTTCCCATTTATTTATGTACTTTTGGGTTATTTCTAGTCTGGGGCAATTATGAATAGAGTTAAGAACATATGTGTACAAGTATTTATATATATCATAAATTTTCCCTTTTCTTGGATACATACCTAGGGATGAAATTGTTGAGTTATAGAGTATACATATGTTTAGCTTTTGTGCATTTGAAAGAACTCAGTCTTAGCCCTCTGTTTCCTGCCTAGCCTGTCACCTTTTAGTTAACTCAATTTTCCCCCACAAAATGAGCAGTCACTCTATAGAAAACTGGAAAATGCAACAAAGTGAAAGGAAGGAAATTAATCTCCTATGACCTAGGGCTTAAGTAAGCTCTCTTCTTTCTGGAATTTAATGTTGATTATTGCTAACTTGAGAATACAGCATCATAGCTAGAGACTTTCTGGAAAATTAACTGAGCAGACTGTCAAGCATAAAATCAATTTACAAATCCATGGAGATGCTCTCTATGAAAGAGTCAGAGCCCAATATACTGTGAGGCTTATATAAGACAGAGCCCTTTGTCAACAACTTCCAGCCTTCCTGAGCTTTCTTACTCCACAGCACAAAGTACAGAGAAACACACAACACAGTTTATTCCAACCAGCTTAAGCATATTAGGAGAAAAAGGATTAAGTCACATCATAATATGTGCTACTTTCATACAACAAAATACAGTGCATTCATTAAACTCAACTATGTATATCTATATTTAATAATGATAAAGTATGACTAGGACCTCTTTTTCTACTGTAATTCAGTGCAATGGTTGAGATAATTTGTTTGGAGCCAGATAATCTGGATTTGATAGCTGGCTGCAAACCTAGCTCTTTTTGACTTAAAAAAACACAAATGTTTGTTGTAAAAAGGAGGTAATAATGATAATAACATCTACCTCAAGGTGCTTCTTCGAAGATTAAATGAGATAAAATCAC
Organism: Dipodomys ordii; assembly: GCF_000151885.1. NCBI lineage: Eukaryota > Metazoa > Chordata > Mammalia > Rodentia > Heteromyidae > Dipodomys > Dipodomys ordii. The sequence goes on from NW_012267419.1 coordinate 492,708, forward strand.
TGGACCACATGGAAAAAACACTTAGAGCTGGGCACCAGTGGCTCATGCCTATAATACTCTAGCTATTAAGGAGGCTAAGATCTGAGAATTGAGATTAAAAGCCTTCTCAGGTATGTAAAACCTCTGGTTAATCTCCAATTAACCAGCAAAAAACCCCCAGAATTTAGGTGGTAGGATGCCAGCTGTGAGCAGTGAGTAGAAAAAGCCAAGTGAAAGCTCAAATTCTGAGTTCAATCACCAGTACTCACACACAAAAAAAAAAGGAGGGAAGGGAAGGGGAGAGGGAGGAAAGGAAGGAAGAGAGAAAGAAAAAGAAAAGAAAAGAGAGAAAGAAAGAGAAAGAGAGAGGAAGGAAGGAAGGAAGGAAAGGAGGGAGGAGGGAGGAAGGAAGGAAGAAAGAAAGAAAGAAAGAAAGAAAGAAAAAGAAAAAGAAAAAAGAAAGGTACAAGAGTTTGGTGTGTAATCTGAAATAGACTATCAATATTATCCAAAATCTTTCTATATTTTCCAGGTCAACCTACAACCTGTTCTCACTGAACCTCCATTTGCTTCAAACTTCTAAACCCTCCGCTTTATTCTCTCCTCATGTCTGCGACCACATACCCATTTACAAAATAAAGAATGATGAAGAGGGGCTGGGAAGGTGGTTCAGTGGTAGAGCGCTTGCCTTGCATGCCTGAGGCCCTGGGTTCGATTCCTCAGCACCACATAAGCAAAAAGAAAACAAGCTGGAAGTGGCGCTGTGGCTCAAGTGGTAGAGCGCTAGCCTTGAGCTGAAGAGCTGAGGGACAGCGCCCAGGCCCAGAGTTCAGGCCCCACGACCAGACCCCCCCCAAAAAAAAGGAATGATTAAGATGAAAAATGATGGAGAAGGGGCTCTTTCTCATCTTTCTAAGACCAAGCATAAACCTGCCACAGCTGCAAATATCCTTATCAATACAATCAGCAGTCTTTCAATTAAGCAAGCAAAGTCTGGGCCTCCTATTCCACCTATACTTTCTTTCTTTCTTTTTTTTTGGGTCCGGTCGTGGGGCCTGAACTCTGGGCCTGGGCACTGTCCCTCAGCTCTTCAGCTCAAGGCTAGCACGCTACCACTTGAGCCACAGCGCCACTTCCGGCTTTTTTCTTTTTGCTTATGTGGTGCTGAGGAATGGAACCCAGGGCCTCATGCATGCAAGGCAAGCTCTCTACCACTGAGCCACCTTCCCAGCCCATCCACCTGTACTTTCTTAGCAAAGGACACTATAATTCCCTCTATTCCATACTTATTTTCGTCGGTCGTGGGGCTTGAACTCAGGGCCTGGGCTCTGTCCCTGAACTCTTTTGCTCAAGGCTAGCACTCTACTACTGTGAGCCACAGTGCCATGGCTGGTTTTCTGGTGGTTAATTACAGATAAGAGTTTCACAGGTTTTCCTGCCCAGGCTGGCTTTGAACCATGATCCTCAGATCTCAACCTCCTGAGTTGCTAGGATTATAATCTTCTGTACATTTATTTGAAACACAGTTGTAAACTTCACGCATCCACAAAATTTCTCCCTATTAAAAAGTCTCATTCTTATTCAGATAAAAGTCTTATTACTTATCCTTATACTTATTATATATACTTATTATATACACTTATTATTATATACTTATTACTTATTATTACTTATTCAGATAAAAAAAAGTCTCCCTATTAAAAAGTCTCATTCTTATTCTTACATTTATTCAGATACTTATTTAGTATCTGGGAACAATTTATCACAGCAAGTATACCTTCAAGTTGTTGATGTTTGCTGCTTATATTTATTGAATTTGCATTTTTGTTATCTTTGTGTTACAGCATGTATTTTTTCACAACCATGTATCAATAGCTTCAGGGATTTGTTGGGGTATAAAATCTGAGAGAGAGAGAGAGAGGAATGGAGGAAGGAAGGACGGAAGGAAGGAAGGAAGGGAGGGAGGGACTGAGGGAGGGAAAAAAAGAAAGAAAGAAAGAAAGAGGAAGGAAGGAAGGAAGGAAGGTAAGAGAGTTGGGTCTGAGACAGAAATGGTAATGTATTAGCTCAGAATTGCTAACACAAATGTAAACTGAGAAGAGAAATCTATTAAAAAGGAAAAATTGCAAGAAGTATGTACTATTGAAAGGCTGAGTTAAAATGTCGTCTGAGATGCAATTATGTAAATAGTAGCTACAAGAACTATGTTGTTTTCTTTAATGACATTTCCACATAATGTTTCAGAACATATTTAGTAAACTGAGGGTATGGATAAGAAAAATTACTACCACAGACTTTGTGTCCAGAAACCTAGACTAAATGCTAAAGAGTTGTGTAAATTTGGAAAATAAATTCTAAAAGACTTAATTTGTTCACCAATAAAGTGGGAGTAATGAAATATTTAAATCATAGCAGTAGTGAAGATTAAAATGAATAATACTTAGAACAAATACAAGTTTCAATAAGCATCTAACAAGAAGAGATGTTACTGCTTTCGTTGTTATTGCCACCGTATTATTGTGACATATTGGAAAAATTACCTTTAACAGTGTGCATATATAAAATTTTAAAAAATAAAAAGGCTCATTCTTGCTACTTGTTCTCCTATTACTACTCTGACTTTTCCATACCCTAATACAAAGCTACTTCTAATGTTCATCTGTGTTCATTTTTTCCATTGCCTGCTGCCTCTGTCTGCTAACCAAACGTCAATCCAGATTTCAATCTCATTACTTTTTAAAAATGGATTTGGCAAAGTTCACTAATGCCTTCTATATTTCCAAGTGTAACACATATTTGCCAGCTAATATTTTATTTTTCCTCTAACTACCAAGGGACACTTGGTAATTTACTCCCTACTGTGTGTGTGTGTGTGTGTGTGTGTGTGTGTGTGTGTGTGTGTGTGTGTGCCAGTCCTGGGGCTTGAACTCAGGGCCTGAGTGCTGTCCCTGGGCTTCATTTGCTCAAAGCTAGCACTCTACAACTTGAACCACAGTTCCATTTTCTGGGTTTTTTGGTAGTTTATTGGAGATAAGTCTCACAAACGTTCCTGCTAGGGCTGTTTTAAACTGCAATCTCAGCATCTTGAGCAGCTAGGATTAAAGGTATGAGCCACTGGTGCCTGGCAACCCTACTTTTTGATCACTCTTTCTTTGGCTCCAATGATCCAAGTCCCTCCTAACATTTTTGAGGGGTGCTGGTACTGGGTTTTGAACAGGAGCTTTTGCTCTCCCTCAGCCTTTTCTCTCAAAGCCAGCCCTCTATCACTTGAGCCACAGTTCCATTTCTGGCTTTTTCATGGTTAATTGGAGGTAAGAGTCTCACAGACATTTTTGCCTGACTAGCTTTGAACTGTGATTTCAGCCTCCTGAGTATCTAAGGCATTAGCTACCATTGTCCAACTTCTAACATTCTTTTAACTCTCTCTGCTCTTTCCCCTATCTCCTTTGTAGGCAGATCCTCCCAAAATACTGGAGTTTCTTGAGCTTTTTCCTATCTACATTTTTACTCTGATACTAACTTAGATCCTATGGTTCTAATTACCACCTGAATACATATAAGCTCATAATCTATACTTCTAGATTCCTTTTCTGAGCTCTAGATGTGTCCAGTCAAGTATGTAATATGGCTTCTATTGAATATTCTCAGAGGCACCTCCAATATAATATATGTAAGATCAAGCTCACTTTTTTGTAGTACTGAGCATTGGACCTAGGTTCTAGGTCCTCGCACATGCTAGGCAAGTTTTCTAATGCTGAGCTACATCCCTAGCCATAAACTCACACTCTTCTTCCCTGAAGTTGGCATTTAGTGTATTTTTCCATACCCAAAACAGTTGCAGAAATACCAAAACAGCCAGAAATACTTGTCATCCTTGACGCCTCCCTCTCCTCATAAAATATATCAGAAATGCCAAAGTGTTATTTTTCTTATTCTCTCTCAACAGAGAACTTTTGTGATCCCACAAGTATGGGCTATTGATGCCCATATCAAGCAATCAATTTTGCAGCATACAATGCTTGAATGTTCTCTACAACTCTGGCCATACCTGACTTGGAAATAGCATTGGAACCCACCACACTGAAGATTCACAATAGTGTCACCTTCCAATTAGGATGACAGCTTGTGACCTGTACTTGGGACCAACTAGCTATGAATCAGTGTTTCTACAATCTCCTCTTTGGATTCAATTGCTTTGCTAGATTGACTCACAGAGCTCAGTGAAACCCTTGTGTTCACTGGGTTATTATAAAAGGTATTATGAAAGATACAACCAGTCAGGTGGAAGAAAGGCATGGGGTAAGACATGAGGGAAGACATGTAGAGCCTTCATGCCCTCTCCAGGTACACCAGCCTCTAGGAGCCTACATGTGTTTGTCTGGCAGCACTTCTGAGCTCTGTCCTTAGGAAGTTCATGAAGGCTTCATTATATAGGTATGACTCCTTATCACTGGCCATTGGTGATCCATTTAACTTTATACACCCCACCACCACCGGCTGTTGGAGTTGGAAGATCCAACATTCTGACCATTCATAGGTCTTTCTGATAACAAGATTCTCCCAATCCTCAAGCTATTAAAGGGTCTCAGATAAGTTACCTCATTAGCATTCAAAAGACACATATTATACTCAAGAATATCCAAGGGTTTTAGGAGCAGTGTGTCAGGAAACAGGAATAAAGCATACTATGCTTTGAATGTTAATCTCCTCCAAACATTATATTGAAATTTAGTTGCCATTATAATAGCACCAAGTAGAACCTTTAGGAGATGATTAGGCAAGTATCAAGGCACAAAGAGATCAAAATAATAGGTGATAGGGTTCGGTAGCACAGTGGGGTGAATGTAGTTTACAATAGCCTATTGTATATGTTGTGAATAACTAGAGAAAAGGAGTTTGAAGGCTCCAAACATAGAGTAATCAAGACATGGAAACATGAATTGCCTTGATTTGATCAGTACACATGTATTAAAGTGCCACACCAGATGGTACATACATATGTACAATTAAAATAATAGTAATTAACTTTTGCAAAAGAAGTGATTAGGCCATGATGGCTCTGCCCTCATAGGGAGTAAATGTAAAAAGAGCTATTTTAGCCAGGCATGGTGATTCATACCTGTAATCCCAGCACTTAGGTGGAGGAGTTGTGAGGACTGTAAATTTGCTCCAGTCCAACCTGAATTACTTTGTCACATCCTGTTCCCAAAGGGAGTAACCTAGAGTTCCCCCTATGGCTCTCTCTTAGCCTTTCCACCTTTTTCTCCTTATTAGAGGATGAAATATGCAAAGAAAGCACCATAAAAGACTGGCTGACCAGATGCAAAATGCTAACCTCCAGAACATATTAGCATATTAGCTCACACATATAATCCTAGCCACTCTAGAAGCATAAATGTGAGGACTGAAATCTTCCATGTAAAAATTGAGAATTTATTCAAAATATTAAAAAAATAAATGGTGAAACAGAATGAAATACAGTGCAAAACATGTGGAGATAACAATAAAATCTTCCCCTATATAACATAAGCCAATTAAATAAAAGAAAAGTAACAAAAGCAAAAAGAGCTGGGGGCAAAGATGGCAGAGAGCCTGCCTAATAAGCACAAGGCTCCACACCCCAGTATGGCCCAAACTAAACTTCTGCCTAGGCAGTACACAATCTCAGTTTCTGAGACAATGACCAACTATGAATTTCACAATTCCCTGGCCTACAGTCCATTTCCAAGTCCTATGGACCTGATCTCCTAAGTAACTTAAGAACATACTTATCCCTTCTGTCTAAGCTACAACTACCCTAAACTAAGTTGCCATCACCTTTACTGTATATTGTTGCAATAGTTTCTAATGAGATTCCCCAATATAGTCTTACTCTTTCCCATGCTTGGCCCATACTATACTCAGGGTATTTTTTTTTAATTTTTCATTATTATAAAAGTGATGTACAGAGGAATTACAGTTACATAAGTCAGATAATGAGTACATTTCTTTGTGTACAATTTCACCCTTTCCTTCACTCTCTCCCACAGGGTACTATTTTCAAAAGACAAATCTAACTTATTAGCCCACTCCATATGCATTAAAGGGATTTAGGATACAGAAAAAATAGCTTACACTGGCTTCTAAGGTTCGGTCTTCCCTGACCCTCCATATTGGAATAGCCTCAACTGCCAGCATGCTGCTCTTCCAATTGCCTCTTAAAGTTGAGCCATACAAATCTTTCAGTCCCTTTTACTCACCTGCTATGTCTGAGATGAGAAAGCCAAGAAAAATGAAAAAGAAGAAGCCTAGTACAAAAAAAGATAGTTTGAAAGAGCCTTCTAAAGGAGGGACACTTCCAAAGGAAGGAAGGGATATTTATCACTTCCTTAGGCTAGTGTGTTTATCATTCTCTTACATTTTCTACTAGTCTTCCAACAAAATAGATCATATTCCCACTATTCTTATTACTCCATAGGCATTTTACCAAAGTTTATTTGAGGAATAATTTATATTTCGCAAAGTTCACTCCTTTAATGTATAACTTCATTAGTCTTTTTAAAGTTTATTTTACAAATCATTACCACAACCTAAGCTTAGTATATTTTATTGTTTTATTTGGGGCCAGTACTGGTGTCTGAACTCAGAGCCTGGGCATTGTCCATTAGCTTTTTCACTCAAGGATGGTGCTTTACACTTAAGCCACATCTCCACTTCTGGCTTTTTTGTGATTAACTGGAGATTAAGCATCTCACATACTTTTCTATTTGGGCTGGGTTTGAATAGCAATCCTCAGATCTCAGCTTACTGAGTAGCTAGGATTAGAGGTGTGTGTCACCAGTGCCTAACTAGGACATTTTCATTATCTCTAAAAGAGCTTCATGTCCATTTGCAATCACTCTTCCATCTCACCTATAGATCTTTCTGGATGTTATCACATTTGCCTAAATCCCTTGCTGTCATATCCAGATTGACCAAAAAGTGTGTGGGGGGGGTCATGAACAGTGGATAAGCAAAAAATCAAAACTATCACTTGTGAACCAGGCATAGGGGCACAGCCTATGCTCTCAGCATTCAAAGGGCTGAGGCAGGAGGATGTCTAATTTAAGGCCACCCTGGGCTACTTACAAAGCAACTTCAAAAGTAGTATGAGCTACAATAATGAAACCCTGTCTCATATCATAATCTTCGCTACTTCAGTTACGTAGCTAGATGGTTTCAGGCTATCCAGGGCAAAAAGTAGCAAGCCTCTCCCCCCCCCCATCTCAATAAACAAGCCAGGTGTGGTGGCATATAGCTATGTCTCAGCTATATAAGAAATGTAAACAGGAAGATTTCAGTCCAGGGTGGCTATGGTAAAAACACAAGACTATTCAGGGGAAAAACCCAACAGAAAAACATCACCTAAAAAAAAGTACAGGGAGTGTGGCTTGTGCCTGCTTAGCAATATGAGGCCCTGAGATCAAACCCCAATACTAGGGAAGAAAAACATACCACATGTGCAATCATTTGAGAATGATGTAGACTCACTCTTCAGTTATGATTACTTGCTCAAAAGGTTTCACTGAAGAAAAATTAGTGTGTACTACTTGTGGTATACCAGGTTGTGTGACACACTCCTGTAATCTCAGCACTTGGGAAGCTGAGGCAGGAGGATGGGGAGTTGAAAGCCAGTCTGGGTTACACAGCAAGATCCTATTTCAGACAAAATGTGAACTAAGGAGGAGAGGTTCAAAGAGGTAAAATTTTAAAAGGCATTGCTTCAGAGAAACATAAAAGTAATATGATAAAGAAATAAAACAACATGTCTCCTGAACTTTTAAAAGCTCCAGTATCGTGTTGTGACAGTTGGTGAGTTATTTGTCCTTGATCTAGGAGGAAATGAGAGTTTCTAGAACAGAAGGAAAAAGATTAATCAGAAGGATTGAATCAACACTCAACTGAAAATAAACATATAATCAAGTGCCCACTATGTGCCATGTGAAGAGATGAGCTCAGGACAGAGCTGCACATCTGCACATCTGTCCCCTCCCAGCAGATCCAGGCAATTTTGTGCTCTATATGAAGGAAAAGTTCCAGCCACCCTCACCAGCCCTAAAGAACCCCTTTCAGGAGTCACAGGCAGGGCATGAGGGGTCCTGGGTCCTTCTTTCCTTTTGCCTATTCCATGACTCGATTTACCCTTTCCCTTCCCACCCAGTGGGTCCACAGGAAAGAAGGAGGACTGAGAGGGCACTCAAAGTAACCCTGTCTTTCCAGATGCCTGGCAGCCGATAACCAAAGCAACCATCTGCTTCCTGGTGGCCGCGCGAACAACCGAACAACCGTGCCTCTTTCTCTTGAGCTCCACCATCTGCTATTCACCACGCCTGAGGGACCCCTCCCATTTGCTTCTGCAATCCTCACAAGCCCTAGCCAGGCCTCAGCCGCCATTTTCCAGCAGACTTTTTCCAGTTCCTCTCCCGGAAACAAAAAGTGCTGACGACCTGGCTTGTTAGGGAGCCTCGGGAAATCCGAAAGAGAGGGAGGAGGAGGGAGAAGGAAGGGATTCATACTGAGCCCTTTCCACTCTCCTGAAACTCCCGCCTCCCCTTTTCCCTGTCTTCCCTTTTCTTGCTTCCTTGTGGCCTAGCAGTAGCAAAGAGATGGCCAAATAGGGAGCAAGAGAGGAGCCGGTTCCAGCTCTGGTCACTGCCAGTATCACCCCATAGGGTCCAGAAAAAAGCTGCTCTTAAGCCATGAGGCACAGACTCCAGTAACCTCTTTCTCTTTCCTTCCCTAGAGACCATTTCCTACACCCACCCAGCATCCTGCATCTTTAAAGGGGATCTGGTTTTCATTGCCATTGACATCATGTGGAGAAGAAACAGGATCTCTAAAAGGAAGGGCACAGGAAGCAGAAAGGAGAATGAGGGAGGAAGAAAAAGAACCTCATAATGTCCAAGTAGATGTCCATATAAGTTGCTGAGATAGCATTAGTTATAGGTTAAAAACAAGAAAGAAAAAAATCTAGCAAGGATGTCAGGGTAAATCTCAGATGTTGCCTCTCAATGCCCATCTCTTCTAGTAGAAGCCTCTGTCAGAGGGCCTGAGCTACTGTGTGCTCTGTGCATAGTGTGTGCTGATCACTGCTGAGGCAGATGGGGCCCACACACAGGTTCTGAAACTGGCACAATCTGACCCATCATCTCTGTATGGTCCAATACCCACTAACCTGGTCACTCCATGGCTAAACCTTCTTGGCCCTCACAGAAGTGAATTGGTTGTGAAAGGGTCCTCGAGACATTTGCCACCTGATATTAGACACAGCAAGTAGAATTTCATTCTATCAACAGTTGTTTTGCAACAGCTCATCTTGGGGAATTTTTTTTTTGGGTCGATCATGGGGCTTGAACTCTGGGCCTGGATGCTGTCCCTCAGCTTTTCAGCTCAAGACTAGTGCTCTACCACTTGAGCCATAGCACCAATTACAGACTTTTCTCTTTATGTGGTGCTGAGGAATCGAACTCAGGGCCTCATGCAAGCACTCTGCCACTGAGCCACCTTCCTAGCCCCATGAAAATCTTCCTTTTTATTGATAGTGCTAGGGATTCTTCCGAATGGAAAAAGCATTTGGTTTATAAATGAAACTTACAACACATATTTTTTATCAGTTGCTAGGGTATGAGTCACAAGAACATGTGGCATACTTACACATAGGATTGTCTGTGTTGGTTACCCCCTTTAGGCGTAAATGAATGAATGCAGGAATAAATGACTGGGTGCATAGCAGAGTCCATTGCATAAGCCAGTTCTTCACTGTAGCAGATCTGTCTGAAATCCTTTTTTAAAAGTTTGGCCAGATGCTTGTGGCTCATGCCTGCAATCCTAGTACCTCAGGAAGCTGAGATCTGAGGATCCTGGTGCGTTAGCCTGGGCAGACAAACCCCAGAGACTCTTATCTCAATTCTCCAGCCAAAGCCAGAAGTAGAGGGGTGGCTCAAGTGGTAGAGCACCAGCCTTGGGACAAAAGAGGGCATGAGGTCCCAAGTTCAAGCCCAGTACTGGACACATACACAAACCACACACATGTAGCTTGCTTAGACCCCACTCCCAGTTCCTAAATTAGTACATCTGGGAGATAATGCATTCCCCAATGAGGCCTCAGGTTATATGGTTCCTTCTGATGCAGGAACCACAGAGAGACATTGGCACAAGCCATTAGTGGAGTCCATCTTGGGCCATGATTATTGTAGCTGCCAATTTTCTACGTGGTCCTGCTTAGTACCTTATACAATCCAAAATGAGTTTCTTGACTCAATAGTTGGAGGGGCGGTTGGTGGGCTGCCCACTTTACCTTCTATAATACTCCTGGGGCAGCTTCAGATTTGTGTCATGATAACTAGTGGTGGGCCCATAATGTGCACATTTGCATAACTAAGGATCTATACTGTTGCCTTGATCAGTACTGCTGTGCTCTAGCACACTCCTAGTGCTGACCACTGACTTTCCCTCATCTACCCCTTTTTATAAAAAAAGTTTTAGTGCCTTTTAATGTGTTTTTTTTTGTAAAGATACTGTACAAAGGGGTTACAGTTAGATGAGCAGGGTAATGAGTCCATTTCCTATGGAGCATTGTTACTCCCTCCTTTGTTTTCCTACCATCCCTTTCCTCCTTACCTCCCCAACTCCTCCCCCTCTCCAAAGTTGTAAAGTTCGTTTTCAACGTAGTGTCTTGTAGTGTCTTATACATTTCATTGTTACAATGGGTCATCTTGTATCCTTATTTCAGCATTTTGTTATTTCCCTTACCCTCCCCAAATTAGAAAAATGTATATACAAGATGCAGGACACCAGAATTAAGTACACTGACATCAGGGGTTATACCATGGGGGAAGAACATACAAAAGAAACAAAAAAATCACATAGTACTTTATAAGTACCTTAAAAAGAACAGCAAGAACCAGACTATCTCTTTGTTGCTTTGTATGTCCCTCCCCCACAGTATAACCCCTGCTTTCACTATATTTGATGTCAGTATAACTTGTGGAGGAGATGGGGAAAAACCAGTTGTTTAAGGATACAAGTGGACCTGTTGCAACAATGAGAAGTACAAGTTGTCATGTCCAAAAAGAGCTTTACAACGTCGGTGGGGGGGGGAGGGGGGAGGAGAAGGGTTGGGATTGGGGGGGAGGGGGGAGGCTGGGAAGGGATGTGAAGGGTAAACCAAAGGAGGAGGCTGCAATGCTTGGTAAGAAATGTATGCATTATCCTGCCCATGTAATTGTAACCCCTCTGTACAGTATGTTCACAAAAAATAAATTAAAAAAAAGAAGAACAGCAAGAAAGAGAAAATCTCTTCTGTCCCTCTTTTGAGATTCATTTTGCTTAGCACCCAGCTTATATGGTCATATGCACATAGCTTTTGACCTCTTCTACTTATCCTAGACATATACTAGTTATTGCAAATAAGGGAAACCATGGGATCTATGTTTCTTTGGGTATGGCTTACTTCACTTAATATTTTTTTCAAGTCTTTCTATTTCCTAACAAATAGGGCAGTGTCATTCTTTCTGATGGAGGCATAGAATTCAATTATATATATATATATATATATATATCCACATTTTCTTGATCCATTCATCTACTGAGGGGCATCTGGGTTGGTACCGTATCTTAGCTATGGTGAATGCTGCTGCGATAAACATAGTTGTGCTGGTAGCTTTAGTATGGCCTTGTTTGTGGTCGTTTGAATAAATTCCTAAAAGTGGGATTGCCGGCTCATAGGGGACATTGACCTTTTTCTGAACTACTAGCAAAGAAGCAAATGCCCTTTATCCCAGGATGTAGCCTATTCTTTCTTGGTATTTGGTGACATCTTGTGGCCAACTGGAGAATCTTCATTCCTATTAGTATGAACTTTACCCTCTGAGAAAGGCCTCCTGAAAGGCTGGGATGGCAAGGTAACGACTAGCTCAAAGGCTTAAGAATCTAATGAATCTCTAATTTCTTCCACTGGACTTTCAGTTTTTCTAGAAAGAATGTTCAATTAAAAAATATCCCTGATTGGGATCAGGAACTATCAAGTGGCATGTGCCCCCTATCTCAGGGTATTTCTCTGCATCCTTAGGAATACAGATAACAATCCAATTCCAGGGTAATCAGATCTACAGGGATTTATAGAAGTTCAGGTGTAACTTATACTGATTTGAGTGCATCCAGGACTTAAGGTCATCTAGACCTGAAATTGGTTAACAATGTGACAGGAGCACAAACAAGATAACCTCATACGGAGGTGCCATAGTGTGAAGGATATTTAAAACACGCTCTTGCTGAGACACATTGATTCTTTACCTGGGCCCACAAATTGACTATGAGCAGTATAAATGCTAGGATACCAGCCTCTTCACTTTGTATCTGTGCCCCTGGTCTTGATCCACTCTTTCCTGTGATCACTATGCAGTTATCTTGGAAGTCAAGGTGGAGTGGACAAAGAAACCAGACCACTTGCCAGGCATCAAGGACTCTTATTGTAACAAGGTCCCTCCTGACCATTCCTGAGGCAATGGACTGCAAGACTGTTGATGTCACCTATGGCTGGCCCCCACTGAACACCTCTGAACACACCTGTGACCTGGGAATGTTTTCACTTTATCACCTCCTGCCACCAATCCTCCCTATTTAACAATGGACCTACATGAAGGCTAAAGGTATACTGAAGTACTATCTTCCTGTGACATGATTCTCTCAGTGTCTTTTGTTTGCATATAAGGAGCAAATGGCCACATTCCAGTAGTTTGGGCCTGGGATCTAAAACTCTGGTTTCAATTGGTGCTTAGTCTTCATTTGCACGTAAATACTCACATTAGGGCTTATACTTGAAAAGCAATTCCAAATTGCTTATGACAGGAAATGGGAGACAATGAGATATAAAGGAAGTTGTATTTTAAATTACTTTCATTGAAGAACTATTGAAGAACTCTAAGACAACAGTATTTACACTTCGTTAAGCACCATTGTAGAATGAATCAAAATTTGAAACACAGGGCATAGCAACCAACCTTTTAATAAGCTCTGTGCTGGGGCTGGGAAGGTGGCTCAGTGGTAGAGCGCTTGCCTTGCATGCCTGAGGCCCTGGGTTCGATTCCTCAGCACCACATAAGCATAAAGAAAAAAGCCAGAAGTGGTGCTGTGGCTCAAGTGGTAGAGCTTGAGCTGAAGAGCTGAGGGACAGTGCCCAGGCCCAGAGTTCAGGCCCCACAACCGGACCCCCCCTCCAAAAAAAAAGCTCCGTGATACTGATGCAGTTTGGGAAACATGGGTTCACAAGCTTTAGAGATACTTTTGAAAACCCTGTGTTAAAGGCCCTATTAATGAATTCATGAAACTGAATTATTTCTAAATCAAGGCAAGTAGAATCTTCTTTATGGTACATGAAAAGATTTGCTTTTTACTTCTTTGGATTTTGGCAGAGTGGCTCAAGTGGTAGAGCACCAGCCATAACCTTAAAAGCTAGGGAGAGGGCTGGGAATGTGGCTTAGTGGTAGAGTGCTTGCTTAGCATGCATGAAACCCTGGGTTCAATTACTCAGTACCATATAAACAGAAAAGGCCAGAAATGGCCCTACGGCTCAAGTGGTAGAGTGCTAGCCAAGTTGAGCAAAAGCAGCTCAGGGATAGTGCCCAAGCCCTGAGTTCAAGCTCCAGGACTGGCAAAAAAAAAAAAAAAAGCTAAAGGAGTACCCTGATTTTGTGTTTATGCCCCAGTACTGGAACAGACACATACACAAAAAGAACAGTTCTTTGGCTTTGGAAGAATATTGTCTTATAATGTACAGTGTCTTCCTGAGTCCTGTGGAAATAATTTTGAAACAGAAAAATTATTCAATCTTAATGAAAGGAAAATGAAAAACAATATCGGAGGTTGGGGGTTGGTGGTGGTGGTGGTCATGGGGCTTGAACTGAGGGCCTGGACACTCACTGTCCCTGAGCCTTTTTGTTTAAGGCTAGAGCTCGACCACTTCAAGCCACAGTGCCACTTCTGGTTTTCTAGTGGTTAATTGGAAATAGTCTCACGGAATTTCCTGCATGGGCTAGCTTTGAACCGCAATCCTCAGATCTCAGCAGCCTGAACAGCTAGGATTACAAGGTGTAGGTCACCGGCACCCAGCTAGAATATCACTTTTAACTAATAAACTGGCAAAAATCAATAAATAATGTGTAAGCTGGATGCCAGTGGCTCATACATGTCTGTAACCCTAGCTATTTAGGAGGCTAAGATCTGAGGGTTGAGTTTGAAGTCAGCCAGGGCAGTAAAGTCCATGAGACTCATCTCCAATTTTCCAACAAAAAGCCCCAGGACCAGCACATGCGTGCGTGCGCACACACACACACACACACACACACACACACACACACACACATGAAGATATAAGGGAAAAATAAATACACATTTCCAGTAAAAGAACAAAAGTACCAAGATCTTTCTGGTATAACAAATCAAAAGGCTTAAAAATGCATATAATACAAGGTGCTGGTGGCTCAGGCCTGTAATCCTAGCTACTCAGTAAGATCTGAGGATCATGGTTCAAAGTCAATCAGGCAAGAAAGTCTGTGAGACTCTCTCATCACAAATAAACTACTCAGAAGTGGTGCTGTGGCTCAAGTGGTAGAGCGCTAGCTTTGAGCACTGAGAGTCTCAGGGATAGCACCCAGGCCCTGAGTTCAATCCCCAAGACTGGCCAAAAAAATGTATTTTTAACTTAGTAATTGTACTTCTAGGAATATGTCTTAGAAATGACATACATGGCCTGAGAAGGTGGCTCAGTGGTAGAGCACTTGCCTTGCATGCCTGAGGCCCTGGGTTCGATTCCTCAGCACCACATAAGCAAAAAGAAAAAAGCCGGAAGTGGCACTGTGGCTCAAGTGGTAGAGCTCTAGCCTTGAGCTGAAGAGCTCAGGACCAGAGTTCAGGCCCCACGACCGGACCCCCCCCCCAAAAAAAGAAATGACATACATAAGAATAGCAAGGTATTTAAAAGTCAACTATAGTGTGCCCACACACAGAATTAAAAAAAAATAACACTACAAAGATTATTTTTCCAGTTTTTAAAAGGAAGGTTTATTTAACAAGTTTCACTTAGTACAATACACCTAAATGGAAATCACAATACAAGGTAAGATTTAAATCAAAGCCTCAGATTTTCATACAAATGACATGACCAAACTTATAAAGTATTGATATTTCATCTCGAAATTATCCCAGGTCTTAAAAAAACAAAAGGAAAAATGCACACTCACGTGCCTTACAAGATATTAAACCAAAAAGCTAGAGTTAACAAACATGCCAAATGTTTTCACTTTGAATCGTAGACACAGCTCCTATATTTGAGTTTTAAAGAAGAGCATGTTTCTCAACATGCATCTGAAGTTTTCAATGTACTGTGGTATAAGAGCAACATTTAACGAAGTGAAACTGCTTTAACCTAAATATGCTTACTGCTTAGGTACAGTCCTACAACATAACTAACTTGAGGAAAGCTGAAAGTTGTTTTTAACAGTTATGGTCAATACTGAACTTTGTTATTATGTCCTAGGTGAATGTTTCAGTATTCAGAATTACTGAGCTTAAAGTTTTAGACAATCCTTACTTCCACTTTACAGTAAGCATAAACCACAAGCTTGTAATGCAAAACTATTGAACTTAAACTTTTTTTAAAAAAGGAAAAAAATGAAAGGAAGGAAGAAAGAAAAAGAAAGGTAACCAAGTAATCAACTGCATTTCCCATGTACCAATCATACTGGATATACTAGACATCCCTCCCTTTCTATCTGACTTATATAAATGCACAGCTTTTATCTTATCCCTGTAGTAGCTGTTCAGTGCTCCTTCTCCACCTAAGCAAGGTTTGACTGATAGTCACTGGAGTTTTCCTGCAAAACTTGGTCATACCCACTCATACTGCTCTGACCACCATAGCCACCTCCATAACCACCACTTAGCTGCTGGCTAGCAGGACCTCCATAACTAGACTGGTTGGACAAGCCCATTCCTCCCATCATTTGGCTACCATAAGCACCACTACTTGCCCCTGCTGTAGAATTCAAGAAGAGTTCTACATAACTGTGATCGTAAGCTCCTCCACTTGTTCCTGCAGTAGAATTCAGGAAGAGCTCCACATATCTATGTTGCATATTTGCTTTATCTTTTGCCATAGCTGCCACAGCATCTTCATGGGTAGCAAATTCAACATCAGCCTCACCGGTGACTCTCCCATCGGGACCAATTTCAATGTGTACTCTCATAGGATTAAGAGGTGAGAAAAAATTATAAATATCATTTTCAGTGGCTCTGTAAGGTAACCCCCTCATGTGTACGCAATGCCCTGTGGTACTCTGGAAACTGGATCCACCATCTCCATATCTATGATCAGACATTCCTGAGAAACAGTAATTGAGGTCTCTTCCGAATCTATCAGACCCAAAGCCATACCCGTCATTATAGCTACTATAGTCATCATAACCTCCATAGCCTCCACCATATGCACCCCGCCTCATCCTTTCAAACCCAGCTCCTCTACCAATGCTATTATACCCTCTGCCAGTCCCTGGCCTATCATAAGGACCTGGACGTTGCATAGCCATGAGCTTTCGAGGGGGATCATAGTGGGTTCGGACTTCGGCTCTGCTACTCTTGAAGATTTCAATGTACCTGTGCCCTATTCGTTCCTTGTGTTTCTTTAAGGCTTTTTCAGCTATCTCCTGTGAAGCAAATTGCACAAAGGCCTCCCCTGTGCTCCGCCCCTGAAAGTCCACCGGCAGTGTCATCCCATTTGGCACAATTTCCAACCCTGAAAAGAACTGAACAATCTCTTCCTTGCTACAGCCAAATGGGAGTCCTCTAAGCCGGACAAAGCCATCATTAGCAGTATCAGGACTATTTGGACCCGTATGCTTCAAGACCCAATCCATTTCAACACTGTTGGATTTGAATACTTCAACATATCTGTGTCCCATTGTTTCTCTGTCCTTCTTCAAAGCCAGTTTCACTTCATCTTCCGATTCAAGTTCAACAAATGCTTCACCACTTGGTCTGCCTTCTCTGGTGTAGATGAAACGAATGCCTGATGTGCCATTCTGGATTTTGCAATCAGAGAAGAAGCGCATCACTTCATCCGCTGAGCAGGACCAGGGTAGGCCCCTGACCTTCACCACGAACCCCTCCCTGCCTTCTGTGCTCAGCATCATGGTGACTGCTGGGATTCTTAACAGCAAGCTCGGCTCAATAACAATGCTAATGTGGCTTTAAAAAATAAAAAGACTTGTTATGGAAAAATACTCACAATATAGTAAAAGAAAAAAGCAAACTATGAAATTCAATCACATTGGTAGCATTAAAAAATCCACACAAACTTGTACCGAATAACCCATTCATTCAACAATTATTTGCTCCATACCTATTATGTATACATTTCTGAGTAGTAAGATTATGGGAACATCTAGTTTCAGAGAACTTTTTTCCATTTTGGACATTTTTATTCAGTTTTCTGTATTGAAAATGTATTAGCATCATAGAAAGTGAAAAACAAAAAGTAACATTAAAAGCCAATGAACACCCAAGTGCCAGTGGCTTATGCAAATAATACTAGTAACTCAGGAGGTTGAGATCTGAGAATCATGGTTTAAAGCCAACCCAGGCAGGAAAGTCCATGGGACTCTTATCTCTAGTTAACCACAAAAACCCCTCAGATGTGGAGCTGTGGCACAAGTGGCAAAGTACCAGCCTTGAGCTCAGAGTTCAATCCTCAATACCAGAAAAAAAGACCAGTGAACAGTTAACTAATGAAACATAACTTTACCCATTAACATAAAAATGAAGGAGGCTGGGAATGGGGCTTAGTGGTGAAGTGCTTGCCTAGTATGCATGAAACCTTGGGTCTGATTCCTTAGTACCACACAAACAGAAAAAAATGCCGGAAGTGGCACTGTGGCTTTAAGTGATAAGAGTGCTAGCCTGGAGTGAAATGAAGCTCAGGGACAGTGCCCAGGCCTTGAGTTCAAGCCCCATTACTGGCAAAAGAAAAATAAAAATGAAGAACTTCCTTATATCAAAAGTATAATGAAATATAATTGGAAAGCATATACAACTCCTATAGTACCCATGAAAAATCTGTTTATAACCTCATAATATAACCTCATATAACCTGCATAAATATGGGCTGGGAATGTGGCTTAGTGGTAGAGTGCTTGCTGCATAGCATGCATGAAGCCCTGGGTTCAATTCCTCAGTACCACATTAACAGAAAAGGCCAGGAGTGGTGCGGTGGCTCAAGTGGTAGATTGCTAGCCTTGAGCTAAAGAAGCTCAGGGACAGTGACCAGGCCCTGAGTTCAAGCCCCAGAACTAGCGCAAACACACACACACACACACACACACACACACACACACACACACACTCACAATGCATAATCAATAAATCAAGAGAACTATTAAGGCCTAAAAGATAAATGGAAAAAGACATTACTGGGAACTTAAATATTGAGCGGTTTTAGGTGCCAAGTCCTAGCCATGGCAAAAAGAATCAATAAATGCCAAAAGGTTTTATGAGCGTACGGGGGTGCTCTATGTCTTCACCAAATATATGAAGGCAAACATACATTACAACTGATGGCAAAAAAAATCTGTGCAGGGTGTTAAGATAGAACAAAAGATGGACTAATTGGGCAACTTAATCAGTTGGAGGAAGGCAAAATGGTAAAGTGAAACAAACCTGTCCAGGAATACATAAAAACTTAAAATTCTGACAAGCATAAAATGGGATAAAGCAAAAAAAGAGATAAGGCTGGCAAGAGGGAGAACAGATCTTGAAGGCTCTATTTAATTTACAACTGCTAAGGGCCTTGTATAGATTTTAAACAGCAATGATGTCACCGCAACACTTCCAGACAAATCACCCAGGCAACTGTGTGACACTCAAACAGAAGGGGGTCTAGGTAGAGTGAGCTAGATTTAGCTTAGTTAGAATGATTTCTTAGAGATGATTAAGGGATTCACTACAACAGTTTAAAAAAAAAGGAAGGGAAGGAAAATGGGATCTATATATATTAAAAAAGTAGAATCTGCCAGGTACCAGTGGCTCACCTTGTAATCCTAGCTACTCAGGAGGCTGAGATCTAAGAAACTCAGCAGTTCAAAGCCAACCCAGGCAGGAAAGTAAGACTCTTATCTCCAATAAATTACAAAAAAAGCCAGTAGTGGGCTGGGAAGGTGGCTCAGTGGTAGAGTGCTTGCCTTGCATGCATGAGCCCTGGGTTCAATTCCTCAGCACCACATAAACAAAAAGAAAAAAGCTGGAAGTGGCACTGTGGCTCAAGTGGTAGAGCGCTAGCCTTGAGCTGAAGAGCTGAGGGACAGAGTCCAGGCCCCACGACCGAACCCCCGCACCCCCCAAAAAAAGCAAGTAGTGGAGCTATGGCTCAAGAAGTAGAGTGCTGAAGCTGGGAAGGTGGTTCAGCAGTAGAGTGCTTGCCTTGCAAGCATGAGGTCCTGGGTTTGGTTCTTCAGTACCACATAAACAGAAAAGGTCGGAAGTGGCACTGTGGCTCTTGAGCTGAAGAGTTCAGAGACAGCGCCCAAACCTAGACCACCCATTCCAAGTTCAAGCTTCAGGACCAGGACAAAACAAGTGTAATCCTAGATACTCAGGTGGCTGAGAGCTGAGGATCATGGTTCAAAGCCAGTCCATGCAGGAAAGTCCAAAAGACTATCCTCCAATAAATTACCCTCCCCCTCCCCCAAAAGGCTGGAATTAGAGCTCTAACTGAAGTGATAGGATGCTACCCTTGAGCAAAAGAAACTCAGGAACAGCACCCAGGCCCTGAGTTCAAGCCCAAGGACCAGTACCAAAAACAGGTAGAATCACAGGATTTGACAAAAGAGGTCAATAAAGGTATACAAGGATACAAGAGAGAAGTCTGAAAAATGTTCAGACCTTATCAATAGTTAGAAACACAGGTCAAAGAAACAATCCCTATTTTTCAACCACCATGATAGCAGAAATTAAGTAGTGACAATAAGTCAACACTATTCATACTATTCTAGAAAGTAATTTGGTAATATCTACCACATGTTTCAACAGTAAATATACTTCAGGGTATGTACCTTAAGGAGATATGATATTCAGACTAAGATTTACAAAGCTGTATCTTCTATGAATGATATTTTATTAAGGATAAAGTTACAAAATCTTAAGTGTCCTAAGATCACCACTACTTTATTCTTGTAACTATGTATAAAAACAAATGTTTACTCTCTGGCCTGCTAAAATACGTTTTAGGAAAACAGATGAACAGAAAAAAAACTTACAAATATTCAATGTAGCCATTGTAATGTCAGATGCAACTTAGAAATCTAAATAGACATTAAAAAAGAAATGGCTAAATGAATTATATTTTATCCTTAAAATAGCATGCTATATAGTCATTTAAAAAAAAAAAACAATCAAAGCCCAGCACTGGTGGCTCATGCCTGTAATCCTAGCTACTCAGGAGGCTGAGATTTGAAGATCGCGGTTCATAGCCAGCCCAAGCAGAAAGTCCTTGAACTACCCAAAAGCCAGAAATGGAGCTGTGGCTCAAGTGGTAGAGCAACCAGCCCTGAGCAAAAAATGCTTGATGACAGCAGCCAGGCCCCAAGTTCAAGTTCCAGGACACACACACACACACACACACACACACACACACACACACACACACACACACACACACACACACTTTTCTGACCTAGAAACATTTTGAAATACATTAAATGAAAAAATATGCACAGTATGATACTACTTATGGCAAAATATAAACATGCCTATATGTACATAAATGTGTAAACAGAAGATCTGGAAATTTACTTTCTTGTTTTTTTTGTTGTTGTTGTTGGTCATGGGACTTGAACTCTGGGCCTGGATGCTATCCCTCAGCTCTTCAGCTCAAGGCTAGTGCTCTACCACATGAGTCACAGTGCCACTTCCGGCTTTTCTGTTTATGTGGTGCTGAGGAATTGAACTCAGCAGAGCCTTATGCATGTGAGGCAAGCACTGTACCACTGAGCCACCTTCCTAGAACCCAGATTTACTTTTTTCTTATGAAGAAAGTGAGATAGGGAGAATAAAGTGAGATTTTCCCTTCTTATCCTAGTTTTAGTTCTTTAAGTTCATTGCATTGAAAAAAATAACAAAAAATTAAAAGTTAACAAATAAAAATTAAAAATTACAATGAAGAATAACAAAGCCAGGCACCAGTGGCTCACACCTGTAATCCTGGCTACTCAATATTGAGATCTGAAGATCACAGTTCAAAGCCAGCCTGGGTTGAAAAGTCTCTGTGAGACTCGTTATCTCCAATAAACACTCCAAAACCGGAGGTGGAGCTGTGGTTCAAAGTGGTAGAGCGCTAGCCTTGAGCAAAAGAGCTCAGGGACAGCATCCAGGCCCTGAGTTCAAGGCCTCACAACCGTCAAAAAATAACAATTAGAAAAATACATCAAATGCTAACAGTAATTAAATGGTAGGTATATTGATTTTTCAATTTTTTTCAAAAAATTTTTGTGCCTTTTTTTTACTGAAAGAAAAAATGCTTTTACTTAAAAAAATGTTTACTTTCTGGGATTTGGAATTGCAACTTTATAAAAATCCTCAGATTTTATATGTTGATGCTTTTCTGATATGGTCTAGTAATTCTGGGCTTCTTGAAAGATGGTAAAATGTGTACTAACGGCCATACAGAAAAGCACATTGAGGACACAATTCCAGTATTTATTAATTGCCTATTATGTGCCTGCATCTGTAGTGGTTAACATTTCCTACAAACCATCCTAAATCACAGTGCAGAACATCCCAGAATGATGACGACGGTGACTTCTGCAGCACTCTGCCTCAACAGCCCAGCCCTTATGCTAGAAGCCCCTATTAGGAGCAGACTACATCTTCTGGGAAGGCCACCAAGGCTCTGTTGCTTAAAATAGGAGCCAGGATCCCATTTGTAAGTTAAAAATTTGTGTACTTATTGCGTGTGTTTTACATACACTTAAAAAAACTGTAACGATATAAATTTTAATTATGAATTACGTTCATCTTTAAATTTATACCGTTATTTTGGTATTTTTCAGATGACCAAAATTTAACATGTAAGCTGCTGTTATAAGCAGAAAAACAAACGTTATTCAAATACCCAAGCCAAAAAACAAAAACGAAAAACGTTAACTGGACACCTCGGTAAGGCACGCAGCACTGAAGTAGATGTGGCTACTGATATAATTTACCTGGGGGCTCCCGCGACAAGTAAGCAGTAGATAAGAGTGCTTGAATGGATGGACCACCAATGGTCTCGATGTTTTCCTTAATTCAGGTAAGTAGTTTTCAAACGTTTTTCACCTTCGGTCCCTATTGGGGCCCTCTGAGAGGAGCCCAGACACAAAAATAAACAAACACATACTCAGTCTCGACGGCCCACCATTTCCCCACCAGACGCAGCTAAGACGGTTTCCCAGCACTGTGGAGGGGGGGGCGGGGGGAGGGGAAAGCGGGGAACGAAAAAGGCGGAGGCGTCCCCCGAACCTCGCTTTGGTCTTTAGCATCACCATCCCCGGATCCTCAGTTCACACACACACACCAACCTCTCACGAAACGGGTAATTTTCCTCTTTCTTCCCTCAAACGGTTACAGCGAGACGGTTGACGACGACCAGAACTACTTCTGCTCACGTAAGCGATTGTTCACGTGAGCACCTACGTCATGTGAGATCTCGGTCACGTGAGCAGCTTTCCGCTTAAACTCGGGATCGCGAAGTTGCCGCACTTCTTCCGGTATTGAAATGGGGCGGGCCAATATGATAAAAAGATCGTGATTGGTTGATGAAATACGTCTTACGTGACTGATCATTGGTCTGCTTCTGGAGTTAACCTCCCAGTTGCCTGAGAAACAATGACGTATTTGTTTAATTACTCGTCGGTGATTGGTCTGCCCATTAGGGAAAACTTAAAACTGAGGTTGCCCGCTGAAGTCTGTCCTGTATACTCTTGGTGGCTATGAAGTTCTGCAGCAGTCAGCGACTGGGTTCTGTTCTTGCCCTTTTCTTTTTCGCCCTAGTTTTCTGGGATGTCCTTGGGGTCAGGGCACTGGACAATGGCTTGGCGAGGACTCCTACCATGGGCTGGCTGCACTGGGAGCGGTTCATGTGCAACCTGGACTGCCAGGAAGAGCCTGATTCCTGCATCAGGTATCAGATATTGGGTGGCTACTTCCTCTCGCTTTTCCATGTGTTTGTCTGAGTGTGTTTGGAGAGTCTCAACGGGAACATCTGAGTCTGAAGGAGAGCTCCCTTACTGTTGCTTTGAAAAAAATCCTTACCAGGCGCCGGTGGCTTACGCCACTATTCAGGAGGCTGAGGTCTGCGGATCTATTTTCGAATTCGGTCGAGGGCAGAAAAGTCCGAGAGACTATTCTCTCCAGTTAACTACCGGGAAAAAGCCGGAAGTGGCGCTGTGGCTCAAGTGATAGAGCGCTAACCTTGAGCATCAAGAGGCTCAGGGACTGACAGAAAACAAAAAACAAACTGAGGTGCACTGTCTTGTAACTGTGCGTGTGTGGTATGATTCCTGGGGAGGGTGTCTAATAGTGCTAGATTTTCTTCATATATCATTTGTTCTATTGGTTCCATTTAAGCTAGCACAAACACAACTGTAGAGGATAAAGACAAGTGACTAAGACTTGTGTCATTTGTTTTTGAGGGTCATTAGTTCCTTAGGTTCAGGGAGTTAGAAAAACATTGGAGTCTGTGAAATCTCCCTCACCTCTTTGTCCTTGAATGTGGCAATCAGGCTGGAAGGTAGACCTGGGGAGATTTTAAACATCAAATAATTGAGGCTCTACTTAGCATACCTAATCCTCACTATCCTTGTCTAAAAATTGGGGTGATATCTTTTTTAACTAGAAGATCTGACGCAGAAAGAGCTATAATTTCAAATCAACCGACAACAAAAACGCTGGAATGGAGAGGTGACTCAAGTAGTAGAGCCCCAGACAAAAATGAGTGTATAAGGCTGAGTTCAAGCCCTGGTATTAGCACAAAGAAAATTAGTCAATTAAATGTAAAAAACTGGGGCTGAAATATATAGCCCAGTGGTAGAACAATTGCCTAGCTATGTGGGGATGGCCTAAGTTCAATTCTGAGCACCTCAGAAAAAATGCAAGTGATACCTACTTGATTGGCAAACCTGTATGACAAAGCCAGTGTTGGGTCATTTTGTAAGGGAAATAGGTATTCTTACACACTGTTGTTGGCAACAGTAAAATCTTTGGGAAGGATCATTTGACATGTATCAAAATAATATCTTTGGACTCTAATTTAGCAGAATCCCACAGACTTTTATGGCATTCAACTGCCATTCTCTGATCTCAGCATCCTAAGTAGCTAAGATTCAGGCATTTGCTTTTCTTCCACCAAGCCACATTCTTTTTTTAAAAATTTTATTTATTTTTTATTGTGAAAATACAGTACAGAGGGGTTACAATTACATGGGCAAGATAATGAGTACATTTCTTATTAAGCATTGTAGCCTCCTTTGTTTCCCCTTCCCATCCCTTCCCAGCCTCCCCCCCCCAACCCCACCTCCCCCCCAAGCCACTGGTTTAGAGTTTTGGTGGCAGAGGTACTAAGGAAGTAGGAGTGAGAAAATAATTGTAAGAACAATTAATTTTTACCTTGTCTTGATGGTGAGTACCACATTTTTACTAGAATTTAAAAAATTATGCAATCTCACCAGGCATTGGTGGCTCACACCTGTAATCCTAGCTACTCAGATTGCCATCTAAGAAGCAGGGTTTGAAGCCAGCCAAGGCAGGAAAGTCTGTGAGACTCTTAATCTCCAATTAAGCACCAGAAAAACAGAACTGAAGCTGTGGCTCAAGAGGTACAGCACAAGCCTTGAAACTCATGCCCAGGGCCTGAGTTCAAGACCCAGTACTGGTAGGAGGGGGGAAAAAGAAATCTCAAGGAGTACCTAAGTATTCATTTAATGAATTGTAATAATTATTGGAATTACTATTTCAGTGAACAGCTTTTTATGCAGATGGCAGAGCTCATGGTCTCTGACGGCTGGAAGGATGCAGGTTATGAGTACGTATGTATAGATGACTGCTGGATGGCTCCCCAAAGAGATTCAAAAGGCCGACTTCAGGCAGACCCTCAGCGATTTCCTGGAGGGATTCGACGCCTAGCTAATTATGTGAGTTTACAGATGATTTTTTTTTTCATTCAGGAGTTTGTAAGCACTTCCATATAGAGCATGTTGAGAAATAGTCCTCATGACACTTAGAAAACTGAATGGTTGTTAAACATTGAATTGTTAAGCTTATCAGGTGGAACTTTCATCCATAAGCATATATGTTTTGCAATATCTCAAGGTCCATCTTGGAGAGGGTTTTTTGATGAAACAGTTGATTTTTTTTCTAGGAGGAAAAGGAAACTTGGTTCTTGTTATGTGTGTACATATATTTTCATACAAGCATTGGATAGCTTTTTAGAACACAGAAGTAAAATGTTCTGGATATTGTTCATGAGTATCAGAGCCCAACACTAGCTAAATGTAATGAAGACAGGTTTTACACAGTACTATTGTAATAGGCAGGATAGCCAAGCTGAAATCCAAATGCAACAAAAAGCAATGAGGCTTTGCAGGGCACTGATGGTTCATGCCTGTAATCCTGGCTACTCAGGAGGCTGAGACCTGAGGACCAACGGTTCAAAGGCAGCTGGGCAGGAAAGTCCAGGAGACTTTTACCTCCAGTTAACCACCAGAAAACCAGAAGTGGCACTGTGGCTCAAAGTGGTAGAACACTAACGAGTGAAAAGCTCAAGGACCATACCTAGGCCCTGAGTTCAACCCCCACAACCAACAACAACAAAAAGAACAGATCTAACGAAGACATCAAGAGTGACCAAGACTTGGCAGGATTTGTGTTCAAAATGAGGTTGACCTCACTGGGACATAGTCAAGGCCTACCTGAGAGGACTCAGAAGCCTAAAGAAAGCTTAGTTGAAGAATCTTGATAAATTTATTACTGTCCTGGAAAAATACTGTTTAGCATCTTATAAGGAACATTAGAACAGCTGATAGCTTTCTCCTCAGTTCTGCCTTGTAGCTTACATATATAGTTTGATCTATCTCAACAGAATTGAGTGATTTGTTCCTCTTTATGTGTGTCAGCCCCAGGACTTGAACTCAGGGCCTGGCGGCTAGTTTTGAGCTTTTTTTGCTCAGGGATAGCATGCTACCACTTGAGCCACAGCTCCATTTCCAGCTTTTTGGTAGTTCATTGGAGGTAAGTCTCATGGACTTCCCTGCCCAGGCTGGCATCAAACCATGATGTTCAGATCTGTCTTCTGAGTAGCTAGGATTATAAGCATGAGCCATCAGCACTCAGCTTAGAATTTGTTCTTTACTACCAACAAACTAATCTGCAAAAGGTATTTGTGGAAAAATGCCCCTAATACTTAGTTAAGCACACTTGTCTCTGCTCTCAGCCTGGAATTTTGCTACTTCTTGATTGCCCTTTTATTTTTTTAATTATTTTTTGGGGGTCCGGTCGTGGGGCCTGAACTCTGGGCCTGGGCGCTGTCCCTCAGCTCTTCAGCTCAAGGCTAGCGCTCTACCACTTGAGCCACAGCGCCACTTCCGGCTTTTTTTTTTTTTTCTTAATTGGTGCTGGGGAATCGAACCCAAGGCCTCAGGCATGCAAGGCAAGCGCTCTACCACTGAGCCACCTTCCCAGCCCCTGCCCTTTTATTGTGGAGACTTTTTCATCTCATTTCAGGTCCACAGCAAAGGACTAAAGCTAGGGATTTATGCAGATGTTGGAAATAAAACCTGTGCAGGCTTCCCTGGGAGTTTTGGATACTATGACATTGATGCCAAGACCTTTGCTGACTGGGGAGTAGATCTGCTAAAATTTGATGGCTGTCACTGTGACAGTATAAACCTTTTGGCAAAAGGTAAGTTTCACTGAAGAGATTTAGCCATAAGCAAAGAGGGAAACTTTGAGACCAAGAACTAGTCAAAGAACTAATTATTGTCAATGTATCATATCACTCACCTCTTCTCTTTCGGTTTGTTTATTCCTTTATATGGAATCCATGCACACCTAATCATGACTAACATTGTTAACTTTTAGTTCAACAGGACAGCAAATTCATTGTGAATAGTAATTATATTTAGGAAAATAGTCTAGGATATCACACAGTGAAAGAAGTACCTTCTTCCTGCTTTTCCTCAATATATACATCACCTCTGCACTGTCTACACAGAATAGTCCCAACAGTTTCACACATAGACTACACTATTGGAGCACAGAGCAAACACTTGCCCTGCCACTGGTTTAAAATACAAACAGATGTCCTTTCAGGCAGCATCTTAAAATCTGTAGTACTAGCTGGAATTTCCCTTTCTTTCCCTTATTTTACCCATTGTTTTCTCATGCAGGTTATAAGCACATGTCATTGGCCCTGAACAAGACTGGCAGAAGCATTGTATACTCCTGTGAGTGGCCTCTTTATATGTGGCCCCTTCATCAGGTGAGCTAGTGAGCCCTATCCAAATTTTCTGAACTTGAAAAGAAAGGAGATGAATCCCCTTCAAAACCCAATCACATCTTCACCATCCCCAGTGTTGTAATTATAGTGTAAGTTCGCAACCTTTAGAAATAATTTTATTCTCTTTACTTCATTCATCACCCATATCTTATCAGCATCCTACTAGAACTAATCTTGAATCAACTCACTTCTTTACATATGTGCTGCATTCCACTCTCACCTTCCAAGCCACTCATGTCTCAGTGTCTCAGCCAGACTACTCTAATAGCATGGTCTCTCTACTTCTACTCTCTGTAACCCCATAGATTTTCCAGCGTCTCTGTCCTACAGTGATGACTTTCTGGGGCTGGGAAGTTGGTTCAGTGGTAGAGTGCTTGCCTCGCATGCATGAGGCCCTAGGTTCGATTCCTCAGCACCACATATGCAGAAAAAAGCCGGAAGTGCTGCTGTGGCTCAAGTGGTAGATTGCTAGCCTTGAGCTGAAGAGCTCAGAGACAGCGCCCAGGCCCAAAGTTCAGCCCCCATGAACCCACAAAAAAAAATGATGACTTTCCCTCACCAAACTGTTTTTCTATCCAAAAACACCATCAATCAATCCTTTTACACTTGCTTTTTGTTTCCTACCATCAACCTTTCCCCCCAAGATTTTTAAAGCATTGGTTGGCTCTTTAACATTGCAATATCATACCAGATATCTTCACTTACTACTTTACTAGCTTTCTGTCCATTCTTTACCACATTCATATGTTTAATTGCATTCTCTGGGGCTGGGAAGGTGGCGCAGTGGTAGAATGCTTGCTTTGCATGCATGAGGCCCTGGGTTCAATTCCTCAGCACCATACAAGCAGAAAAAGTCAGAAGTAGTACTGTGGCTCAAGTGGTAGAGTGCTAGCCTTGAGCTGAAGAGCTGAGGGACAGCGCCCAAGCCCAGAGTTCAAGCCCCATGACCCACCAAAAAAAAATTGCCTTCTCTGAACTCAGCTTTATTCTTTCACTTAACATTGTTTGTCTTCCCACTACACTGTCAATTTCATCAGTGAGAGACCTTGATTTTATCATTGTATCTCAAGTAAATTGCAGGTATAAAATAATTACTTGTGGGGTAAAACCCTATTATTTCTTTGAAATATCTGCAGTTGGTCTCATGTATTCCCCAGCATCTTAAACCTCATACATTGCACCTATTCACAAGCTTTTATTTGTTCTGTTAACAAATTATATGCCTAACATTCAGGTTGTATGTTTGATGAAATACTGTTGCATTTTGCAGCTTATTTTTTGCTTTATGTCATTTTAGTTATTTTGGTTAAAAAAGGGATACATGCTTATTTTAGAAAAGTATGAAAATGCAGTGAAGTTCCAAGAAAATATTACAAATCCATAATGCTAATACTTAGATAACAATTGGGAAATTTCCAGCATAAACAGTATTAAAATCTTAAGATTTTATATGCTGTCTACTACTGAAGCCAACTTTTTACAATGAAATTCCTTTATAAAATTTGTATTTCTGCGGGCTGGGAAGTTGGCTCAGTGGTAGAGCACTTGCCTTGCATGCATGAGGCCCTGGGTTTGATTCCTCAGCACCACATAAACAAAAAGAAAAAAGGCGGAAGTGACGCTGTGGCTCAAGTGGTAGAGCGCTAGCCTTGAGCTGAAGAGCTGAGGGACAGTGCCCAGGCCCAGAGTTCAGGCCCCACGACCTGACCCCCCCCAAAAAAAATTATATTTCTGTACCCACTGTCTTGTATATAAGTTTATCTGATCTATGGAAAGGGAATAACAGAAACAGCAGGACAAAGGATGAACTAATGCAACAATGATACTCACTAGACACTATATTGGAAATGAACTTTACAACTTGGGAGGGAGGGAAGTGAGGGTTAAGCAGGGAAAAATGAGAGAGGGGTAATGGTGTTTAAAAAGAAATCTACTCATTATCTTACTTTTGTAACTGTAACCTCCTTGTTCATCACCTTTACAATATTTTTTTAAATTAGATTTCTCCATGGAGGCCTTTAAACTAGAGGCTTTAATTGGGATGTCCTTTAAATTTGACTTTTTATTTCATAAGTTAGAAAACAAACAAGTCTTGTTTTTCTTCACAGCCCAATTACAAAAAAATCCGACAGTACTGCAATCACTGGAGAAATTTTGCTGATATTTATGATTCTTGGGAAAGTATAAAGCTCATCTTGGACTGGACAGCTTCTAATCAGGACAGAATTGTTAATATTGCTGGACCAGGGGGTTGGAATGATCCAGACATGGTAAGGACCTGCATCCTCCTGTTCAAGGCCCTGTGGTATACCTATTTGACAATTTTTTGTTGTGATGGTGGTGGTACTAAGGATTGAACCTTAGACCTCACATATGCTAGGCAAATGTTCTACTATTGAGCTACATTTCCGGTGTTCCTGGGAAGCTTTTTGTGAAAGTACTTAGATCAGGACAATGTTGGAAAATGGCTTGTGTACAACTTTAAAGTGTTTTACCTTGTCTTATTTGGTTTCATTCTTTTCCCCAGTTAGTGATTGGCAACTTTGGACTTAGCTGGGATCAACAAGTAACTCAGATGGCTCTCTGGGCTATCATGGCAGCTCCTTTATTCATGTCTAATGACCTCAGACAAATCAACCCTCAAGCGAAAGCTCTACTTCAAAATAAGGATGTGATTGCTGTCAACCAAGACCCCTTGGGAAAGCAGGGGTATCGCCTTAGAAAGGTATGGTAAACAATGCTCTAGGGAGAAAACAGCTAAAAAACACCTGTGTTCTTTACAATTCAATCAGTGAGCGGTCTTGTTTATTTTGGGTGGCCAATTTACAATCCTGTCTGTGCCTCCTGTGTGCTAGGATTGCAGACATGTACCACCATGACTTAAGTGTGGTAGTTTATTTTGTGGTAGCTTTTTATATTACTAGTAAAGTACCAAGTGTGTCTTGGACCTAAACTTGTTAGATATGAAGACGTGAGTAATTTTCGAGATTATTTTTCCCTTGATTTTGATGCTAAAATCAGTAATAAAATGGCTACTAAGAGAATTACTTTATTTCCAAAATAAACTACCTTACAATTTCTTTTTCCTACAAGAGTTTGATCTGACAAGATTGAATGGTATCTTGTCAAGGAAGCTTGCTACAAGTTACAAAGCAATCACACATCTTTTTTTTTCTTGGTTTTTTTTTTTTTTTGTGGGTTTTCAGGAAAAAGACATTGAAGTGTGGGAACGACCTCTCTCAAACTTAGCCTGGGCTGTAGCTCTGAGAAACCTGAAGGAAATTGGTGGACCTCTTTCTTACACAACATCACTTGTTTCTCTGGGTAAAGGCGTTGCCTGCAATCCTGGTTGCTTCATTACACAGCTCCTCCCCATGAAGAAGGATTACGGCTTCTATGGATGGACTTCCAGTTTCAAAACACAAATAAATCCCACAGGCACTGTTTTGCTAAAGCTAGAAGCTATTAGTGTAAATTGAAAAGCTTAGTACTTTGAAATCTATTTTTTCCAGTGACTATTTCCTGCCTGCTTCTTTGCATTTCCACTATAAAAGATCTACTTCCTTGAATAAAATTTCCCTAAATTAGAACTTAAAAAAAATCTTCCTAAAATCCAAAGAACAGTTTGGGAGTAAAGCTAGACTAGGTAAGTCTGTGGCATTTGCCTTTTTAAGTATCTTGGGCTTTTTTTATATCTTCCCTTGATATATATTCTTAGATTTGTCTTTGGATTTTCTGTAGTCAGCATATATTGTCTCAGTGTATATTATACAAAGTTTTAAGAATCATGTCAAGAGTTATTTATATTTTTATTTGATTGTTGTATCAGTTAGTTAGAATGAGATTACTAACAAGCGTAATTGGGGATTTTTTGAATTTTTTGTTTGTAGAGTTTCTGGGCAGTGATCATAATTGTTAAATCACTGTGATATATGTCTTAATCTTTGGTGATATTAAGTGTTATTTCATTTGCTTAGTTAATATACTATTGTTTAGACTGACTGGATATGGAATCATGAATAAAAGGACATTTTCTTTCATTAAAAAAATATGAGGGCTGGGAAGGTGGCTCAGTGGCTTGCCTTGCATGCAACTACTAAAAAAAAGCTCTTGGGGCTGGGAAGGTGGCTCAGGGGTGGAGCGCTTGCCTTGCATGAATGAGGTCTTGGTTCGATTCCTCAGTACCACATACGCAGAAAAAAGCCGGAAGTGGCGCTGTGGCTCAAGTGGTAGAGTGCTAGCCTTGAGCTGAAAAGCTGAGGGACAGTGCCCAGGCCCAGAGTTCAGGCCCCACGACTGGACCAAAATAAATAAAAGCTCTACTTTAATTGCCTTTGTGCTAGACTGTATAATAAATGTATTTTAACTATCCCAACCCTAAAAGTGGTTATCCACCAAGTCAAGACTTAAACCCAAGCTGTTGCTACTACACTTCTGCCTAATTGGTACTTGGAAGACTCAGAATTAGTGAAAAAGAAAAGAAAATGTCAGGCACCATTGGCTCAAGCTTGTAATCCTATTTAGGAGGCTGAGACCTAGAGGATCAAGGTATGAATCCAGCCTGGGCAGAAAAGTCTGGACTCAATTTCCAACTAGCCAGCAAAAAGCAGGGCTGGAAGCACGGCTCAAATGGTAGCACAGGAAATCAGCAAGCAAGCCAGCCAAGCAAGGATGAGGCCCAGTACCAGTTTTTAAAAAAATAGAATAGAATCAGCTAAACATTTGCTAGGTGGGAATAACGTTGAAACTCATCTTCAGGTTTGTAACATAGACCTAACAAATATAGGTCATTTTACTTTATCCAAGGATAGTGATACATGAGGATGCAAGATACCCTCTCTACTTTAGATAATTGTTCTATCTCACACATTGCTACTATGAGGTAGTAATATCCAAACTGGGGTACTCAGGCACAGATAATTTTCAGGGAAAATTACTGGCATTCTAGGTCCGTTTTTCTTTTTTTTTTGCCAGTCCTGGACTTGAACTCAGGGCCTAGGCAGCACTCTACCACTTGATCCACAGTACCACTTCTGGCCTTTTCTGTTTATGTGGTAAGGAGGAATTGAACCCAGGGCTTTATGCATGCTAGGCAAGCATTCTAAACCTAAGCCTCATTCCTAGCCACAGATCCCTGCTTTTCTTAGTTTGAACAAATCTCAACACAAAGCTTCAAGGTCCTCCCTTCATATATGAAAACACACCCTTGTTCCTGAGCCAAAGTTATGTTTAACTCCCAGCCTCATGCTATTTTGCTCACAAGTGGCGCTCTACAACTTGAGCCCCACCTTAATTTCTACTTTTTGCTAATTAACTAGAGATTAGTTTCATAGAATTGTCTGCCTTTACTGGCTACAAACTTGATTCTCAGATCTCAGCCTCCTGAGTAGCTAGAATTAAGTGTTGAGCTACCACTGTCCCAGTCAAAACACAAAAGTGAAGCCAGGCATTGGTGGCTCATTCCTGTAATCCTAGCTACTCAGGAAGCTGAGATGTGAGGATTGCTATTCAAAGCCAGCCCAGGCAGTAATAGTCCATGCCACTTATTATCCCTAATTAACTACCAAAAGGCCAGAAATAAAGCTGTGAGTCACATGGCAGTGCACTAGTTTGTGCACAAAAGCTCAAGGACAGTGCCTCCTCCGAGCTTAAGCCCTAAGAATGGAAATACCCACAAAAGTATGTGGAAACGATTTTACCTTCAATTA
Source organism: Dipodomys ordii (assembly GCF_000151885.1). Classification (NCBI taxonomy): domain Eukaryota; kingdom Metazoa; phylum Chordata; class Mammalia; order Rodentia; family Heteromyidae; genus Dipodomys; species Dipodomys ordii. Next base: position 525,987 of record NW_012267419.1, read on the forward strand.
CCAATTTTCATAAAAGCAATATCCAGTTGACAGAAACAGAATTGCTAACTACAGACTTAACTAGGTTTTGTTGCTGAATAAAGATCTAAAGATAAGTAAACAGAAGGATAGGGTAAGAGGAAAAGGATGTGTAATTTTAAACTACATTGAGACATTTTTAAAAAGGACACAAAATTCGTAGTTAAAATTTCTTAGGACGCTTAACACAGTAAATTATGTTCTTTGCAATGCTAGTAAGATGTGTAGGATAAATGCTTAAGGGAGTGTACTAAAGATGTGATACCTAATAGAGTATATTATACATAGAGAACAGGGCCTGTGTTAATAAGATGCCTTAAGTATCAAAAGTATGAAATTATTTACCTTTTAGTAAACTTTTATTAGTCTCTTTGGATGTTACTGCTCTGCTATTATCCTGGAACCTAAGTCTCTGTAACCATATAACCAGCATCATTTGCTTTTTATTTTTATTTTGTGGTTCTGGGAATTTAACTCGTGGCCACTTGAGCCCTACCTCTATCTCTGGATTCCCAAGTCACTCTAATTTCAGGTGAGCCGTCTGGCTAACATTTTTGCTTAACACCAAAGGGAATCCCATCAAAACACCAGATGTAAACTTAGCCATTCACATCCAATCAAATGGAAGTACTAAGAAACATGAAAAACATCCAAGGAGAATTTTGATGATTATTCCCTCCCAAAAGACCAAAGCAACCAAATGAAGTGAATTTGACCTCACAATTTTATTGTCTTCATAACGAAAGTTGGAGCTTAAAACTGGATCACTTGCCCCTGTAACAGAATAGGAAAAGAGTTGTTTTACAAAGTACCACCATTCTATCAAGAACATTAGTTTTAAGGGGATCAGCATACTAGTCTGCTTATTGTCCTCTTTCCTTTTGAAAGCTCACACCAAAAATCTGAATCATTTTAGGTATCACCATTTATGTGCAATTTTATGTCTTCATCTTAAGGACTATGCACATAGTCCCATAAATTTAGAAACTACAAAATTGGGTCCCAAGCACTTAGGAAAACTCATGTTTTAGAATGTCCAAGTACAAATCATCACTGCTCCAAATTAAAGCATAAAGCTGTTGTTGTAAAGAACATACCTTTCTCTTTTTATCTCCACCCAATTCAAAATGTTTGCATCTCTTAATAGCTAGCATTCTCTTAGATCTACAGTTGGGCTCAACACATTCAAGTCTCAGCACAATCTTCTTTGTAGTTTTAGCCTGCAAAAAATTTTTTTTCACAAATTACCTACAGTTGTACCTTGAATTTATTGTTTAATGAGACTACTCAAAGACACATTCTCCACTAATCCTCAACTTTTAAAGCCCACCTCTTTATAGAGTTCTGGTGCTAGTTTGTAGTTATCAGACCCTATCTACAAAAACTTAAACCTGAACTATATAGTGAGACCTTCTATCAAACAAAACCAAAACCTAGCCAGAGGCATTATATAGAATTTAGGATACCAGTGGAAGGACTAAATGGCTACTCTAAGGGAAGAATTTTTTTTTTTTGAGGGTCGTGAGGCTTGAACTCTGGGCACTGCCCCTGAGCTCTAAGTTCAAGGCTAGTACTCTACCACTTGATCCACAGCACCACTTCCGGTTTTCTGAATGGTTTATTGGAGAAAAGAGTCTCATGGACTTTCCTGCCGAGGCTGGCTCTGGACTGTGGTCCTCAGATCTCAGCCTCCTGAGTAGCTAGGATTACAGGCGTGAGCCACCAGTGCCCAGCAAGAATTTTTTAAATGTTTTTTTCCTTTGTTGTTGTTGTTGGAGTTCTGGGATAGAACCTCAGGCATCTTCCAGGAGATAGCCAGCAAGAGCTTAACCAGTGAGTTACACATACTTCAGCCGCTCAAAACAAATTTTTACTGCAACCAAGGTTGGAGGATTCAGACATGATGACAACACTGACCAGATTTATTTCCACTTGAGGGCACCATCACTTTTTGCCTCTTTGGAAGCTTAACAGAAAATTAAAATATTGAGGCAGTTCCGTACTGTTGAGCAAAGTAAGAGTTTAAGTAACACTTCTAAGTCCACTTACTAGGTATATCACTACAGGCAACTGGACTAACTTTGCTGAGATCAATTCTATCATGTAGTACAACAGATGACAAATACAAGATCGTTACAATTAATTAGCATGGCAATTAGTAAAAACCACTAACTTTTTTCCGGAAAATTGGCTTAGTCTGACCGCCATAGCCACTCTGCTTCCTGTCATAACGACGCTTTCCTGGGGGAGAGGGGGCAGAAGTTATTTGTTATGTTGTGGCAAAGATCACAAACAATGAAGTAAACACAGAAATGAAGCCTGAGACACTCTGTCTAGGGGAGGGAGAGCAATCAGAAGGGGGTGACTGGAATACATTGTAAACACGTGGGGACTTAACAATGGCATCCTTTCCCCTACCTATCACAACAGACACTTGGATAAATCTTGGGCTCTCTTGCATTAATATAGGGGCAGCAGGGGGCAGGTAGAGAACATACATCAAAATCAACTCCCTGAGCTCGGAGTAATACCAGCAGCTGGGAAACTGAGAACAGCCTAGACTAGTTGAGATCCTGTCATCTCCCAGGCTCCCCTCCCAATCACCCTCTGGCAAGCAAAACAAATCACATAAGAGTCATCTTACCCTGGGCATACAGAGAATCCTTGCCCTTCTTGTACTGTGTTACTTTGTGAGGTTGGTGCTTGCCACACTTCTTACAAAAAGTACGGCGGGTTTTAGGAACGTTAACCTAGTAAACATTCAAAACGTGCGGTTATTGGAATACAGTGCCCTTCCGGACGTAGCTCAAGTTGACGAATACTACAAAGACTGGGTTGTTAGCGAACAACGATTCCAGAGTAGCCGAGATTCCCCACACTCGCTTCAAACACTGCGCCCACCGTTTAAACCCAGGAAACAAGAAACCTTATAAGCCCCACCCACGACTCACAGACCCCACTTCAGTTCCGCGCCCCGGAGACCTGTTTTTTCAGGGTCCCTTCCACCACTTTCGGATTTCTTTGGTACATAGGGGCCATGCAGTGGGCCAGCTTATTGGGACAATACCGACCCGACAGTACCATGGTAGATGGAATGAGGATTAAGATGGATTGTTACCAGAGCCCCAACCAAGAGCCTACCATGGTGGCAGGAAGCCCGCAGCAGCGCCAAAAGAAAGAGGCAGGGCTGGAAACGGAAGTATATAGGAGCTTCCGGGCCGGACTTCCTCCGGAGTCGGAAGGAGCAACCATAGAGTCTAAGGTTCCTTGCATAGCGCCATCTGACGGTTCAGAGGATCCAACCGAGAGCAGGGCGGGGCCGGGGGGGGGGCGGTGGTGTTCCACCACCAAGTCTTTACATCTCACTCTACTTCCTCCCTCCCCCAGCCTTACAGCTTTTCCTTATTTCATAACTTTGGCGGCTGCTGCTACACGGTAGTGATAAGTGAAGGAAGCAATGCTCTTCCCAGGATCTCTGGCCACCCTATACCTGAGAGCTTATATTTGTGTCATGGGAATAGGCTCCCTATGTATGTTTCTTTCCTGAGCCACTTCAAGGTTCCTGGGAACATCTTTCTACGTTTCTCCAAGAGCTGCTGGTTTAGTGAAGTCTTGGTGGGAGCAACTTTCTCCAGTTCATCTATCACTTACTTGGCTAATTGGTACGCTTAACAAACAGGCGTTTATTGAATGCCTATTTTGTGTCAAGCACTCTGCTAGAAGGAGGGGTCCAGTAAGCTAGTGTGATCAGGATGTTCAATTATGGACAGAGTCCATTGAACAATAGGAACAATGATCTGCATTAAAGCAACACTAAGCCATGCATGCACGTGTTGGGGTGGGTTGGATGGGTACTGGAGCTTGAACTAAGGGCCTGGCCTTGTTGTTGGTCATGGGTTTGAATACTGGGCTTGAACGCTGTCCCTCAGCTCTTCAGCTCAAGGCTAGTGCTCTAGAACTTGAGCCACTGCTCGACTTCTGGTTTTCTGAGTGTTTTTTTTTTGGTCGGCTGTGGGGCTTAAACTCTGGGCCTGGGTGCTGTCCCTCAGCTCTTCAGCTCAAGGCGAGCTCTCTACCACTTGAGCTACAGCGCCACTTCCGGTTTTCTGGTGGTTTTATTGGAGATAGGAGTCTCACAGTCTCTCCTGCCTGGGCTGGCTTTGAACCGCGATCCTCAGATCTCAGCCTCCTGAGTAGCTAGGATTACAGGCGTGAGCCACCAGCACCTCTGAGTGGTTTATTGGATATGAGTCTCAAGGACTTTCCTGCCCTGGCTGGCTTTGAACTGCTATCCTCAGATCTCAGCTTCCTCAGTAGCTAGAACCATAGGCGTGAGGCACTGGCACCCGGTTCCCTTAGCTTTTTTCACTCAAGGCTAGTGCTCTACCACTTGAGCCACAAATCCACTTCTGGCTTTTTGGTGCTTAATTGGAGATGAGTCTCATGAGCTTTCCTGCCAGGGCTGACTTCAAACCTTGATCCTCCAATCTTAGCCTCAGTCTTCTCAGTAATTAGGATACAGGCATGAGCCACCAGTGTCCAGCTCAAAGCAACAAATTGTTTAGTTGAAGAAATAAGTTGGCTGCTCCTAGTTCTGAAATGTGATGATAGAAAATTGTCCACTTGGGCTGGGACTATGGTTTAGTGGTAGAGTGCTTGCCTAGCATGCACAAAGCCCTGGGTTTGATTCCTCAGTACCACATATAAGAAAAAGCCACCAGTGGTCCTGTGGCTCAAATGGGAAGAGTACTAGCCTTGAACACAGAGAAGCTCAGGGACAGCGGCCAAGCTCCAGGACTGGCCAAAAAGAAGAAAAAAAGAAAATTGTCCACTTATGCTATATGGACCAAGAGTGAGATTCCCTGCATACCTGACAGCAGACATGTATTAGATCTCAAGACAGTCTAACAGGGCTGGGAAGGTGGCTCAGTGGTAGAGCGCTTGCCTTCATGCATGAGGCCCTGGGTTTGATTCCTCAGCACCACATAAGCAAAAAGAAAAAACCAAAAGTGGCACTGCCAAAAGAAAAAAGCCAGAAGTGGCACTGCCAAAAGAAAAAAGCCAGAAGTGGCACTGCCAAAAGAAAAAAGCCAGAAGTGGCACTGTGGCTCAAGTGGTAGAGTGCTAGCCTTGAACTGAAGAGTTGAGGGACAGAGCCCAGGCCCAGAGTTCAGGCCCCACGACTGGACCCCCCCCCCCAAAAAAAAAGACCGTCTAACAGAGACCAGGTGGTGGAATATGCCTGTAAACCTAGCTACTCTGGAAGCTGAGATGAGGAGGATCATGGTCTGAGACTGTCCCGGGCAGTCTAAACAACAACAACAAAAGCTGGGCATTGGTGGCTCATGCCTGTAATCCTAGCTACTCGGGAGGCTGAGATCTGAGGATCATGGTTCAAAGCCAGCCCCGGCAGAAAAGTCATGAGACTCTTATCTCCAATAAACCACTAGAAAACTCAAGCGGTAGAGCGCTTGCCTTGAGCTGAAGAGCACAGGACAGCGCCCAAGCCCAGAGTTCAAGCCCACAAACAACAAAAGCAAAAAGGCCTGGGTCATGGCTCTTAGATTTGTCTGCCTTGGATGGCTTCAAATAGATCTCAGTCTCCTGAGTAGCTTGGATTACAGGTGTGACCCACTGATACCTGAGAAAAGTTTTGTATTTTAAAATATCAGCTCAAATCTCAGTACCTGCTATGCCCCAAGAAGTTTCAAGAAGTGAAACAGTGAGATATTAAAGAGCCTCTTGTGCTAGGGAACAATTACAGCTTCTATGGGACATAGCTCTGATGATAGAACACCTAACTAGCAAGTAGGAATAAGTAAAGTAACAATCTAGCTGAGAAAGTTTGAAGAATGTTGAACTTAAAAATGAATTGTTCCATACAATCCACACAGTAATTCTAGGAAACAGGGGGTACTATTGTTCCCATTACACCTGCAAAGATAATGAGTCTGTGGGATGTTAAAAAAAACCTTGTTCTATTGTCACCAGTATTTAGTGGATTCAAGATGCAGACCCAAGTAATCTGACTCCAGAGCCTGGGTTCCTTTACTATTATATACAACACTGCTGTTGTGTTCTGCTAATTATAATAGTTAACAATTATGGAGCACTTATGTTAGGTATTTTTGTAACCACCTTACATGTAACCTCTTTTAATCCTGACAACACCCAGGAGGTATATAGCATTTCATTCCTGCTTACTAAGGGAGGAAACTGAGGCATCAGGAACTCTGAATTTGAGTAACCACTTAGAGGGTTATTTTCTGAAGCTGGAATGTGGTCTTGTCATCTAATCACTGTATTACACTGAAGAAGCAGGTGCATCTGCAGGACAGAGAATGGACTGAGAGGCAAGAGGAGAAGCAGGTGGATTAAAGGATAAGGAACTTGAAGTCCTGAAGCATAAGTCCAGAGCCAACTCTCTGGTCACCCTCTTTGTTGTTGGATGGTCTTTTCAATAAGATAATTACATCCATACATGCTGCTTGTAAAAGCACTTTTACTTTTCATAAAATTTCCCCCAATACTGCCTGAAGTCTCCTTGTATTTTTCTCTCTGCAGACATTTAAAGCAATCTGACTGACTTTTAGAATGTTTCTAAAGGCCTATTATTATTGTTATCATTAGAGGTACAGGGATTTGAGTAAGAACCTCACATTGCTTAGCTTGATTGTTCTACCATTTGAGTCATGGCTTCAGCCCTATGTTCTTGCTGATTATTGTGAAGTCTAGCAGACTTTTCTGCCTGGGCTGGCCTGAAACTGAGATCCTCTATAATCTCATCCTTCCAAGTAGCTAGATTATAGACATGTCATTAGCTTCTCAGTGTTTTATTTATTTATTTATCTATTATCTATTTAGCTGGCCCTAGGGCTTGAACTCGGGGCCTGGGCACTGTCCATGAGCATGAACCTCTTTGTGCTCAAGGCTTGCACTTACCACTTTGAGTCACAGCACTGGCTTTTTCTGAATAATTTATTGGGTATAAGATTCTCACAGAGGCTGGGAAGGTGGCTCAGTGGTAGAGCGCTTGCCTTGCATGCTTGAGGCCCTGGGTTCGATTCCTCAGCACCACATAAGCAAAAAGAAAAAAGCTGCAAGTGGCGCTGTGGCTCAAATGGTAGAGCACTAGCCTTGAGCTGAAGAGCTGAGGAACAGCGCCCAGGCCCAGAGTTCGGGCCCATGACTGGACTCTCCCCTCCCCCTCCAAAAAAAAGAAAGAAAAAAAAGAGTCTCACAGATATTTCTTCCCGGAGCTGGCTTTGAACCACAATCCTCAAATCTCAACCTCATGATTAGTCAGGATTACAGGCATAAGCCACTGGTGCCTGGCAGACTGTTTTTTTTTTAATGTTAGTAACATGAAGACAATAAATATAGTCCCTCTTCATCTAATCAGCTTTATTCCTAGAGTTCCCCATATGATATGATATGGAAATTTTGTTTAAAATACAAAATATTTAATAGAGAACATTGAATATCTTCAACATATATAATGTGCTCATAATATTCTGTGATTACCATTGTCAAATTTATAAGCACATCAATCAGCACTCAGTTATTGTTTTGTATGTATCTGTAATGAGGACATGTATCTGTTCTAACAAATTTCATCTAAACAGTACAGTATTATTAACTATAGCCACTGTGCTGTACCTTAGATTTCCAAAACTTATTTATCTTTATAACTCAAAATCTGTATATCAATGCTGGTCTGTATTTTGGATGGGCCTTTACTCATTAGTTTATCCTAAAATGAGGCACTCAGAACTTAACAATAGGTCTCTAGGTGTGGCCTGGCCTTACAAAGTATATGGCATATTCACAATCTTCTGTCAAAACGTTTTACTTCTACAAGAAATCCTAACAATCACTTTGGATTTTCCGTCAGCTATGTTATGATATGACATTTCTTTTGATTTGTACAAGCAAACTCTCAGAACCATTCCTAAAAAATGTTATTGCTACCCTACTTTTATCTAGAGCCATTTGAAATTCAAAGTTAGGGCCTAATCATGGTACATCATCCTTATTCTGCCGAATTTGCCTTTTCACATCAGATGATCAGGATCTTTGGGGCATTATTGCCTGCTTTTGTCATCCAGTGTAGCAACACCTTGCACTACTCACAGATTAACTAGGTTACTTTTTCAATCTTCCTCAGGGATCATTAATAGAAATGCTGAACAGGTAGCACCAAAACAGGAACTAACATTACATTAGGAATCTTTTGAGATAATATGATGTCGTTTTTTTGCACCATTAGGTAAGGTCCTATAGATATGGGTGAGTGTGCTAGAGTTGTTGTCATGGGCAAAGGGTGAAGAAGAGCCTTGGTTCACTTGGTTTCTTCCCTTGTCCTCCTCATTGTCTAGTTTTCCAATTGTGTCCCTATCAACTCCCAGTCTCCATCTCAAGATGGACTTTCAGAAGGTGGTAGGACATGTGGCAACAAGGAAAATCTGGCTGAAGAAGGGGAAGGAAGGTGGATGCCAGTGGCCAATGATGATGCAATTATGGGAGCTGCTATTTCAGGTAACTTGTGAAAGAAGATAACTTGTCACTAAAGTGGGTTGAGATGTGTACACTATGTGGTGCCCATTTGCCTTGTGCCAATGTGAAAGTTAATCACTCCATTATCATGTAAATGTTCTTAAATGAACATGCTATTGCCTTAAAAATTCTGATAGCCACGCTCACGCCTGTAATCCTAGCTACTTAGGAGGCTGAGATCCAAGGATTGCAGTTCAAAGCTAGCCTGGGCAGGAAAATCCATGACACTCATATATATGCTTTTTAGTGTAAAAAATACTGTACAGAGGGTGGTTACAGTTACATGAGTAAGGTAATGAATACATTTCCTATCGAGCATTGTTACCTCCTCCTTTGTTTTTTTCTTACCATCCCTTCCCTCCCCACCCCCCCTCAACTCCTCCCTCCTTCCCCACCCCCAAAGTTGTAAAGTTAGTTTTCAACATAGTGTCTTGTACATCTCATTGTTACAATGGGTCAACCAGTATCCTTATTTAAGCATTTTGTTATTTCCCTTCCCCTCCCCAAATTATAAAAATGTATGTACAAGATGCAGGGCACCAGAATCAAATACAGTGAAAACAGGAGTTATACCGTGGGGGAAGAACATACAAAAGAAACAAAAAAATTACATAGTACATTATAAATATGTGAAAAACAATAGCAAGAAAGAAAAAAACCATTTGTGTCCCTATCTTGGGGTTCATTTCGCTTAACATCATATTTTGGGGGGGTCGGTTGTGGGGCTTGAACTCTGGGCCTGGGCGCTGTCCCTCAGCTCTTCAGCTCAAGGCGAGTGCTCTACCACTTGAGCTACAGTGCCATTTCCAGTTTTCTGGTGGTTTATTGGAGATAGGAGTCTTACGGTCTCTCCTGCCCGGGCTGGCTTTGAACTGCGATCCTCAGATCTCAGCCTCCTGAGTAGCTAGGATTACAGGCGTGAGCCACCAGCGCCCGGTCGCTTAACATCATATTATATGGTCATATGTACATAGCTTTTGAACTTTCCTGCTTGTCCTAGACATATACTAGTTATTGCTTATAAGGGAAACTATGGGACCTATTTTTTGGGGGCCTAGCTTACTTCACTTAATATAATTTTTTTCCAAGTCTTTCCATTTCCTAACAAATGGGGCGATGTCATTAACTACCAGAAAGCCAGAAGTGATGCTGTGGCTCAAAGTGGTAGAGCAATAGCCCTGAGCAAAAGAGCCCAGGTCCTGAGCCTAGGCCCTGTATTCAAGCCCTGTGACCAACCAAAAAAAAATAATCTGACAGACTCCTGGGACCCTGGGAGTTGTGTTTGTTTCTATATTAGGATATAGCACCTTCAGGCAAAAGTCAAGTGGAAAAGGAAATCAGTCAAAAGGGGCTCTTCCACTGTCTCCATTTGCAACTGATACTAGTTGTATTTTCTTGGAAAATCCTTAGGAGATCATTGCTGCTCGAACATAGGCTAGGAAGCTGTGGAGAACACTTTGAGACTTCAAGTAACATACCTCGTCTGGTTTATTGCTTTACATGATTAACAGAAAAGTATAAATTCATCTCTGAGATCAAATAATTTTGCTACTGAGGTTTGAACTTGGCCTTTCACTTCCTAGGCACTTGAGCCATGCTTCCAAGCCTTTTTATTTTTACTTCAAGTAAAACAGTTTTAAAAATTATCATAAATTAGGCTGGGCTTCGATGGCTCACGCCTGTAATCCTAGCTACTCAGAAGGCTGAGATCTGAGGAGTTCGGTTCAAAGCCAGCCCAGGCAGGAAACTCCATGAGACTCTTATCTCCAATTAATCACCAGAAAACCAGAAATGGTACCATGGCTCAAGTGGTAGAGCACTTGAGCTGAAGAGCTCAGAGACAGTGCCCAGGCCCAGAGTTCAAGCCCCACAACCAATAAAGAATTATGATGAATTAATCATCGAAAGAGACTTCACTGTGGTATTTACACACACACATATACTGTACTTTTATTAAATTTACTATCTATATTGTTTTTTTTTTTTTTTGGTCGGTGTTGGGACTGAAAACTCTGGGCCTGGGCGCTGTCCCTCAGCTCTTCAGCTCAAGGCTAGTATCCTACCACTTGAGCCACAGCGCCCTTCCAGCTTTTTCTGCTTGTGGTGCTGAGGAATCGAACCCAGGGCCTCATGCATGCAAGGCAAGCACTCTACCACTGAGCCACCTTCCCAGCTCCATATCTATATTGTTTTTTAACTATACTTTTTAAGTTTTTAGTGGATTTTGTCATGCTTTTTTCAAATATATATATATTCATATGTCTACGTGTATGCATATACACACATGTGTATACATGTGTGTATTGTGTACTTCTATCAGATTCATCCCTGTTACCATCTCCCATTCTCCATTCCAGCTGGTCCCCTCCTCGTTTATTTTTTTGCTTTAGTTATTTTAAATATACAGTCTTGCATTTTTGCCCATGGTCAGTCTCAGGCCTCAATCTTCTCTAATCCTCTTATCTATACCTCCTCAATGCTGGAAGGTCTCCAGGCTTGTGGTTTGAAATAGGGATCTCAGATAACTTTTCGCCCAGACTAGCCTTTACATGAGAATCTTCTAATATCAAACAGCTGGCATTATAGGTTTGAGCTACCACAGCTTTTATTTTAAAACAAGGTCTCACTATGAGTGCAAAACTGGCCTTGAACTCTCTTGATCTTTCTGCCTCAGCCTCTTGAATGAAATTACAGGTGTATGTCACCATGTCTGGCTCCTGAGATTAATTCTTAAATGGAGAAAATCAGCATTCACAGAAAACAGGGAAAAGCATACGACTGTGTGGGCTTGCATTTTGGCATTTTTATCTGTAGAAAATTACTTTCTTAGAAAATGACTCAGCAAGGGAAGTCTTGCCTCCACCTCCATCAGGCTGTATACTTCAGTGTCCCTGTATCAGTACTGTCTGTCCTTCAAGTTTAAATGTGCAGTCCTGAGACTTCTCCAATTCAGTGGATAGGAGACTCTAAATAAACTTTCCTTTGGCAATCCTTTAGTTCAAACTCCAGCAGATTGGGCATCTTTCCTCTTTCCCTTACATTTTTTCTATCTATGCTGACCATGCTGACTGCCACTTAGGTATGTTCTCTCTTTATCTCAGAGGAGGTAGCCTGACAACCTGTCTGCTCAACCTAGCTTTGTTCAGAGTCTCATTGGCTCCAGTAATGCAAAGAAAGGTTCTTTCAGAACTAGACCCAAGATAGTTGTGTGAGAGGTCCCAAGCAAATGAAGGGCGGAGACAGTTGGGGTGGGGGGTAGATAGGGACAGCAGCAAGGAACCAGATACCATATTGCTAAGAAGAAAAAAGACATTGGTTTAAGTCAGGAAACAAAAAAGGGGAACTGAGTGGCTATGAAAGGGTGGGGTTTGCTCAGACTGTCCTTCCTCTCTGGATTGTAAGACTATGTCTCCACGGCCAGTGTCTTCGGAGATCAAGTCTGAATTTCCAAGTTCTGTCAATTCAATGCATCTGGGAAGCTACCTGAATTAATTCAGGACTGAGGTGGGTATGGGGAAGACAGGTGCTGGGCAGCAGCAGCAAGTACTTTTGGAGGGGGACTCCCCCACCCCCAAAGGGCATGGAGAAAGCATGTTTGTTGCTGCCTATCTTCTGGTAGAGGAGGATGACTGGGAATGGGAATGTCATCAGTATAGGTGATCAGAGGGGCCGCAAGGGTCTGTTCTGAGAAGGGGGTTGAGGGGAACAAGAAGAGAAAAAATGCTTGAGGTGATCATCTGAACATATGGCAAATGTTAGAAAGGGACCTCTGCACAACTTTGTAGAAAAAAATACTGCAGGTGGCAAGAGGACATATCCTTTGGTCCAATATTGCCTCAAGACTCAAAATGTGTACTTGTATCAATGAAGAAGGAATTCTAGAAGGTCGTTTATTTGAGAAAACAGTAAAAGCTCACATGTCACAAAGGGTAATTTGAAGTAGGGAAACACCCAGGCTAGACCACAGTGTAAGCTAACTGCCCCGGAATCAGGCCAAATATTGCTGGGATCACAGCTGCTTATTGAATAGATTGTGTAGAGTCTGTGCCAACCTCGTGGTAACAGTGGGTAAGAGGGTAGGCCAAAAGAAAGCAGTCTCTGCCTCAGCCCAGACAGTGTGTCCAACTCCTGAGGTCGTGGTGAAGGTTTTTTGTCTTGCTGCTGCCTATCATGTATATGGCTAGCTTTTCACATCTTTATTATTTCTCCTCCCTTGTTTTCTCTTCTCCCTATTCCTTCTGTTCTTCCTCTTCCTTTTGCTACTAGCATCCTCTCTTCTTTATACCTTCCTTTTTTGAATTACCATATCCCCTGACAGAATCAGCATTTAACAAATAGTTTTTGACTTGGATTTAATTTTTCTTGCTACTTTCTCCTCTGGTTCTTTTCCCATTTCTCTTTCCCCTTCCAACTTACCCAGTACCTTTCCCATAGGGATTGCAAATAGTGAATGTATAAATGTAAAGCAGTTAAAACTGGGCTTGGGAATAGTAAGAGCTATTCCACAGCATTTATTATTTTCATTGAACCTAAGATCTGCCAGTGTCCCCATAGGCCTACCTAGAGCAACTGCTATGACATTTAAACTAAGATGAAAGGGTTTGCTTGCCCCTCAAGACATTCATTCTTGTATGAGTTGCCAGATCTCTACCTGACATCCTAATTTCCCTGCTGCTTTTCAAAGCTGAAAGCCTAGCCATGTCTTGCATTTCAGAGACAGGGTAACCTTAAAGCCAAGAGCCTAGGGAAAGGTCCACATGCTCAGGGATTGCACTCTTTGCTGTTAGTTGTGTATTAGTTCTGTTCATTCCCTAATTTTACACTCCAAGTTCCTGAAGAGAGCTACAGCCTCTACACTGTTTATTTGAACAAAACAAAACAATACTTACTAAATAAACTACAAAATACAAATACTCATGGAAACTTAAAGGCTACCCTGAAAACAATATCCCTTAGAGCTTGTCCTCTCTGCTTTATTTTGACTTCTTTTATTTTCAGACTAACAAAAACTATTTTCTTGTGTCAAAGTCGAAATTCCTGTTGCCTGTGTCTGTTGATCTTTTTGTTTGGAATCCTTTGTAACCTCCTGTAGGAAGAACTAGTATAACTTTTCATCTACTTCTAGAGCGTTGGTACAGTTTTAAATTATCATTATGATTTGTTATTTCCATTTGCACAAATTTCAAGTTTCCTTTCAGTGGATTAGACCACACCAGGAAGTCACTCAGGTATATGGGGAAGATACTGTTTTTGAAAACCAGAGTTTGGATGTTTTCCAAAGAGTGGTCCTATTCCTGCTACCTTTCCCTCCTCAGTGTTGCAATTTGAGAACAAGGGAGAGTGAGAATTTTGGGTGGCAGGGCTCAATAAGAAGTTAGAGAAGAGACCTTGACCTGTTTTTCTCCAAAGCTACTTTGTTATGCATGAGCTATCAGTGGGGGAGGGGAAGGGAGAACTTCTCTGAGGACCCTGAAACAATTGGGCCACGTGTGACTTTCAGTTTCTGTGGAGATTTATGTGCAGTGACTGAGGACAGTTTGAGAACTTTATAAACCTTTACTCCCATGCTTTCCTCCTCACCCTTTGAAAGTCCTAACCAGATGCTTTTAGGGCCATATTGGCTACTTGTACCTAGAGGAAAAGCTTGTCTCACTGGCCTGCCTCCATAAAATGAAATTAAACTAGAGTCTATCAACTCACCTAATTTGAAATCAAGAGAAGTTAAAGTTCAAACAAGTAATTATTCATACTAGACACCATGGTACTAAGCTACATATTAGTCTGCTACTAGCTTTGCTGTAGATAACACCTCTGACATATGAGTTTTGATCTTCCTGGTTGCCAAGGCTATTTTCAGGGTCTTGACTATCTGTTTTGTTGAGACCACTAATTCTTGCTGGGTATGGTGGTGCATATTTGTGATCCATTTGTACTTGGGAGTCTGAATATGTGTCATTTGATAATAGAGGAAAAATAAATGTCTAAACCAAGGAAAGCAAGAATTAAATTGAAAAAACCAAAGAGGTTCACAGGATGGAAACCATAGCAGTTACCTTTAGGACAGAAGCACAATACTGAAAGTCTTTCTACCAACAATAGACTTGAGGATAGATTGAGGATCTAGGTCTTGCAATGTTGTAAATTGTAATATTGTAGAATATATTGTCTCTTCTGCATAGCAGAAGAGAAAATGAGCCATACAGACTTAGACATTTCCAAAATTACAGACTAGAAATGTAAAATACACATCACATAAAATACTACAGAAAGAACCAGAATCCTTAAATCTTTTGGAAAGGACAATGGAAGGTAAGAATTTTCCTAATAGCATACAGCCAGAAAACTGTTTTTGGCTGGATGTCTTCTTTACAATTTGGTTACCTATAGCCCTGACAGTGAAGCTTATAAGTAATTAGGTTTCAGTGGAGTCCAAATAGAGCTTTTGGGGAACTTAATTAATTGGACTGCTTTATGGCTGTGATTGTTAATGGATGTGTGTGTGTGTGTATGTGTGTGTGTGTGTGTGTGTGTGTTAGTCATGGTACTTGAACTCTGGGCCTGGGCGTTATCCCTGAGCTCTTCAGCTTAAGGCAAGTGCTCTACCACTTGAGCCATAGTACCACTTCTGGTTTTCTAGTGGTTAATTGGAGATAAGAGTCTCATGGCCTTTCCTGCCTGGATTCGCTTTTCACCTCGATCCTCAGATCTCAGCTTCCTGAGTAGCTAGGATTACAGGCATGAGCCATGAGCCACCAGCACCCAGTGATTATGTTGTTTTTGTTTTGGTGGTAGTACTGGAGCACATAGGGCTTCTCCCTTACTAGGCAAATTCTTGACTACTTGAGCCACACCTCTAATCTTTTCTTTTTTACTTTAGTTTTACTTTAGTTTTCAGGCAGTGTTTTGTGATTTTGCCAAGAGCCAGCCTCAAACTAGGATCCTCTTATCTATGTCTCCTGAGTAACTGATGATTACAGCCTGCACCACCACTTCTAGATTGCTGTTTGAGATATGATCTTGCTAATTTTTTGCTTGAGTTGGCTTTAAACCACAATCTCCTGTTTATCTCCCAAGTATCTGTGTTTAAAAGTATGAGTCTGTTTTGTTATGATATTGTAAAAACTTTTGCTTCTAAAGAGTTCTCAATAAAAATCTCAGAACAGTGGGGTGATTTGGGGGACTGAAAAGATTTTGGGTAGACCAAATTTAACACATAAGTTACAGTCTGTGTCTAAAGGCAGTTTGATAATTCTACCACATTTCATACTGTACCATCAAAAGATAGGACTAGAAAGAAGAACAAGGAACTTTGTGTTATACAAAGTGCATAAAAGAAATAGGCTGCAACTTTGCCTAAGTAACTGAAAATTCATTCTGAAAGTAAAAACTATGATCACATGTACAAGAATATTCATGGAAAGCCAAGCACTGATGGCTCATGCTAGCTACTCAGGAGGCTGAGATATGAGGATTGGGGTTCAAAGTCAGTCCAGGCAAGAAAGTCTGTGAGACCTTTACCTCCAATTAACCACCAGAAAACCAGAAGTGGCACTGTGGCTCAAAAAGATAGAGTGCTAGTCTTGAGCAAGAAGAACATAGGGGGGCTGGGAAGGTGGCTCAGTGGTAGAGCTCTTGCCTTGCATGCCTGAGGCCCTGGGTTCGATTCCTCAGCACCACATAAGCAAAAAGAAAAAAGCCAGAAGTGGCGCTGTGGCTCAAGTGGTAGAGCGCTAGCCTTGACCGAAAAGCTGAGGGACAGTGCCCAGGCCCAGAGTTCAAGACCCATGACTAACAAAAAAAAAAATATTCATAGAAACATGGTATATAACTTCTTAAAAAAACAACTTATATTTCCATCAATAATAGAGTGGAGCCAAGCATCAGTGGCTCACATCTATAATCCTAACTACTCAGAAGGCTGAAATCTGAGGATCATAGTTTGACGCTAGCCCAGGCAGTAAAGTCTGTGAGATTCTTGTCTCAAATTAACCACCAAAAAGCTGGAAGTGGAGCCATGGCTAGCCAGGGCTAGCCTTGAGCAAAAAAACTCAGGCATAATGCCCAGGCCCTGAGTTCAAACTCTAGGACTAGCATATACAAGCACAAAAATAGAATGCACAAATTGGACTATATTCCTCAGATAAAATATTTTATGCGTCTAAAATGAATTAAGGCATACAAACTAGAGCTACCAAAGTTAAAAAAATCATAAAACATTACATTAAGAATGAAAGGTGGGGGCTGGGAAGATGGCTCAGTGGTAGAGTGCCCTGGGTTCGATTCCTCAGCACCACATAAGTAGAAAAAGCTGGAAGTGGTGCTGTGGCTCAAGTGGTAGAGCAATATCCTTGACCTGAAGAGCTCAGGGACAGTGCCCAGGCCCCAAAACTGACAAAAAAAAAAGAATAAAAGGTGGAACTGGTATTGTTGCTTAGTGGTAGAGTGCCTGCCTAGCATGCATGAAGCCCTGGATTCAGTTCCTCAGTCCCACATAAACAGAAAAAACTGGAAGTGGTGCTTGGCTTAAGTGGTAGAGTGCTAGTCTTGAGCAAAAGAAGCTCAGGGACAGTGCCCAGACCGTGAGTTCAAGCCCCAGGACTGGCAAAAAAGAATAAAAGGAATAAAAGGCTAGGAATATATACCACTTTAAAATTTTTAACATGAGGCCTTGGTGTCTGTTGCTCATGTTTATAACTGTAGTTGCTCAAGAGGATGAGAAAGCAGTTTGGGACCACCACAGACATACAGGCAAAACCTCCTTTCAATTGATAGCATGGAATGGTTATCATGTGCTTGTCATCCTATATCTATGGGAGGCTAAGATGAGAAAGGTTGCAGTTTCAGGCCAGCCTTTGACAAAAAAAAGTCTGGGAGATTCTGTATGAACAGAATCTGGGCATGTTACTTCAGCTACAATGGGAAGTGAAAAATAGGTGGATCATGGTCATGTGTGTCCCTGGACAGGAAGCAAGACCCTATCTTGCAAACAACTAATGCAAAAAAGGGCTAGATGGGTGGCTCAACAGTAACATGTCTGCCTAACAAACAAAAGGGTCCTGGTTTAAACCTCACTAGTGGAAAAAAATTAAACAAGTAAACTACACTGCATATCTTTGATGGATACTTATATATATAGTAATAACATAAGACTTGCCTAGGTATGACAACTAAATTCATGATATTGATAAACCCTAAGGAGTTAGGGAACTAAGATTATATAGTACACAGGGATATTTTGTCTCAATGGATAGCATTTTATTTCTAAAAGACCCCTGATGCAATAATGGCACAATGTTGGATTCTGAACTCAGTAGCAATTCCAAAGGTGAAATATTATTCTTCATGCTCTTGAAATATTCTATTGTATACAATAAAGTATGCCAATGAAGTGCTTCACACTTGCAATCCCAGAACTCAGGTGGCTGAGGCATGAGAATCTTGTGTTTAATGCCTTCCTGGCCTACATATTGAGTTCCAAGCCAGCCTGAGCTAAAAAATGAGACTGTGTCTCAAAAAAGAAAAGAATACTGTGGCCCAGTGTAGTGGCTCTTTCCTATAATCCCAGATGGTTGGTAAGTATTGATGGAAAGGATCATGGTTCAAGGACAACTCAGGAAAAATTTAGTGAGGCTTTCTGGTCACCTAATAAGCTCAGCATGGTGGCACACATTTGTGATCCCAGCTATACAGGAGACATAAATAGGAGGATCACAATTCAGACTTGCTTTGGCAAAAATGACTCAAAAAATAACAAAAGCAAAAAAAAGGACTTGGTTTGAGGCTCAAGTACTTAAAAAAAGATGCAAAATTTTATAGTGTCAGAAAGCAAGAACAACCCGAGAGAAAGAGAGAGAGAGACAGAAAGAGACAGAGACAGACAGAGACAGAGAGACAGAGAGAGAAAGAGAGACAGACAGAGAGAAAGAGAGACACAGAGAGAGAGACAGAGACAGACAGACAGGGAGAGACAGCGGGAGACAGAGAGACAGAGAGAGAGAGACAGAGACAGAGAGAGAAAGGAATACAGGTTCTACCCAAATACTGTGATTTTATTTTATTAACTGTAAATATCCTGAAAAAATGCAAAAGTAGGGACTGGGAAGGTGGCTCAGTGGTAGAGCACTTGCCTTGCATGCATGAGGCCCTGGGTTCGATTCCTCAGCACCACATAAGCAGAAAAAAAAAAGCCAGAAGTGGTGCTATGGCTCAAGTGGTAGCATGCTAGCCTTGAGCTGAAGAGCTGAGGGACAGCGCCCAGGGCCAGAGTTCAGGCTCCACGACCGGACCCCCCCTCCCCCAAAAAAAAAGTGCAAAAGTGTTCTAGGAATCAATCAGTGAGACAGTCTCCTGTAGAGGATTTAAAGAAGGAAAATATAAGCAAAGATGGCAAGATTGAGAAAGTGTTTTCCTTAAAAGAAAAAGAACAGTTGACAGTTTAGGCAGATCACCCTGAGGCCTAGAGGAATAGGCAGAAGTGTCCCTGGGTTCTGAATTCTGCCTTATCCTTTGTACTCACCATTTCCTTTCACAGAACATTCATAGAAGTCTGTGTCAACTTCTCTTTGATGATAGCCATCCGGGGGATGACTGGGTATTAAAGTGGCTGGCATTATACCCTGTCGAAGGCGAAAGCCAAATCGAACCAAAACAAAACTGTCTGGGAGGTGAGGAACTGTACCCAAAAGAGTAAGGGGTCATAGATGATGAAATAGCGAAGATTATATAGATGGATGAAGCTTCTAAGAGTCTTGTTTTTCTCATCCATTGTCAAAAATAAGTAATGAATATAAAATGCCTGACAGGCTGGGGATATTTTCTAGTGGGAAACTGCTTGTATAGCATGTGCAGAGCTTTGGACTTGATTATCAGTGCATGCACACACAAAGAGTACATAAAATGCCTGACAAGTAGATGGCACTGAAACAGGATTTTGTTTTAATCATCCTATAAAGAGAAAGGATATGACCAGAATCTTGCTGGCCTATTCACTAGTATTTTAAAGAAGAATTAAATGAAAATACTGCTTCTTGGACATTCTGGCTAAGTAGTTGTTTGATTAGTTTTAAGATCTCATAGACTCTTCCCAAAGCCAGGCACCAGTGGCTCACACCTGTAATCCTAGCTACTCACAAGGTGAGAATATCTGGTTCGAAGTCAAATCTGGGCACAAAAATTCAAGATTCTTATCTCAAATTAATGAGTATATGGATATGTGGCTTATGTGGTAGAGTGTCAGCCTTGAGTGAAAAAGCTAAGCAAACTCAAGGTGCTGCGTTCAAACCCCAGTTCTGGCAGGCATATGTGCACACATGCCCGCGCACGCGCGCGCGCGCGCGCGCACACACACACACACACACACACACACACACACACACCCTCCCCCCATATCTCTTACTGAGTTTTACTCTGGTAGTGTCCTTAACAGTGTTTTACCTGATCATAACAAAGCCAGCGATAAAAGCCACAAGTGCTATTAATATTAATTGGTTGGTATAGTGCAGTTTGTATGCTAAACTCTTCTTAATAAGCTTCCTCTTTCTGAATTCTCCCCATATAGAGCTAAGAGGCTCAAAAGGTTAGCTATGTAAAAACGGGTGCATTTGTAGTGTAACAAAGAGATACAATGTTATAACACTAAAACTCTATTTTTATTTTTTGCTGGTCCTGGTACTCAGGGCCTGGGTGCTTAGGGCCTGGGTGCTGTCTTTGAGCCTGTTTATGTTCAAGATTAGCACTCTACCTCTTGAGCCACAACACCACTTCTGGCGTTTTCTGAGTAGTTTATTGGTGATAAAAGTCTCATGGACTTTTCTGCCTGGGGAGAAAATCTGAGATCCTTAGATCTCTGCCTCCTGAATAGCTAGGATTACAGGCTAATAGGTGTTCCAGAGTCCAGCTTGAAATGCTAAATGAACTGTGTTTTTTTGTTTTTGTTTTTGTTTTTGGGTTTTTTTTAGTGATGGGAACAGAAGTGTCCCATTATTATAACAACACTTTACATTTTCCTTTCTTTTTTGTATGCAAGTACTATGGCTTGAACTCAGAGCCTGAGAGTTGCCCCTTAGCTTTTTCACTCAAATCTGACACTTTATAGCCTGAGCCACAGCTGTGCTTCTGGCTTTTTGAGGTTTAATTGGCAATAAGAATTTTGTGGACTTTCTTACCCAGGCTGGCTTTGAACCTCGAACATTGCTAGCACTGCACATTTTTATTTCAACTGAAATAGATACCAAGGCTGATGGGGAGCCAGGAAGGATGGGGATCAATGTGCTGGAACCTTAAGAACTTTCCTTATCTACAGCACACGTGTGAACTCCAGAACAAAGAAACAATGGCCACAGTAATACTGGAGAGCATCTTTCTGAAACGCTCCCAGCAAAAAAAGAAAACATCACCTTTGAACTTCAAGAAACGCCTCTTTCTCCTGACTGTGCACAAACTTTCCTACTATGAGTATGACTTTGAACGTGGGGTAAGTTTTTCAGCTATGAAGATTGAATCTGAATATTTCAAGGACTTGGCCTTTAGGCCTTTCAGGAAGAGATAGGTGTCCATCATAGGGGAAGGGACAGAAGTAGAATAGACCCAAGTACATTACAGTCAACAAAATACTTCCTAGTTTAGAACTTGTTACAGCTGTGCTGGGGCAAAAATTCAAAGGCGCTAAGAAGCCATGGGGGAATTCTTGTCATGGAATCTTGCAATTGGTGAGTACTTATTAAATGCTTGTTGCAAATGAAATCCAAGAGTTGGAAATCACCGTTTTTATTGCAGAATTGTAAATGTATGTTTATTTGTTTATACCTGTCTGTCTTCTCCACTAACCTATGAGGTTTATTATTATTTTGATTATTACCTTTAAGTAGTTGTACCTGTATCAGTTTATGAGTTACAGTGCTACAATGCATCTTTGTGGTGTGTGTGTGTGTGTGTGTGTGTGTGTTTGTGTGTTTGTGTGTGCCTGCCAATACTTGGGCTTGAACTCAAGGCCTGGATACTGTCCCTTGCTTTTTCACTCAAGGTTGGTAGTAGTAGAATAACTTCTTGAGCCACACTTCACTTTTGGCTTTTTAGTGGTTAATTGGAGATAAGAATCTCACAGATTTCCCTAGCCAGGCTGGCTTCACGTCACAATCCTCAGATTTCAGCCTCCAGAGTAGAGATTAGAGGTATGAGCCACATCACAATGTATTTTGATCCCTGTCACCTCTTCCATTGTTCTTCCCCATCTTTCCCACTCCAATCCCTGTCTGTCTCCTTGTACTAATATCAATCTAAAATTGACCAATGACTTCAAACTGAAACCTTGCAACTACCAGAGGAAGGAGTAGGAGAAACATTACAATATGTGGGTAGGCAGAACATTCTGAGAAGAGTTCTAGGGGCTCAGCAAATTGGAGAGAGAATGGACAAGCTAAAACCTTTCTGCCCAGTAAAGGGCATAGTCACTAAGCTAAAAAGACAGCCTACAGAATAGGAGAAGATCTATGCCATCTGACAAGGAAAAAATCCTTTTAAAATTTATTTTGACATTACTTTCCCACAGAGATTTGGTAGTTAAAGATGGTTAGATTAATGGATCTTGAAGATTGTTCCTTTTCAATATAGGTCTTGATATAGACTATGGTGGGGCTGGGAAGGTGGCTCAGTGGTAGAGCGCTTGCCTTGCATGCATGAGGCCCTGGGTTCCATTCCTAAGCACCACATAAGCAAAAAGAAAAAAGCCGGAAGTGGTGCTGTGGCTCAAGTGGTAGTGCGCTAGCCTTGAGCTGAAGAGCTGAGGAACAGCACCCAGGCCCAGAGTTCAGGCCCCACGACTGGACCCAAAAAAAAAAAGATAAGATATAGACTATGGTGACATCCTCATCATTATGAATGATTAGATAAAAAGTTTAATTGTTCTTAATCTGTCTCCATTTTCCCCTCATTCTCTTTCTCAGAGAAGAGGCAGTAAGAAGGGTTCAATAGATGTTGAGAAGATCACTTGTGTTGAAACAGTGGTTCCTGAAAAAAATCCTCCACCAGAAAGACAGATTCCGGTAAGAAGAGACTAATGTCAGAGAGGGAGGGCTACAGATTCTGAGAAACTTGAAACTTTTCAATTTTCTGTAAGTAAACTGGTAATGCTGTGCAATGAGGAATGCAGTCACATATAAATATATAAATGTCTTCATTATACTATGGCTTATTTATACTGAGTCTCAGTTTCTTTCCTCCAGCTGCAGAACAAACAACTCACTTAACGTGAAATGCTTAATAACCAATCACAAATCATTGCCACATCAGGTTTTCAAACTGAGCAGAGGGGGTGGGTTTTCATCCTTCAGTTACAAAGATCAGAATTTCACACTTGAGTTAAGTCTCTATGTCAAGATCCTAGAGTCACATGAGATGTTTTTGTTTTGTTTTTGTTTTTTTTTCTGTTGTTGTTGTTTTATTATTGTGCTGGTACTGGGGCTTGAACACTAGACCTTACACTCTCCCTAGGCTTCCCCATAGCTAGTGCTCTACCACTTGAGCTACACCTCCACTTCCAGCTTTTTGCTTGTTAATTGAAATAGTCTTACAGACTTTTCTGCTTAAACTGGCTTTGAACCGTGATCCTCTAGATCTCAGCTTCCCGAGTAACTAAGATTATAGGCATGAACCAACAGTACCTGGCTGATTTGGTGTTTTCAAATACAGAACTTTCATTTTTCCTGATCATAATAGTAATGCAAGATGACCCTATGGGAAAGAAAAGACTAATGCACTATAGAAATTCTGGAGAATATATATATAAAAGCTAAAAAATAAGAAAATTATGCATAGTGTGATTATGCAGTCAAAACAACTATTGGCATGATGGTATATACAGACTTTCAGATGCTTTTATCTACAGCAATCCATATACTTGCACTCATATATGTGGTACATAATTAGAACCCACAATCATATCATACTATTCATCTTACTTTGTAACCTTCCTTTACTTTTTCTTGAGACAAGATTTTTCCTTGTATCAGCGCAAACATGAGATCCTCCTGTCCTTACTTCCAGAGTGCTGAGATTACATGCATATGCCATCACACCTTATTTGTATACTTTTTATACTCTTTTCTTAGAAGTTGGAAGTAGAATTTTGTTTTTCTATTTATGAAATCTCGGTGCTTTGAATTTTATTTTTTTATTCTATTTCAGCTTTTTAGTAGTGAGATTGGATTTTCATATACTTCTGCAAACTATGTAGGAGAATATTTGTTTCTCTATAGTCTTTATCCAGTATTATGGATAGTTTAGGTTTTATTTAATTTGACAGTGAAGTAAAATACTATTTCATTCTGGTTTATTTTAGTGTCCTTTAACTCAAGGATGGATGATTATGTGTCCATTGCTCACATGTATTTTCTTCTTTTCTCCCCTCCCCTCCCCTCCCCACCCCTCCTCTCTCCTCTTTTTCCTTTCCCTCACCTTCTCCCTCACCCTCTCCCTCTCCCTCTCCCCCTCTCTCTCCCTCTCCCTCTCCCACTTCCTCTCCTCCTTTCCTTTCTTTGCAGTACTGGAGATTGAACTCAGAAACTCATGCTTGTTAGGCAAGCCCCTGTATTTTCAATTATGGACTTTCAGTTAATCTTTTTGGCCCATTTTCTGTAATAAGGAATCTAACACAGGGCTTCATGCATGCTAGGCAAGCACTCTACCACTAAGCCACATTCCCAATCTGTGGCCCAATTTTCTATCAAGATACTTATTATATGTCTAGTAGTTCCAAAGATCTCTTAAGGTAATATATTAAAATATTTGTGCAGTTTATTGCTTTTCTTTGAAAAAATAAAAATTAAAATGTAAAAAATTAAATAAAACATAGTTGTTGTTGGTTTTTACTTTGCCATATAGGGTTTTAAAATTTAGTTAGTTCATCTTGTTCTTAATAGTTCTGACCTTTAAAATTATACTAGAAAGCCCTTGTTCCCCACAACATCACATAAGGACATTTATATTTGCTCTTGATCATTCATAGCCACATTTTTTTTGGTCAGTCATGGGGCTTGAACTCTGGGCCTAGGTGCTGTCCCTCAGCTTTTCATCCCATGGTAAGCTTAGCACTCTATCATTAATCCACAGTGCCACTTCTGGTTTTCTGGTGGTTAATTGGAGATGAGAATCTCACAGACTTTCCTGCCTGGGCTGGGTTTTAACCATGATTCTCAGATCTCAGCCTCCTGAGTAGCTAGGATTACAGGCATGAGCCATCAGTGCCCAGCTCATATTTTCATTTTTATAAAAAGTAGGTTTTTGATTGGATTTTACTTTGATATATGGTATAAAATATCTATTACATTCTTCTCCTTCTAATATTAGTAGTTCAATGTTTGTCCCAACATGAATTATTGAGAAAATTTGCTTTTCTTAGTAATTTGAAAGGTCTGCAGCCATTCTTAAGTGCTGGAGCCTATGTACATGGTCCCTACCAGGCTGTGGGAAGTTAGTCACCACTAGGAATTAATATTATGTGTTCAACAAAGTCTTCTGAATCTGCTGTAGAAAGCCTTCAATAAATAAAGAAGTTCAGAAAACAACAAGGCATCAGTAGGATAACCCTTTCTTCTTTCATTACAGAGAAGAGGTGAAGAGTCCAGTGAAATGGAGCAAATTTCAATCATTGAAAGGTTCCCTTACCCCTTCCAGGTGAGCTATTTTCTCTCACCAGTTCTGAAAAGGACCCTACAATGAAGTTATCCAGGTTGGAGTTCAAGGCAGAGGGAAGGCTACTAGGTCTCAATGCACAGAATTTGAAATATAGTGGTGGGATACCAAGTCTCAGATCTGCCTCCTTGACATTGCTTGGGGATATTTATGGAATAAAGAAGCACAGGTGATTTAAGGCATGGGTAAAGGTAATTGAAGTGAAGTAATTGGTAGTCTGTGCATTCATAGTCAATCCTCATGGCTGATATACATGTCCAAGAAATGACAGTGCAAGCATGATAGCAGGTTGGAGATTTCAACTTCCTGATATCAAAAGGTCACCTAGTAGACACCTGTAGGCCCAAGTGAAGAGCCTCTCTCTCCCCCCCACCTCTCTCAATCTTTCTCTCCCTCCCCCTCTCTCTCCTTTCTCCCTTCCATTTTCCCCTTCTTTCCTCCCTTTTTTGTTGTTGATAGAGATTGAACTCTGAGCCAACACTTGCTAGACAGGTACTCTACCACTTGAGCCACATCCCTTTTGGTTAACCTTTACATCATAAGATTTCTAATTTTTGTCTGGAACAGGACACAGATTGTGATCCTTCTTCCCATGCCTTCCAGTAGCTGGCATTACAGATATTCATCACTATACCTAGATTTATTTGTTGAGATAAGGTCTCATTAACATTTTACCTAGAGTGGCCTTGAACCAATGTCTTCCTGATCTCTACTTACCCTCGGAGTAGCTAGATTTATAGACAGGGGCTGTCACGCCTGGCTTTTTCTTGTTGCTTTTCTGAGACGGTTTCACTATGTAGCCTAGGCTAACCTTGAGCCCCAAATCCTACAGCTTCAGACTCCCAAGTACATTGATCAAAAGTGTACACCACCATATCAAGCAAGAATTAGTGGTTTCAAGGGCTGAGAATGTGGCTCAGTGGTAGAGCACTAGCCTTGAGCTGAAGAGCTGAGGGGCAACGTCCAGGCCCAGAGTTCAGGCCCCACAACCGTCAAAAAAAAAATTAGTGGTTTCAGCAAAAGAGATAATGAAGGCCTTGAAAATTGCCCAGGCAAATAGGAACATCAAAACCAATATTTAAGAGACATTTTCTACAGCAAAGCTAGTTGGAGACTAATATATAGTTCAATGCCATGGCATCTAGGATTAGTAATTTTTTTAAAAAACAAAGGACAATACAGTGGCTCAGTAGAGTCATAGAAGTGAAATATACAAAGGGATGGTTAGTGTAAATGAGACTAGGTCTGTTGTGTTTGTTGACTGGTGATTATCAAAGTTAGGAGTCTTTCCTCCCATAGCCTCTTCGAGACAAATATTCTTTTTGGTAGTTACATTCTTGAGAATGGCTGAGAGATCCTTGAGCGATGGTTCTGAGCTGCAGAATAAAACACACTGGTTTACAGTTTTAAGCCTTCTTCTAGTAATTGCCCACTAGATGATTGTGGTCTGTGGAGCAAGAGCTTGGTTTTAGCTGGACAAAAAAATAAGACTGACAAGAGCCAAGATTGATTGCTTTCCAATTCTCCCAATTTAATATAGTTTTTTCTATTGCTGTACATGGAAGAGAAAAATTTTATAATTCTGATTCCATTATGGCATCTTTGGTTTATGGTAACAACATTGGCAAAGATACTTTGCTTGTTGAGTGAACATTTCACTTCCTTCTGATTCTGCTTCTCTTATCTATGGTGATCATGTGGGTTGAAAGATGGAGTAGGGGAGAATGAGTGATATTAAGAAGTTCCATATGGAGAAAGCCTGTTAGTCTCGTGCATAAACCTAAATTCTTCTAATGTGAAATAGCTGAAGAACCAGCCCCATAGGCATCTGTTTAGTGGATGCAATGAAAGCCATAAAAAGGAAAGAGGAAAATTCAGTGTTCCGTGTGGCTTATGTCCTGACAACTCTGGAGGTCACATGTTATGAATATTGCAGCCTCTGCAACAGTGAAAGCCAGAAAAGGAAGTGGAAAATCTCAGGGGAGGGGGCTTTCTGCCATGAATTTATGAGCACAGTAAGACTAACAAGCACAGAAGAAAAATCTAAAATGGCTTTATTCACTTTCCTGACTATTATAAATGCTGTAAAGGATGTTTTTAGGCCTAATTTTTACTACCACCATCTTTCAACAAGATGATGTTGCTTGTGCTAGTGTATGATGCTGACCAGTACCTAATTTAAATCAATTTATATTTGACTTTGGAATTTGATGTGTGGTGTGTCTTAACTTTGTGAATGATAAAACCAGGTATTTGTATTTAATGCATCTCCACAACATGTAGCATCTCTTGTATAGGGCAGATTTTCAAAAAATGTGGACTGAGGTGGGCACCAGTGGCTCATACCTGTAATCCTAGCTACTCAGGAGGCTGAGATCTGAGGATTGTGGTTTGAAGCCAGCCCGGGCAGGAAAGTCTGTGAGACTGATTTTATTTTCCAAATAAAAGTGGACTGATTCAGTGATAGTGCTAATATATACTTTGATTTCTCAAAGTAAATTGTGGTTCCAAATTTGGTTTGTTCTAACTAATTTTGGTGTGGGGAGGCTATAAAGAGTGGCCTCTATACTATCCAAATGAATAACATATATACTAACCAAGACATAGATCATCACTTCAATACCCTTCTATATAAGCTCAAAGTTTGATAATAAAATAGAAAAATGTCCTTTGCTAGAGAAAAAATAAACATCTCTGCTGAGTGATAAGGGAAACAATATAGAATAAGCATATACATAAAGCATATACACCAGTAAAGAGGAACTAAAAGTATTAAAAAAGCTAAGAGACTCAACATCTTCCTTTCCTGAATAGTTTAGGGTTGTTCCAGAACCCCTGAACAACTGCTGGTGGAAGACTCTGCCTTTCTTTTTTTGGGGGGGAGTGGGAGGTCCAGTCGTGGGCCTGAACTCTGGGCCTGGGCGCTGTCCCTCAGCTCTTCAGCTCAAGGCTAGCGCTCTACCACTGGAGCCACAGCGCCACTTCTGGCTTTTTTTCTGCTTATGTGGTACTGAGGAATTGAACCCAGGGCTTCATGCATGCAAGGCAAGCACTCTACCACTGAGCCACCTTCCCAGCCCAAGACCCTGCCTTTCTTTGCTTTCTACAATGAATATAAGTTATATAAAGTTATATTTAAATTTATTGTGTCCATGTCTTTCTCCCCACTCTCCCCAAATCCTAACTGAAGAATTCTGTGTCCACTGCTCTAGGTTGTATATGATGAGGGGCCTCTCTATGTCTTCTCCCCAACTGAAGAACTGAGAAAACGTTGGATTCATCAACTCAAAAATGGTGAGAATTATTTGGAAAGTAAAATAGTTTTATAGGGGAAAGAAACAGAGAGGGGGAGAGAGAGAGAGAGAGAGAGAGAGAGAGAGAGAGAGAGAGAGAGAGAGAGAGAGAAAGTAAAGAAGGCAAAAAAAGGAAAGAAGAGAGGGGCGAGGAGAGAGAAGAAAGATAAAGAGGAAGAATGAACTAATGAATAAATGGAAGGAATGTAAAAGAAGAGAAAGAGTCTGGGAATGTGGCTTAGTGGTAGAGTGCTTGCTTATCATGCATGAAATCCTGGGTTTGATTCCTCAGTACCACATAAACAGAAAAGGCCAGAAGTGACACTGTGGCACAAGTGGTAGAGTGCTAGTCATGAGCAAAAGAAGCTCAGGGACAGTGCCCAGGCCCAGAGTTCAAGCCCTAGGACTGGCAAAAAAAGAAGAAAGAGAAGTAAGGACAGAAGGAAGGGGGAAGGGGGATAGAAGGAATGAGAAAGCAAAGAAAGATCATATTTTCCTTTAATATTAGTTATAAAGTTTAGTATTTCATCATATGAATAAAATATACAAATTAGACCAACAGGTGCAACCACTACTCAGTGCAATATTGTAATTATGGGAGCCTCTATTTCCCTATATACCAGTTAAGATAGTGCCTTTTTCAACGACTATGCAATGGTTAGAGTCCTATATATGGAATATCTAGTTCCAAAAATTAAACAGGTAATGTATAAGAGTGCTTCAAATTATAATAAAAATATCATCTTGATTTCAAGCTGCCTGGTATATCACTTCCAAGGTAGGTAGCTTCTGGCAAGTATTCCAATGAGATTGTTTGAGGCTCATTTTTTTTTCCTGAATGGGAATAATGATAATGCCTGATCTAACTACTTCCAGAGTTGTTCTAATAATCAAGTGAAGAATAATAATTGTGAAAATATGTGCAAAACTGTAAAGCACGATATAAGGAAGCATTGTACATCTCCTTATTATGGATAAATATTTTCCAAGGAACCATTTTGTGTCCCTCACTTCATGCTAACTTAAACTTGAATATTGTTTCTGCACTGCAGAAACCATACAGTGCTTAAAGATAAACTTGACTGAATGCTTACAGCACAGGATGCAGTTCTTATATTTGTGTGTAAATATAGCCACATGTCAAGTGACTGAGAAATGAACTGGTTGAGTTGACATCAGGAAAGGCTGCCTAGAGAAACAGGAAGGAGGGCAGCCTGATAACTGCATGGCTCGGTTATTGCATGACAGCCCTTTGTCTTAAACATTTACATTCTCATCCTGGGTGGTTGGTTATACCATCCTTCCTATTCACTGCCTTGAAAGCAAGAAAAGAAATTGTAGTTATAAAGTCTTTCCAACTGAAAGAAGAAAGGAAATAAATGTTCATTCATTGAATTTTTGTTGTTTTGGTGGCACTCGGACTGAATTCAGAGGCTAGAGTGCCTTGCTAGTTAGACACTCTACCACTGTTTCTCCTCCCCTCCCCTTTTTCTTCTCCTCCTCTGACACAGGGTATCATTATGTAGCCCTGGCTGGCCTCAGACTCTTGATCCTCCCACCTCAGCTTAGCAATCTCTCCCATTCTGTTTCACTGAAGATATTTTTCCCAGTTGTCCCACATGGATGTATGCCTTGTCAGACTTGCCCAGATTGACCACAGGAGCCAGATACCTTCCAACAAATATCGTGATGTTGGAAAATACACATGAGATCTTAATAACCTCGGATGGCCCCAAGTATTAGCAGTGCTAATAGTGAGCTACTCAAAGAACCATCAAATCACACTCCAGTGATGCTATACCTCTCGGGTAAAACATACCAAGTGCAAATCACTATCGTGGTAAGGAGACCTCACTGGAACATGGATCACTGCTCTAGAATACTGATTTCTTTCTTTGATCATGAGGGGCATGAGTAGCCTCCTGTTTTACTGGATTAAACTAGAGTGACAAATGTGGCTCACAATATAATTTAGATTGTGTATTTTATCATATGTGAATTATGCCCTAGTTTTCAAAGTGGGCATCAGGTACTGCATATACAGCTGCCATATTTTTCTCATGTCACATACTATGCAAAGGTTATATCCATAAGGACTTAGCCACAGACTCTCCTTCCATTTCCTTGAACATGGTAGCAGGCACTTTTATATTACATCACTACAAATATTGCCTACATTTGATCTTTCCTTAGGCTGGGGATTGATACTAGCACCTCTCTTATACACTGTACCATTGAGTTATACCACAGCCTTATACTCATTCTTGAATTGTTGTTTGGTGAAGCTTAATAGAGCCTATATTAATTGCAATGTCAAAGATATGCTAATAGCCTGACCTCACCCAAATGAATGGAAAAATGGCATTAGCAAAATTGCAATCCAGGGAAGAATATTCCTGCATACCAGAACAGAATTTTAGCTGTTATCCTGATAAACATGGATAGCACTGTAGCACTGATCAGCCCATTGGGTGTTTGGAGAATATGTGTCAACAATTAGTTTTTCCCAGACAGTGCACTGTTACACTGGTAATCAGCCTCCCCTAAGTTCTCTTAAGTGGACTACTTTTGTAATTTTCTTATAAGCAGCTGGAAATACAAGCTCTGGATTAGCCAATGAAGAAGAGATGTTATCTTCAAGGGATTTCTTAAGTGGCAGATATTATTTTGGAATGTTGGGAGGGTTCTTAATGAGAGTTCTGAGGGTAGGGAAGACAGGAAGTTTTTTTCCCCTTCATTAGTGTATTAACATAACTTAATTTATGAGTAGCTAGTTGTGATGAAGTATTGTTGGCACATTTGATGGTGCCAGCCTGCATAGGCACAGAGGATGTGAGGGTCTCAGATCCACTGGTGAGGAGACTGACATGGGGTAGGCAGCAGATGAAGGTGGTGAGATCAATCAGTCCTGACAAGGAAGATTATCACCAACATTATTCAAAATTTTCATTGCCTGGTAATGATAAAAGGCAGACAGACTTTTGTTGGTTTTATTATTGTCATAAATTTTTCTATGTGCAATAGAGCCCCCTCTAGCCTGAACAGAGCCCATCACCCTGCTCTTAGTGATATGCGGGCTGAGGATAGGCAAGGGAGAGTGGTTAGAAGTCTTCAAATCCATGATGAAAAAGAGACCGCAGTGTAATTCCTTAGAAAGGAATTGGGGAGTGGGATCAAGTGGAAGGCGGGGGTAGGCTGAGGAATGAAGAGAGGAAGTGGAAGAAATGCAGACATAAAATTTAATGTATAAGCCCTGGGATTGATTGCTTACTTCCACATAAACAGAAAAAACTCGAAGTGGCGCTGTGGTTCAAGTGGTAGAGTGCTAGCTTTGAGCAAAAGAGGCTCAGGGACAGTGCCCAGACCCTGAGTTCAAGCCCCAGGACTGGCAAAAAATTCAATACATATTCTACAAAATTAAGAAAATTGAAGGAAGTGGTAGAATTGGAAGGAATGAGGGAGAATGATGAAAGGGGTGACATTGATGAAGAGTCATTATATTCATATTCTACTTTGTTGAATGGCAACTCCTTTGTACAACTACTTAAAATAAAAAAAATTTGGGGGGGTCTGGTTGTGGGGCCTGAACTCTGGGCCTGGGCACTGTCCCTCAGCTCTTCAGCTCAAGGCTAGCGCTCTACCACTGGAGCCACAGCGCCACTTCCGGCTTTTTTTTTTCTGCTTATGTGGTGCTGAGGAATGGAACCTAGGGCCTCAGGCATGCAAGGCAAGCGCTCTACCACTGAGCCACCTTCCCAGCCCAAAATTAAAAAAATTTAAAGATATTGAGATAGCACTTAAAAAAGATAGTACTTTTGTTCATTGACCTATAAAATACACCTGACCATCAGAACTTCTGAGCCTCCTCCAAGGGCTTGAGTGACTTGAGAATGTGACTAGCCAGCTAGTAAGGACTTGAGTTCTCTTTTCTTCTTTTCTGTCTGCTTCTCCTTACCTCCTCTCCCCTCTCCTCCTCTCCTTACTTCGCTTCTCTCCTCCATCTCTTGAGATTTGAGATTACAGATGTGCACTTCCCTGCCTGGCTTCAAGTTGTTTCCATATCTATATATATATGTATGTGTATATATATACATATATGTATGTATATATATATAATGTTGTACAGAGGGGGTTACAGTTACATGAGTAAGGTAATGAGTACATTTTGTAGGAGCATTGTTACCTCCTCCTTTGTTTTCCCTTTACCATCACTTCCCTCCCCACCTCCCCAACTCCTCCTGCTCCCCCCCCGACATTTTTTGTCAGTCGTGGGGCTTGAACTCTGGGCCTGGGTACTGTCCCTACCCTTTTCAGCTCAAGTCGAGTGCTCTACCGCTTGAGCCACAGCGCCACTTCTAGTTTTCTAGTGGTTTTTATTTATTTATTTATTTATTTATAATTTTTTTTGGGGGTCCGGTCGTAGGGCCTGAACTCTGGGCCTGGGTGCTGTCCCTCAGCTCTTCAGCTCAAGGCTCGCACACTACCACTTGAGCCACAGAGCCACTTCCGGCCTTTTTTCTTTTTGCTTATGTGGTGCTGAGGAATCGAACCCAGGGCCTCATGTATGCAAGGCAAGCGCTCTACCACTGAGCCACCTTCCCAGCCCCTCTAGTGCTTTTTATTGGAGATAAGAGTCTCACGGATTTTTCTGCCTGGGCTGGCTTTGAACCGTGATCCTCAGATCTCAGCCTCCTGATTAGCTAGGATTATAGGCATGATCCACCAGCGCCGGGCCCACCCCGACACTGTAAAGTTCGTTTTCAACATAGTGTCCTGTATGTACATCTCGTCGTCACAATGGGTCAGCCTGCATCCCCATTTAAGCATTCCACTATATCCCTTCCCCTCCCCAAATTACAAAAATGTATATACAAGATGCAGATCACCGGAATCAAATACAGTGAAAACAGGGATTATACCATGGGAGAAGAACATACAAAAGAAACAAAAGAGTCACATAGTACATTAAAAACAATAGCAAGAAAGAAAAAACCACTTGTGTCCCTGTCTTGTGAAGACCTCAGAACCAGCGAATGGTTCAAGTTGTTTACTGTTGTGGAATGTTTTGTTTTATTTTGGTTTAATTCTTTTTTGGTTTGAACTCTGGGCTTTGTACTTGCTAGGCAGACACTCTACTTCTTAAGCCATGACTACAGCCCATTTTGCTCTGGTTATTTTTGAGATATGGTTTCACTTTTTGCTCTGTCCAGCCTGGACCATGATCCTCCTACTTATGATTTCCATCATAGATGGAATGACACGTACACCCCATCACACCCAGTTGTTTTTTTTCTTTTTTGAGTCCAGTCATGGGGCCTGAACTCTGGGCCCGGGCGCTGTCCCTCAGCTCTTCAGCTCAAGGCTAGCGCTCTACCACTTTTTGCTTATGTGGTGTTGAGGAATTGAACCCAGGGCCTCAGGCATGCAAGCGCTCTACCACTGAGCCACCTTCCCAGCCCCTTGTTTGTTTGTTTTTTTTCTGTTGAGATAGGAACTTGATTTTTTTTTTTGCTCAGGCTGGCTTGAAACCAGACAATCCTTCTGATCTCAGCCTTTGCATGGCTGGAATTATAGATGTGTATCACAGCACCCAAATGTTAGTTGAGATGAGGAGTTTCATGCTTTCCCCTGTGATGATTATGATGTAAAATCTTACCAATCTTTACCTCATAATTAGGTTATTATTATAGGTATGAGCCACCAGATAGCTATCTATCTATCTATCTATCTATCTATCTATCTATCTATCTATCTATCTATCTATCTATCTATCTATCTAATCTATCTATCTACATGCATTTGAGACATATATACATATATACATACATATATATGTATGTATATATCATACATATATGTATGATATATATGTATATATGATATACGATATATATCATACATATATGTATATATGCTTTTAGACCAGCCTGGATCTTTGCCCTGATGCCGGCCACTGTCATGTATTTCAGTTTCCTTTGCTAACTCTTAGTTATCTGTCACCTTGATCCCCTGGATGCCTTTACTAATTGACTTTGTGGTAATATTTTGGGATTATAAACAATGATCCCACCTTTCTCCATCCCACTCTTTGCATAATATTTTGGCTTCTGAGAGATCTTTTGAGCTGCTATGTTTACCTCTGGCAATGAGCTCAGCCTACCTCAGTGGTCCAAGGAAGATTGGAACCATGTTGATGTTTTTTTTTTCGGGGGGGGGGCTGAACTCTGGGCCTGGGCACTGTCCCTCAGCTCTTCAGCTCAAGGCTAGCACTCTACCACTTGAGCCACAGAGCCACTTCCGGCCTTTTTTCTTTTTGCTTATGTGGTGCTGAGGAATCGAACCCAGGGCCTCAGCCATGCAAGGCAAGCACTCTACCACTGAGCCAACTTCCCAGCCCTACCATGTTGATCTTAAAGGCAGGCTCATCTTCATATGCTCTTTAACTCAACTCTCTTAACTATTCTGTAAACACGGGGAACCTATTTCTGGAAGTTTACATTAGGGAAAATATTTTTTTTTCAAATTCTTTATTGTGATTAAGTGATTGCATAATTTCCCAAATTTCACAGTATTGTGGGATAGTGCTGCTTAGTTAAAGTCACAACACATTCTAACTTTCATGGGGCAAATTGTCTATTGTGGTCTATAACATTTATGAGTTCTATGAGCTCTGCAATACAGTTATTTCTTCCACATTGGGTGATATGTACATTTCTTTTGTTTTGCATAGCGTCAGCTGTTCCCTCTTTCCCACTCATTCCCTCCCTTTCCTCGCTGCCATTGAGTTGCTTAGTATGTTTTGATCAATGTCCAGTGCAACTGATGGGTCCCACTGTTGTACATTTTTCCCTGATTCCCTCTAGTTCTGTGTCCTCTTCCTGGTTTCCCTTTGGTGTGTACATATATACCATATATGTGATCAACAGCATGGGGTCATTTAGTAATGATTCAACCAGATGAGTTTCTTAAGCCTTGTTAATTTTGTCATATCACCTTACGTTTTGGATTTAACATCCACTTATCAGGGAGACCATGTGCCGTTTGTCTCTTTGCTCTTGGCTTACCTCACTCAACATGATTTCTTCTAGCTCCATCCATTTCCCTGCAAATGCCATTATTTTTTTCCTTTCTAATGGCTGCATAATATTCCATTGTGTATAGATACCACAATTTTTGGATCCATTCATCTGTGGTGGGACATCTGGGTTGTTTCCATATCCTGGCTATTGTGAACAGTGCAGGGCACATATTCTTGGAAGATCTCTTGGGAACTAGAAAGTTGGCATATTAAAAATGAAATGAAAGCCAGGTGCTGGTGGTTTACACCTTTAGTCCTTGCAACTCAGGAGGCTGAGATCTGAAGATTGTAGTTTGAAGCCAGACTGGACAAGAAAGTTCATGAGACTCTTAATTCTATTTAATTCCAAAGGCAAAAAAAAAAAAGCCAGAAGTGGAGCTGTCGCTCAGGTGATAATGTGCCAACCTTGAGCAAAAAGAGCCCAGGTGCTGAGTTCAAGTCCCTTGACTGGCCCACAAGTGCATGTGTGCACGCGCACGCACATGCACACACATACGCATACACACTACACAAATAGAATGATGCACGGTGTTAGTGTTTATGACTTCAATCCTAGCTACTCAGGAGGCTGAGGTCTTAAGGGTTGTAGTTCAAAGCCAATGCGCAATCTAGGCAGAAAAGTCCACAAAACTCCCTCTCTAATATAACCAGTAAAAAGCTGGTCTAGAGGTATGTCTCAGGTGGCAGAATGCTAGCAAGCCAAGCAAGCACAAGGCCCTGAGTTCAACCTCCAGTCAGCCAAAAGGGAAAAGAATGAGATTTTAGAGTACATTGTATTTCCCCCATTGGAACAAAGGAGCACTCCCGGCCTTTCCCTTACAGAAAGATTACAATGCCTTCTGAGAAAACATAGATAATATTTCTGTTGCTGGGCTCCTGAATTATCAGATATTATTATCATGTTAGTTGAAGGTGCTCATCATGACAAACCACTGATGACAACAGCACAGGAAGTGTGAGGGGCCAGGACATACAGGCAGAATGGCCAGTCATGTGAGCCAACTGCTACGTGGTTTGCAGTCCTTCAGGGTAGCTGGGGAGGCTCACCACCATCCTTCCTCAAAGAGGAAAACATGCAAATGATGAATTCTTCTGCATGTCAGATGTGATCTGTCTTTTTTTTTCTCCTGCTACAGTAATCCGGTACAATAGTGACCTGGTACAGAAATTCCACCCTTGCTTCTGGATCGATGGGCAATATCTCTGCTGCTCTCAGACAGCTAAAAATGCTTTGGGCTGCCAAATTTTGGAGAACAGGAATGGAAGTAAGAAATCTGCTCAATATCATTTCTTTCTTCTTCTTTTTTTTTTTGGTGGGATGCTAGGGGTGTTAGGCAAGTACCCTACCACTCAGCTCCAGTTTATTCCTAATTTGACTCTATTACACTCACAAGTGTCTGTCAACTCGGGGACACAGAATATTTACACATTCTGGGTGCTGCAGAAATGGGCCTGGAAGAGAGGTACTAGTGAAGGCTGAAATACAAATGGTAATCTGCTCTTTGAGCCATGTGACCTGGCACCAAGACGCTTCTAAATTACCTAAAGACTTTATGAGCAGCAGCAATTGCCCTAACCAAACTTATCTCTGGACTCTTTCCTAAAATGCATTCTATATCATTACCCGTTTCTCTTATTTTGCAGGCTTAAAACCTGGGAGTTCTCATAGAAAAACAAAAAAACCTCTTCCCCCTACACCAGAAGAGGACCAGGTACAGAGGAAAATTGCATACTACTACTGCTTCAATGGAAATTTACAGACAAACCCTGAAACACACCAGTCTTAATATTCTCTGGAACTTTGCTAGAGAGAGGAGGGGGGAGTTATCTATCTCCTTATGACTTCCTCTTCAGTGAAAAGATAGAGGGCTATCAGATACCTCTTGGAACCCATTGAATCTAATCATCTATTAAACTTTTTAGCAAAAAATTAATACAGTTTCCAAATATGCAGTAAAATGAAGAATTTAGCATGGAATATCCATGGAACCACTAACATTTTCTGTTTTTTGTGGTTTTTTTTTGAGGCAAGGTCTCACTATGAAGGCTGGTTTCTAACTCTTAGTCCTCATTGCAAAAAAGGAGCTGAAGTTCACAATCACTTGTAAGATCCGTATACTAGTTCAATCCCAGATAGGTTTCTTGGCCTTGGCTATACATGGTTTTTATCTAGGAAGCTTTCAAAGTACTAATGTCTGGGTCCCATTTCCAGAAATTTTGACATAGTTAAAACATTCCTTGGGTGATTTTCATATCTGTCCCAGATTCCTTAATATGGTTGTTGAATGAATACAAAATGAAGCTCCTACTATGCATGATTTTGAGTTAGAACAATATCTCTAGTAAACCAGAGAGCTGGGAGAAAAGAGGAGAATGCTTGATGACTAGCCAACCCCTCTACTTTCCCTCTTAACTACACAGATCTTGAAGAAGCCATTGCCTCCTGAGCCAACAGCAGCACCAATTTCCACAAATGAGCTGAAAAAGGTTGTAGCCCTTTATGATTACATGCCCATGAATGCAAATGACCTACAGCTTCGGAAGGGTGATGAGTATTTTATCCTGGAGGAGAGCAACCTACCCTGGTGGCGAGCACGAGATAAAAATGGGTAAGCACATATAGTCCTTCCTGAACCTGTCCCTACTCACTCCAGACATGAAAAAAAATCCTGCAGCAGTATAATCTCCCTGCCCTGATTGGTCTTCCCACACCGAAGTGCATATACTCTCCTGTCAAGTGCTTCCTAGGGTACAGATCTATATGTGGTCTCTGTGACCTTCAAGTGCCTCAACTGATGCCACATATTCAGAAGCTCCAACCTTCACTGGCCTAACTATGTGTCAGAGGTATATACCTG
Source organism: Dipodomys ordii (assembly GCF_000151885.1). Lineage (NCBI taxonomy): Eukaryota > Metazoa > Chordata > Mammalia > Rodentia > Heteromyidae > Dipodomys > Dipodomys ordii. The sequence goes on from NW_012267419.1 coordinate 564,476, forward strand.
TATGTTATTTTACATATATACATATATAGATATAAAATTTGAATTGGTTCCAAATTCAGGTATATGAATCTAGCTCTCTGAGGATGACAGAAGTACTGCACGATCAACATAAGAATACTGTCTCTTTTACAGGCAGGAAGGCTACATCCCTAGTAATTATGTCACCGAAGCAGAAGACTCCATAGAAATGTATGAGTGAGTATGCTTATGTTCCTGATGCACCATCTTCCAAGAGGAACAAAATATAGTATATGGCTTTTATTTTCAATAAATGTATTTTATTTCAAGATCACATTAAAATTAGTGTCAGCTGGGTCAAATGATGTTGCCATCCCAAGTTAGAGTCTATATATTATTGTGATTGTAAAAGCCTGTTTCTGAGTGCTGGAAAGGTTTCTACAGTCTCATATCCAGAATGAGCATGGGAGTATCAACTCTTTCTTTGATGCCATAAATGGATTTGTTGTTTGGGGTCTTGCTTTGAGAGAGTTGATACCCTCATGGGAAACATTTGGAAGGATAGAAATGCCAGACTTATACTGATGTCTTTTTCTCCCCCATTATGAAATTGGATTGTCCTTGAGGGATCCAGCCTCTAATCTCTTCCCTTAAACCCTTGCTCCCTGCCTTTCCCACTATAGGCTTAGGAAAATAATAGAGCATGTTATTTGCATGATAGGCTTTTGGTAGGGTCTGAGTGAATTTGATGAGGCCACAAGCATGGATGAGTCCTACAGGACGCTCAGAGATTATCTGAACCATTTACATATGGCCTAGGAACCACTCAAGCACTCTCCCTCCACAGGTGGTATTCCAAACACATGACTCGGAGTCAAGCTGAGCAACTATTAAAGCAAGAGGTGAGTTGGAAAGCCACAAACCAACAGTATTTTGTATGCACAACAAGTAATGCTTCTTCACTGATGGCCACCTTTGTCTAGGGTTTTAGTTACACTTTTCAATATTAAAAGCAAAGGGCCTCAGCTAGAGCATGACATTTAGCAGTAAAATCATGATTGTTTTCTCTCAGATTCATGCAAGTGGGATGCCGGTATGAGCACTGTTTTTCTATAGTCAGCTTCTTTATTTATTGTTTCAGGGGAAAGAAGGAGGTTTCATTGTCAGAGATTCCAGCAAAGCTGGAAAATACACTGTATCTGTGTTTGCTAGATCTACAGGGTGAGTTCACTATTCCAAGGCCTTGGGGAGAAAATTCAGAGGAGCCCTCCCAATACCTGCTTAATGTCATGTCCTTCCCACTCCTTCTGTGTTTTAAACTTTAAACTCATGTTGCTCCACTTTTGGGGTCCTGCTAACCCTGTTCCCAAGTTATTTACTAAGCATTCATGTCTATAGGGACCCTAAAGGAGTAATACGCCATTATGTTGTATGTTCCACACCTCAGAGCCAGTATTATCTGGCTGAGAAGCACCTTTTCAGCACCATCCCTGAGCTCATTAACTACCATCAACATAACTCTGCAGGTGAGTACCCAAGGCAACTGAGAAAAGTATTACAGACACCAAGAGAAGCAATTCAGGACAAAGAGATTTAAGAAAGTTTTGTGAACTCATAAAGCACTGTGAATTAGCTGTGAAAGTAAACAGCTGTGATTGTAGGTCAGCAGACTTTTTATTTGGTTATTGATACTTAGTGTTAAGGAAAGGTATGGAAGAAACTAGGGACTAATCAGCCATTAAATATTCATTAGTGATTTGTGTTCTAGTGTATAGTCAAGCAATATATCTGGAAGAGCACATTCTTAACTCAGTTCAGACAGTTCAGAGACAGTTTCTAAGTATTCACTGACTAAGAACAATTGAAAAACTGGGAAATTGTTGAAGGCATGAATATATGGCAAAAGCTCCATTAAGTATATAGGAATTGAGCTGACCTTTTGCTGGGAGGTGGAAATATATACAATATTGAGTATATTTCAATTAATATTTTCTCTTTGTCTCCAAAAACTCGTGTGAGAGGAGAAACTCCCAGAAAAAAAAAAACGTGGATTCATAGAGGATCTTCTGGGATACAAAGTAAATGAAAATGGTGCACACTTGAAGTTTAAGGCTTTAAGTGAGAATATGTGAAGAATCCCACTCCCTCTGCTGTACCCACATTGTAACATCTCTGTTTTAGGACTCATATCAAGGCTGAAATATCCAGTGTCTCAACAAAACAAGAATGCTCCTTCCACTGCAGGCCTTGGCTATGGTAACTGCTTATTTCTTTGGGCAGAGTGGGCTGGCCAGTTGCAAGGACCATTTTCGTAGACTTTGCTTTAGGAAACGTCCTTGGGATATACTGTTCTATACCTCAAGGAAGGTCAAGGCAGAGCCAAACAAAAGTTATTTTATGGTTTTTCTCCCTCTAGGGGCACCTACTGGGACTGCAAAAGCATAAATTCATAGTTTGTTGGGTGTTTAATTCTCCATAAAAAATTTAATATCCCTGAGTTTATTAACTACAGTTAACTTAATCATGAAGAGACTATCTTCTTACATTATGACAAACTTGTATCTAAAATTTTCAGAATCCTCCAAGTAACCCCTGCCCCTAAGATTTACCTGAGTAAGCAGGGATCAGTATTCTTGAAAAATTTCCCTTTACTGTTTTTGATATTTCTACCCTAGTAGAGAGTCTTATCTATTGTATGAATTATATAAGCATATTCTCCAAAGAATCACACCAAAACTTTGTTGTTAGGATCATGGGAAATCGATCCAAAGGACCTGACCTTCTTAAAGGAGCTTGGGACTGGACAGTTTGGGGTAGTAAAGTATGGGAAGTGGAGAGGCCAATATGATGTGGCCATCAAGATGATCAGAGAAGGCTCCATGTCTGAAGATGAATTCATTGAAGAGGCCAAGGTCATGATGTGAGTTACACTCCAAACTCAATTCTGGATTCAGTTGCTGAAGTCTAAGAATTACTGGGAAAACATTGTGGTATAAGTTGACATACATTGAAGGAAATTCCTGCTCACACTTACATATTAGGCACTTTGGAAGTTTGTAATGAGGAGAAAAGTAAACTTGCTTCTAAGATGTTAGCACTGTATCTTAGACAATCCCTTTCCTCCCCTATCCCTTTATGACTAATAGGTATGCAGAGCCAAAAGGGGAAGATTAGTTTTTTGTCTTTCTTGTAGGAATCTTTCTCATGAGAAGTTGGTGCAGTTATATGGTGTCTGCACCAAACAGCGCCCCATCTTTATCATCACTGAGTACATGGCCAATGGCTGCCTTCTGAACTACCTAAGGGAGATGCGCCACCCATTCCAGACCCAGCAGCTGCTGGAGATGTGCAAGGATGTCTGTGAAGCCATGGAATACCTGGAGTCAAAGCAGTTCCTTCATCGAGACCTGGTGGGACCTCAGAAGAATTGGCCTGGAATCCAGGGCTGGGAAGCAGGGTGGAATTCATGTTGAAAGAGATATTTCACACTGTTGGGGAGAGTTGCTGGTGTCAGCATTCCAGCTTTCTCTTAAAAGCTCTAAAAGTTTACCTCTGTCCCAGTCTATGAGATATCTCAGTCCTCAACTCCCTGAGGTCTTACATGGTGAGAGCTAAAGCAGCTACTCATCCCTACTCTGCCACTCACAAGGAAGCAGTTGGGTTCTTCAGTGGCAATTCTGGACTAGGAGCATGAGGGTAGTCCTATATGCCCCATTGAGCCTACTCTTGGCATGGAGTCACCATTTCGAGGGCCTATAGATACATTAAATTTTGAAAAAAAAGTTTTATGATAGTTAACAAAGAGAAATATTTGTGGTGGCAAAGTGACTGTAAATTCTATTCCTCTGAAACTAGAGCAACTGAGAGCACACTCTTTTTTTTTTTTTTTGAGTCCGGTTGTGGGGCCTGAACTCTGGGCCTGGGTGCTGTCCCTCAGCTCTTCAGCTCAAGCTCTTCCATTGAGCCACAGCACCACTTCTGGCTTTTGTCTTTTTGCTTATTTGGTGCTGAGGAATCAAACCCAGGGCCTCAGGCATGCAAGGCAAGCGCTCTACCACTGAGCCACCTTCCCAGCCCTGAGAGCACACTCTTATACACTATGCTGAGTCACCTGGTGCTAAGGAGCAGCCACCTACTGTAGAACAGTTTAGTATTTCCTATCTCCACCATCCCTAATTCACTCCTTGCCTTCCTTGCTCTCAGAATCATCAGACTTTGTGCTTTCATTTCTTTCAGCCAGGCCAAAGCTCAAAGTGCTCTTTCCTCAGTGGCAGACATGCACAAAACAAAACAAACTTCCTTTCTGTTTTTCCCTAATTCTTTCAGTATTTCATTGCAGTGGAATTGCTCATGTAAATTTACTTGTGCTGTACCTCCTCTGTGCTTAACTTAGGACTTCCATAGCAGGTTGCTTTCTGTATGGTAGCAATGCATCAGTGTTTGGCAATGGCATCCACTGACTCCTATCATATGGGCATATCTCTAATTGAAGCGGATGGTTTCATTCCACTGGTAGGCAGAAGCTCTGTTCCTTTAACCTGTGTGCCAGGGATAAGGTCTCACCGGTTTCTGTTGTACTACAGGCAGCTCGAAACTGTTTGGTAAACGATCGAGGAGTTGTGAAGGTATCTGACTTTGGCCTGTCTAGGTGAGTGTGCTTTTTAAGTTTTTTTTTTCCCTTAAAACTGGAACAGCATAAACATGGGGAAGTGAGACCGTTTTAATCCCTTAATTTCCTTTTTCTGCTCTTATTCTAGTATTTCTTACCATCTTTTTGTTCTTTTTCTTGTTCTGAATTACTTAGGTCACATCTTTCATCCTTTTGTTTAATTATTATATTCCTAATCTCTCCTCTCTCCCTTTACATCTAATTCCCACTGGCAACTGCAGAATTGGAAGGAAGAGGAAAACAGAGGAAGCAAAGGGTGTTAAAAAAAGGAAAATAATATTGATTAGATCTCATTTCACTTTATCCTTCCTGTAACCATATTGTCAATAAGGAAAGCTTAAATCAGTAATGAAAACAGGAATTTTGTTAAAGGTAGCATTTGGGAAAACAAAACAAAACAAAAAAACACTGGCTAATCGGCTAAGACTTTTGAGAAAACCTGTGGAACTCTTTTGAGTGTGCCAAGAAGATTTAAGCAAATATCAAGTTCTCCAAATACTAATGGCAACAAATCTTGGATCCCTTACAGGTATGTTCTGGATGATGAATACACCAGTTCAGTGGGCTCCAAATTTCCAGTCCGGTGGGCTCCACCAGAAGTCCTTATGTACAGCAAGTTCAGCAGTAAATCTGACATTTGGGCTTTTGGTAAGTGAAGGAGATTATACAGATCATATAGAAAGAAAGATTAGTGCTATGAGAGAATCCCAACTGTGTAACCTGTACAGGGAGACCATCTATTCCTTGGGGAGTGTTTGAGGGGGTTTCTGAGGACAAAAATCAGTAAACTGGATATTAACCTTGCCTTCTTAGAACTTAAAATATATTGAGGGAAACAATTTATTCAGGATCCAACAGCTTCTGAATACTGATCATGTACTAGGCAGTATGCCAGACTCTGTGAACTACAAAGACAAATCAAATGCTGCCTCTCTTCTAGAGTAGCTAATTGTCTAGTGCAACTCTGTAGCCCTCCAGTGTAATCAGTACTATTGAAGAAGTCTGGACATGTGCAGAAAGCTGATTCTAATATTTGAAGTTGATCTAGAAGGATTAGGACCTCTAGTACTCCAAAAAATGGCAAACTTACCCATTTTATTTCATCTTCTAGGGGTCTTGATGTGGGAAATTTACTCCCTGGGGAAGATGCCATATGAGAGATTTACCAACAGTGAGACAGCTGAACACATTGCCAAAGGCCTACGTCTCTACAGGCCTCATCTGGCTTCAGAGAGTGTATATACTATCATGTACAGCTGCTGGCATGAAGTAAGTGTTTTATTGTACCCTCTTCAATTATTTCCATTTATTATCCTTAATTTATTAGTAAATTAAATTATCTCCACTGCGTTTCTCATTTAGCTGGTCAGTGACCACTTTTCATAGCTACATGCAAGCTAGCTACAGACTGATAAAATACAGATTCTGTGACTTGGCTTGCACACCAATTCTTGAATTGCAGGGGCTTTGCTGAGCCTACCTCAGTTTTCACTATGGTATTGGGAGGACCTTATACCAACTCAGCCCTAAGGAGAGGGTGTTTTGTGCGGCCATGTGGTCTACTATAAGCAGCCAGTAAAAGTCACTAAAGGTTGTGCTTTGGAGTTGCTTTGGGAGTTATTAGCTTTTTCTTCCATTTCACCAGCTGCCAACTTTTCCTGTTTTACATTCTCAATGAAGAACGCAGGAACCAGCCATCTTCCCTTCTCCTCTCCCCTCCTCTCTCTCTTCATCCACTCTTTTCTCCTTTCTCTTCTTTCCCCTTCCTCTCTCTCTCTTTCTGAACTCACACCGTGCTTACCTTATTTTGCTCAAAGTTGATGCTCTACCACTTGACCTACACCTTTACTTCTTTCATGTCTTTTTAAATATGGTACATTGTAAGTTTGGAGACAGGTGTGGTATTTTGGAAATAAAAGACTCCCATTTGTTGCCAAATGCTTTGCTGCTCTTACCTTGGGGTCTGCCTGAAGTGCTTTCCCCACTTTTCAGTAGAGCCTTGGCAACCTTGAATTGACAACCTAGAACTCTAACAGGAAGTAAATAGCTATCAGTCCTGCCCCAATAGATATAGGACAAAAGAAACAATAAGCAACCAGCATCTGTGTGAATCTGAAGCCCTCTTACTGAGGTGAAAAGTATCTGGTTCATGGCATCCTTACTTGGCTGGCTAAAACAGATTTCCAATGGCAATCTCTCTGAATCTCAATCCCTCTCTCTCTTCCTCTGTCTCTCTGTCTCCTTGTCTCTCTGTCTCTGTCTCTCTCTCTCTCTCTCAGTTTTTGGCAGTGCTTGGGATGTAATCTAAGGCCTTGTACATGCTAGACAAGCTAAAGTAGTGGGTAACCAAACTGGGTGCCTGTGAGAATCCCTGAGGAATTCTTAAAAATATAGATTTCTGGGAATTTTTCCTATAGTTTCTAATTAGGTACATTTAACATGGATCCTGGAGATCTTTTCAAAGTTGCTAGGAAGTTCTGAAACTCAACTAGTTTTTTTGTTTATTTTTTTGGTCATGAACTCAGGGCCTGGGCACTGTCCCTGAGTTTGCTCGAGGGTAGCACTCTACCACTTTGAGCCACAGCTCCACTTCCAGTTTTTTTTAGGTGGTTAACTGGAGATAAAAGTCTCATGGAGGGGCAGGGAAGGTGGCTCAGTGGTGGCTCAGTGCATGCCTTGCATGCATGAGACCCTGCGTTCCATTCCTCAGCACCACATAAGCAGAAAAAGCTGGAAGTGCCACTGTGGCTCAAGTGGTAGAGTGTTAGCCTTGAACTGAAGAGCTGAGGGACAGTGCCCAGGCCCAGAGTTCAAGCCCCGCAAACCGACAAAAAAAGTCTCATGGACTTTGCTGCATAGGTTAACTTTGAACCATGATCCTTACATTTCAGCCTCCTGAGTAGCTAGGATTCTAGGTGTAAAGCACTAACACCCAGTGAACTCAGCTAGTTTAAGAACCACCAATTCACTGGACTAAAGAACTGAAGTCCTTTTGGTTCTAACAGATTGAACCCACTCTGGCATGAATGTTCCATCAATCATGAAATACCTCAGGGATTACAGACATATAAGAAAGAGCCTAAGTCTGAAAAGCAGACAAAATGTCCCAAGTGTTTAGGGTCTCTGACAGCTATATGGCTTGTGGCTTGGAAATGTTAAGTCCTCACTCATATTCTTTGGCATTGTTGAAACTGCTTGAAACCAAACTAAACTTTATTACAGCTAGTAGGACATTTATTCTTCCAGCCACTTGTTTGGTATCCATTTTCACTTGATGCTCCAAAATAAGAAGCATATTCAATTATGTTTTAATCAATGTTTATCAGTTTAGTTTTCAGATTCTTATTGTACTAATAACCTGAGTTTTGCTCTAATCACTAATAAGTTGAATTACTAAAGATGAAAAGGGCACAAAGACTTTATGGAAAGCTGCTATTTTTTTTAAATCAACAGTCTGCTAAGCATATAGTATATTTTTAATAAACATTTGCTACTTTCAATTATATTTTCCTTGGATTCTGGAGTCTAATCACTGTAACACACTACTTTTTGTTTGGTTTTAGAAAGCAGATGAACGTCCCACTTTCAAAATTCTCCTGAGCAACATTCTAGATGTCATGGATGAAGAATCCTGAACTAGCCTATAAGCTTCTTCGTTCTATTCCTTTGTTCTCCAAACCCCAATTTCACTTTCTTTGAGAAATCACAGGTTTTCAGGATCAGGGGTCTTTGTTCTCTCAACTGAATCCATAAAGGCCCCTGTACATCTAGGAATAGTTTTGTTTCATTCCTTCTGAACAAACATCAGAAGATTTCTGTGCTTGGTATTGGCCCCAGATCCAAGAGAAGCACATTTGAGACTGAATTTAGGATGGGAACATTTGAGGGGTGGGGTGGGGTGGGGTGGGGAGAGAGGGATGTAAATAATCTTGTAGGGGGTCCCACTGCCCTTTGGGGAAGCATGAGAGCTTACGGGTGGGTTGGAATTTGGCAGAAAGTGTCATAAAATGGGAGAGATATTTTGAAAAAATAAAATTACTGTAAAGAGTGAAGGTGTCTCATCTCAATCATGTAGCCTCCTTGGAGCATCCTATCTCAGTATTGCAGAAAACTGTAAAGCATTGGGTATCCATATTCCAAAGGATCCTCGACATTTCACCCGTCTTGCTCTTTTTAAGTTCTGCCTCGAATTCTCAGATACAGTGAGTATCTGTGCAGTATCATTAAAAGAAAATGGTAAACTATCAAGAGCCTCACTAGCCTGCGTGGAAGAATTTATCAAAGAACTACAACCAGCGCCCCTTCATCCTCATCCCTCCCCCACCCTCCATCCCTTCCCAGCCACGCCTTTGGCCAGTCCCGGCCTAGGCAATCCCCCCCCCCCCCCCCCCCCCCCCGGGAGTGGTAAAAAGGCGGGGACGGATTGGAAGTGCACCGGGGCAGAGCAGCCAGGCCCCGCCCTCCCGCAACAGGACACGTGGTCTAATGTAATATCCTCTTTATTCTTTTGTTTTGGGGTTAACGTCTCGACCACGCGTGCGCAATAGGCGCACGCCAGGCTCTGCCACGAAAGTGCGGCGGGTTACGGATCCCGCACGTCTGAAGAACAGGGTGATGGCGCCAGGCCTGCGGAATGGCGGAGTGGTCTAGGGCGGCAGCCTTGCGCCGACGCAGTGCGCTCACGGGGGCGGTCCCTAAGGCCGTGGGTTGTGGTTCCGGTTCCGTCTTTGAGACACGTGAAGGTCGGTGACTTGGTGCGGAGTTCTCGGCACGCGTGTTCGCGCCGGGATGGATTCGTCCTCGTCTTCCGCGGGAGGTCTGGGCGCAGTGGACCCACAGTTACAGCATTTCATTGAGGTGGAGACGCAGAAGCAGCGCTTCCAGCAGCTGGTGCACCAGATGACTGAACTTTGTTGGGTAAGAATCCTGGGGCTGGGATCTAGGCAGTGCCCTCACGTTCCCTCTGCCTTTGCCCCAGGGAATTTAAAAAGAGGGTAGAGTCACCAGCATTCTCTGGGAGGCATGGCTCAGGCTCCCTAGGCCGAGCAGGAAGGGAGAAGGGTGACCCCACTTTTCTGAGGACTCTCTCCACTCCGGACCTCGCTTTGTTGGTGCAAGAAACTGGAGCTCACAGCCTTAGGCCGCCATCCTACCAAGCACTTCCAGACACTTGAGATTGAAGCTGCTTAATGCTGGTTACCAAGAACGATCCGACCCCCAGTACTGGAATTTTATTTTAGGGAGCCCAGATCCCGAGAGTTTGGGAATCTTCTGTTCCTGGATTTCTCTCAGGAGTTACCTTGATTACCCATTTCTAACCCCTCTAGTGAAAAAAATGAGTAGCTTGAGCCTACTGACAATAAAAGTTGGGCGCATTTCTCCCAACATACACATTTACTTGTCTTGTTGAGTTGTGCAGTCCCAAGCCATTTCGAATCTGAAAGTTGAAGATTTGAGTCTGCCCTACTAGGAGACTTTGGCAAAATATTAGAAAGCATTTGTAGCAGGAGATCAAACTATTCTGGTTGTCAAGGCGGGCATATTGCACTCGATTCACATACAAAGTTATTGAACTTAGAGGACAGATAATTTGTTGTATTTGGAGTAGGGGGCTTGCGATTACAGCAAAGAATCAAGAATGAAATTCATTGAAACCACTTTTGAACTAGAATCAGGCATCGGTTTTTACAGTCACTTTCCTCATAAACTGGACTATGATCCTTCAGAATGCTTACTTATTAATTCAGGTCTGTCTTTGACTAAGGTGTTTTGATTCTTTATTTTTAATTTCTTACTTGGAGAGGGTGGGGATAAGGACTACATTTTTTTGATTGGTTGTGGGGCTTGAACTCTGGGCCTGGGTGTTGTCCCTGAGCTCTTCAGCACCACTTCCGGTTTTCTGGTGTTTTATTTATGGGCAATAAGAGTCTCATGGACTTTACTGCCCAGGCTGGCTTTGAACTGCCACCCTCAGATCTCAGCCTCCTGAGTAGCTAGGATTACAGGCTGAGCCACCAGTGCCCAGCAAGGGCCACTTTAAGGATCTATGAACTATGGACTTTTTAGGAAAACTCATAAATATTCACTCATCTTGAAGACTCTAAAACCTCTGGCTTGGGCTGGGAAGGTGGCTGAGTGGTAGAGCACTTGCCTTGCATGCATGAGACCCTGGGTTCGATTCCTCAGCACCACATAAGCAAAAAAGAAAAAAGCCGGAAGTGGCGCTGTGGCTCAAGTGGTAGAGTGCTAGCCTTGAGATGAAGAGCCGAGGGACAGTGCCCAGGCCGAGTCCAGGCCCCACGACCAGATCCCATCCCCCCCTCCCCCCCAAAAAAAACCCTCTGTGGTGGAGCATGCTTGTGATCCCAGTCTGAGAAAGAAACATTGCAACTTTAAGGTCAGCCTGGACTACATAGTGAAACAAAATGATAAAAAACGGGTAAAGAGGGCTGGGAATTTGGCCTAGTGGTAGAGTTTTCCTAGCATGCATTAAGCCCTGGGTTCAATTCATCAGTACCGCATATACAGAAAATGCTGGAAGTGGTTCTGTGGCTCAAGTGGTAGAGTGCTAGCCTTGAGCAAAAGCAACTCAGGGACAGTGCCCAGGCCCTGAAATCAGTCCCCAGGACTGGCAAAAAAAAGGGGAGGGGTAAAAATGACAGAAGTACTTAGATACAGTATGTATATATATACATACATACATATAAATATATGAAGTTACATATATACATAAATACACATACATAGAAGGGGAGAAGAGGGCATAGGAACATAATAGAAGGAGTGAATTTGTTCAAAATCTATTGTATACATCCATGTACTAGTTTAATTTCTTTTCTTTTTTTTTTTGCTTATGTGGTGCTGAGGAATCGAATCCAGGGCCTCAGGCATGCAAGGCAAGCGTTCTACCACAGAGCCACCTTCTCAGCCCCAATGTACTAGTTTAAAAAGTTTAAAAAAATAATGATTTCCTTGATAGAACTTAGGGTGCCTTACTATAAAGAGTTATCCTCTAATCCTTTCATTCTTACAGTTAATATAAAGGCATTTAATGCAAGTACTGCAATGTTGTGCAGTTAGGGCCAAATTCAGCACAAAAGAGAATTATCTTGTATTTTTACCATTTTTCTTGACCTACACAATTCCCTGGCCCTATAATCTTGGGCAAAGGATATCTCTGCCACAGTTTTCCTCATTTTCTCCAAAACAAGGATTTAAAATAATGTCTTTCCCACAAGGTTGTTATAAGAATTTAAGACAAGCCAGTAAAAAAATTGTTTGGCAACTAGTATACTTCCAAATGTGCAAGAGTAACTTATCAGATATTGTTCTTACATGTTTTCTTTCTTTGCAAGTTCCTGTTGTGATTTTATATTTTGTCCTGAGCAGGAGAAGTGCATGGACAAGCCTGGGCCAAAGTTGGACAGTCGGGCTGAGGCCTGTTTTGTGAACTGCGTTGAGCGCTTCATTGATACGAGCCAATTCATCTTGAATCGACTGGAACAGACCCAGAAATCCAAGCCAGTCTTCTCAGAAAGCCTTTCTGACTGATCTCAGCATTACCTCTTTGGAAAAGGAAGGTAGTCCAAGAAATGAAGAGCTGTTGAGGGAATGATTGAAGAAATGGCTATGGAGGATTGACACCCACCTTTTCTCACTGTTGGGACATCTTGTCATTTGACAATGAACAAAGACCAATGTTTTGTGGGGGTGAAGCTTGAGGGTCACGTGTATTTGGTTGTGTTTTTAATGCTAATCATGTGAAATTGACAAATGGAAAACTATTACATGCAGATTACTGTATGTAGGGCTGTGCTTTTCTTAAGGTCTCCTTAACTGCTTTCTATAATATTGATAGTGGAAATGCTTTCTGTAATTTGATAGTAGGACCACATCTCTTTTGTGTGAAATAATTTCAGATTTGAGGGAGATCTTTGTGCAAGAAAAGGCAGCCGTGGGAGAAGAATAACTTGGCACTTAACTGTGGGCCTCTTTATCTACTGTTTGACCATCAGTGCCAGAAAAATGATGGAGTGTTTATATAGTACACTTCATCTTTCTAGGTTAACTTTCTTCCCTCCCTATGATTTACTTAAATATCTATATTGAAATAAATACCTATATTGAAATATGGTTTCAAAGAAGAATTGGCAGCTTGAGAATCTAGAGACCTTTATAGTTATAAAGGAATCGAGTCAGTGAACTTAATTCTCATTACTAGACTGCCACAGGAAGAAAGTATCTTACCCCATATATCAGGATATGAAAAACTTTTAAATGTGCCTAAAGAAATTATGAAACTTTAGGCTGGTCAGAAACTAACAGCAATTTCAGGTAGGGGTGCATGCCTGATGTTAATCATTAGTGATTCAATTTAGTTCATTCTTTGATCAGTGAAATAAAAGCTTCTACAAGACTCAACTTTGTAATTGAGAGGCTTTCTATTTTGTTTTTTGTTTGTTTGTTGTTGTTGTTGTTGTCAGTCATGGGGCTTGAACTCTGGGCCTGGGCACTGTCCCTCTAGCACCCTACCACTTGAGCCACAGATCCACTTCCAGTTTTCTGTTGGTTTATTGGTGATAAGGCGATGCTTAGATCTCAGCCTCCTGAGTAGCTATGATTACAGGTGTGAGCCACCAGCACCCGATGTTTTTTTTTTTAATCTGAAACTTACATAGATGTAGTGTGAGCTCATTGCAAAAGCTTAAATGTAGTCAGTCTGCTTTCTGGAGAACCCTGACATTTTTTGACAAGAGAGATCATTGTGGTGAGACAGGAGAGAAAGAATCTTGTCTTGACAACTCCCTCACTGCAAGAGAGGCTGTATTCACTGTATTCAACTGTCAGAGCAGTTGGATGAAAAGTAGGCAAATACACATTTCTAGAAGCTTCAAGTTCCTATTTATATTTCCTCATATATATATAATATATATATATATATATTTATGCACCACAATGAAAATTTTGCAAATCATAACAAAAGCAATTCAACAAATGTACCTACTTTGTGATAGACACAATTTTCAGTTTTAGGAATTAAGCAGTACATAAAACTAGTGCCTGATCTTCAGATAGTGTAGGTAAGGGAGGCAAGTAATACATGCATAAGTAGTCATAATAAATACTGTTGGGAAAGAGCAGAATAAGATGTCAAATTCTTATGAGTATCTGGGAGAAGAGCATTTTAGGCAGCAGTAACAGTAACTCCAAAGGCTCCAAAGGGGGAATTGCATGCCATGATGTCATTAGAAGAACAACCCAAGATCAGAAGTGCCCCTGAAAAAATGACTTAAGAAGAAAAGAAAGAAGGCTGAGGAAAATGTATGATAATAGCATGTGTATTGGAGAGGTAGTGTGCAAGAATGGTATAGTACCTCATAGGCCATTTAAGGACTTTTGAGTTTCAAATGGAGTGCCTTTTAAAGGGTTTTAGCAGATGTGTGATGTAATAGAATTTAAATTATAGAAGTATAATTTTGATGATTGGTGAAGTAGTAGTAGTAGTAAGAATATAGCATCATCTAGTTTAACAATATCTCATTACATGTACATATAAAAGTAAATGTCTGCTCTATAGTAATAGTACTCATTCAGCTAACCCAATGAGAAGGAAGGTCTATCAGTTCTACCCAATGTGCTTGAGATCTGTGTTACACTACTAGGCATAAGACAATCAGGAAGGAAAGGTCTAACATTTGTCCCTATCTGATAAGCATGAGAGAGAGAGAGAGAGAAAGAACAATGACCTAGATTTTTGTTTTTGTCAGTCTTACCTTAATTTAAAAACTGGCACTCCCTTAGCCAGGAGCTGGTGGCTCACACCTGTAATCCAGGTACTCAGGAGGCTGAGATCTGAGGATCATGGTTCAAAGCCAGCCCAGGCAGGAAAGACCATGACACTCTTGTCTCCAATAAACCACCAGAAAACCGGAAGTGGTGCCGTAGCTCAAGTTGTAGAGCACTAGCCTTGAGCTGAAGAGCTGAGGGACAGCGCCCAAGCCCAGAGTTCAAGCCCCATGATGGAAAAAAAAAAAGAAAGAAAAGAAAACGGGCACTCTCAGCCCTGATACTCAGAGGTAGAAAATTTGACTCGAAAATGTTAGGGGAAGTGGCGCTGTGGCTCAAGTGGTAGAGCGCTTGCCTTGAGCTGAAGAGCTGAGGGACAGCACCCAGGCCCAGAGATCAAGCCCCACGTCCAACAAAAAAAAAATTTGAATTAAAGATGTTAGGACAAAAAGACTGGGCTAGGTTAGCAAACCCTTGTCCTGAAGTGGCTCCAAGTATGGATATCTTAAAAGACACAGAAATAAAGACCAAGAGCTATATAAGGTAACCACAGATAGTATCCACAGATAGTATCACTGAAGTTGCTGAGATCATGTTAGTATTTCTTGAATAGAATAACAAGCAGGCCATACCAGCTGAAGGGAAAGGTACAACATGAGGATGAGTAAAGCAGTACTGAAAATATCCAAAGCTATCTTCAAACAGTTCATTTGAATGTTTACACAAATCGAAGAGTATTCAGCCTTGGGCTTTTTTTCTTTTTTTAGTTGTGCTGGCATTTGAACTTGGCTTACATTTGCTGGGCAAACATTCTAACACTTGAGTCACATAGCCCCTAATGCTCAAACTTTTTGTGTGTCTGTGTTGGTATTGAGGTTTGAACTCAGGGATTCATGCTCTTACCCATATTCTTCACTCACTGTTGATACTTTATCACTTGAGCCACACCTCTAGGTGGTTGTAGGGAGCCAAAGTCACAACCACAGAGTAAGCCAGGCAGCTTACACACTTCTGTCCTAGACACAGGAGTCAGGATCTGATCTAACAGAGACCTTTGGAAGCTGCATTGTAGAAGAAATCAACTACATTGTTCCTTATAACTCGGAGTGCTATCACCAAGTGCAATCGTGAGAGGGAACCTAATGTTTGAGATTGAGCTGCTCGGGAGGCTTGAAAGCAGGGAACACTCACAAGTCAGGAAGTCAGGGACACTCCCACACTGGGTGAGAGAGCCACAAGAAATAGTAACAGAGAGAGAATGTACAGATGTGGACCATCTGAGAAATGTAAGTAGGAAGGAACTTGGGCTCCAGGAGGTACAGATGTTGGCTCCAGCTTTTGTGGTGAAGAGCAAGTCCAATGGCCTGTGGATTTACTGAAGACTGAGTGGCTTGCTGTTGAGTGGACTGAGAGCTTACTTTGAGCTCAGGTACAGCAGATTACTCTATTTCCCCAATCTCCTCTCTCACAGGGTAGTTTACTCCTGGACAGGATCTGGAGGCAATGACAGGCAGGTAGATTGCCTGTTTCTGATCTCCCCTTCCAGACCAGGACTGAGTGCTCTATTTGTTTTCTCTAATCTCCAATGAGCTTAAGGATCACCCTTCTTTAGCTTGGTTATTTGCTACTCTTGGGAGCACAAATTAGGAGGCTTCTGGAGCAACTGGGGATCTGCCCAATCTGTAGGTTCCAAAGTTATTTGAGAGCAGCAGCAGCTTCAAACACATAAATAAGCCAGGAAAATGTCTGAAGCTAATGCTGGTAACTGACCCTTCCTGCCCCACCCTCAGCATGCATTCTCCAGGATAAGTCGTGTTACATCACAAAACAAGTCTTAATAAATGAAGAAGATTGGGTTTGGGATGTAGATTAGTGGTAGAGTGCTTATCTAGAATGTGCAATGCTTGGAGTCCAATCTCTAATGCTATAAAAATATGTTAAACACTGAATCATATAGACTACCTTTTCTGACCACGTGAAATAGAAATGAAGTAGAAGGGAAACTAGAAAATTCACAAATATGTGGAAATTAAACAACATATTCAACCATTGGGTCAGAAATAATACAGGAAATCAGAACATACCCCAAAACAAATGAAAGTGAAAACAGCATAACACAACATGGGATGCATGAAAACTCAGAGGGAAATTTAGTCAGGCCTAATGTCTCATGCCTGTAACCCAGCTAATTTAGAGAAATGAGGTTGGTGACCAGCGCAGGAAAAAAGATTATAAGACCAGTAAAACGTTGGGCTGTCATCACAGCTACAGGGGAGGCATGAATAGAATCAGTCCAGACTGGCCCAGGCAAAAGTTGAAACCCTATTTGAAAATGACAAAAGCAAAGAGAGCTGAGGCACAATAACTCAAGTGGTAGAGCTTCTGCCTAACAAGTGTGGGGCCCCGAGTTCAAACCCCAATACCATACACAAAACCCCCCCAAATAAAACCTCCCCAAAATAATGAACTAGAGGGCTCACTGATTAATTCTCCCAAACACTTAAGGAAATAATACCAGTCCTCCAACTCTTCCTAAATATGTAAGGATTGAGCACTTAAAATGTATTGTTATAATAAAGGTGATGTACAGAGGAGTTATAGTTACATAAGTAAGGTAGAGTACATTTCTTTTTGGACAATATCACCTCTTTCCTTGAGAGAGCACTTCTTTACTTATTCTATGAGGCTAACAATGCCCCAACACCAAAGACATTATAAGTCCACATGAGTTTTTGCACAAATGCCTTTAACAAAATACTAGCAAATGTAATTCAGCAAAGTTATTAAAGTGTACATCATTGGCAAGTGGGGCCTTTTCTGGAAGTACAAGAATGTTTTAATATAAGGAAATTAACATAATACAGCAGTTAATGAAAAGGGAAACACAGGAGCATATTAAGTGATACTGAAAAAAGCTGGACAAAATTTTACACTATCATGATTTTAAAAATCATTCAACATATTAAGAAATAGAAGGAAACTTCAACATGACAATGGCCATACTTAATAATAGACTAAGATCAGAAACGACCAATAAATATGCTGCTTCTACTCAACATGTGATGCTATGGCTAGAGTAGTGAGGAAAGAAAAAGAAAGGAGAGATATCCAGATGGACAGGAAGAAGTAAAATTATCTCTGTTCACAGATGACATGGTATTATATACAGAAAATTCTAGAACACACACACACACAGAGCTAATAAATTTAGCAAAATCATGATGGAAAAATCCATTCATAAAAAAATCAGCATTCAAGATTCTAACTTGCAAAAGGATCTTCCATTATTTTGAAAACAAAATTCATTGTATAAGATTTGTCCTATGTTATCAGAAAGTTTAAAACTAGATTCTCTTTCAAAGCATTTGTTGTAACCCCTGTATACATAAACTTTATAATAACTATAAAAATTTTTGAAAAGCATTTGAACTGGAGATGATCAGAATGTCTCTAGTTTAAGTTCAATGTTATACAGAAAAATCTGCTTACCTATAAGGTAAACTATAAAACAATAGGCTACATGGGTTTATTTGATTTGATGTGTGCCACTATTAGAGCTTGAACTTGAGGCTTCCTCACTTTCAATGTGCTTTTATTTTTGCTCAAGGCCAGAACTCTACTACTTGAGCCACATCTCCAGTTCAAGATTTTGCTGGTTAATTGGAGATAAATGTCTTATGGATTTTGTTTCTACTGACTGGCTTCAAAACTCTATCGTAAGATCTCAAGTCTTCTGAGTAGGTAGGATGACAGGTGTGAGTCACCATCTGGCTCAATGTCATCTCCTTGAATACTCTGTGTTATTGTCTGTAATTGGTAACTGGAAACCTTGCATGAATTACCTGGTCATTTGTGAGGTGTGTGTATGCTGTGTATATGTCCCATATTCACTTGGATTTGTGCATAGTATGTCAAAAAGAAAATAACTGGAAATATGACTCAAGTAAATTGATATATTTACTTTAAATGTGCTTTATTTGGGGGAACAGTTGATTTCAGAAAAAAATTATAATCCTAAAAATATGGCCTATTTATTGCATAATGAAATATGAAAACATCTTTTTAGGACATTTATATCATTAAATTTTAAAATATTAATACAGGTCATTTAAAATTTTGTTATGCACAGTACTGATTTAATTTTAAAGTAGACCTGAGTAACAGTTTAAATTGTTAAAAATAAAATTACAAATTTACTCATTTATAATTTGTGCATAAATTTAAAATCTAAATGGAATTCTTTATAAAATTATAGATAAGTGCTGGATTATATAGCTCAGTGGTAGAATTCTTGCAATTACTTGTGAAACCTGGATTTAATCACCAATGCTTCCAAAACACAAAAATATATGGATTGTAGATATTACGCATTGTTAATAAAATAGAGACACTGGTAAATTAAGTATTGTGAAAACTTACCTCAACAATCTTTGCTTGTGGCCACATATAATTAAGTGGGTGAACTTGTTTGACTTGGACATGCATGACCTCTGATGTATAAAATAAAAATATTCAGTGAGTTCTTGAAGAAGGAAGGGGATGGATGTGTGGGTTTGTTTTTGTGTTCTTAGGTGATAACGATCAGTTACAGAATACAGAGTATTTTGCAAACCTGTTTTATAAAGATGATGAGCTCTGCTTTATGTGTTAATAAACATGTAAGTTTTAGGACCAGTTGAACAACTATTGAGTAGCGTGGCTGCTACTTCTTCTCTAGAAATTAAATCACACTGTCTCTGTATTATATGAACTTTATGTTTGAACAGGAATACTTATTTTAAAATATTTTCTGTTATTACAGTTTATCATTATACACTGTAATGAAGTTAGTTTTGCTTTCAGGTTTTCTTTTCTTTCTTTTTTTTTTTTTGAGTCCGGTCATGGGGCCTGAACTCTGGGGCCTGGGCGCTGTCCCTCAGCTCTTCAGCTCAAGGCTAGCACTCTACCACTTGAGACACAGTGCCACTTCCAGCTTTTTTCTTTTTGCTTATGTGGTGCTGAGGAATCGAACCTAGGGCTTCAGGCATGCAAGGCAAGCACTCTACCACTGAGCCACCTTCCCAGCCCCTTGCTTTCAGTTTTTAAAGATGAAGATATAACTTCGTAACTGAGAAAATACTTTTGCTAAAAAATTATCTAAACATCAATTCATTTTTGGCAATACTAGGTCTAAACTCAGGGCCTCATGCTTGATAGGCAAGTGCTCTATCATTGAACCATGTCTCCAGTCCTAAATATTAGTTCTAAGAAAAACTAACTTTCAAGATTTAAATGTTATTTATTTATTTTTTATTGTGAAAATACCGTACAGAGGGGTTTCAATTACATGGGCAAGATAACGAATACATTTCTTATCAAGCATTGTTGCCTCCTCTTTGTTTCCCCTTCCCATCCCTTCCCATACTCCTCCCCACCCCACCCCACCAGGTCCTCCCCCACCCCCCATCAAAGTTGTAAAGTTCATTTTTTGACATAACAACTTGTACATCTCATTGTTGCAATGAGTCCACCTGTATCCCTAGTTAAACGCTTTGGTTTTTTCCCTTCACCTCCACAAATTATACAGTGAAAACATCGGTTATACTGTGGACGAGGGACATACAAAGCAACATAGAAATCATCCTATAAATATGTTAGAAACAATTGTCTTTTCTTTTTTGGTACTGGGGATCGATCCCAGGATGTTGCACTTGCTAGGCAAGCGCTTTGCCACTGAGCTACATCCCAGCCCCTTACTGGACTTTTCAACTTCATTTATCATTTATCAGCAGTCAATGCTGCTGATGAGATAGATACTTGCTGCTTGTGTCTTTTTGCTAAATGTATCTCCTGAATTTGAGAACATTATGTTAAATAGGTACTACTTAGAAAAAAGAATCAATTGCATTTCTGTATAATCACAATGAACAAAAAATAAAATTAAGACTACAACTCAATAAAATAACATACAGGGGGGCTGGGAAGGTGGCTCAGTGGTAGAGCGCTTGCCTTGCATGCATGAGGCCCTGGGTTCGATTCCCCAGCACCACATAAGCAAAAAGAAAAAAGCTGGAAGTGGCGCTGAGGCTCAAGTGGTAGAGTGCTAGCCTTGAGCTGAAGAGCTGAGGGACAGCGCCCAGGCCCAGAGTTCAGGCCCCACGACCGGACCCAAAAAAAAAAAAATAATAACATACAGGGGCTGGGAAGGTGGCTCAGTGGTAGAGCGCTTGCCTTGCATGCATGAGGCCCTGGGTTCGATTCCCCAGCACCACATAAGCAAAAAGAAAAAAAGCCGGAAGTGGCGCTGTGGCTCAAGTGGTAGAGCGCTAGCCTTGAGCTGAAGAGCTGAGGGACAGCGCCCAGGCCCAGAGTTCAGGCCTCACGACCAGAACCCCCCCCCTCAAAAATAATAATATATAAAATAATAAAACATTTATGAAAGAAATTAAAGAGAAGAAATAATGAAAAGACATTTGTTTGTGACCTGGAAGACTAAATGTTGTTAGATAGATATGTTACTCATAGTGACTGCCATTCAGAGCAATCTTTATTTTTATTTATTTATTTATTATTATTGTGAAAATACTGTACAAAGGGGTTACAATTACATGGGAAAGATAATGAGTACATTTCTTATCAAGCATTATTGCCTCCTCCTTTCTTTCCCATTCCCATCCCTATTTATTTATTTATTTTTGGGTCCGGTCATGGGGCCTGAATCTGGGCCTGGGCACTGTCCCTCAGCTCTTCAGCTCAAGGTTAGTTCTCTACCACTTGAGCCACAGCGCCACTTCCAGCTTTTTTTTTTGCTTATGTGGTGCTGAGGCATCGAACCCAGGGCCTCAGGCATGCAAGGCAAGCACTCTACCACTGAGCCACCTTCCCAGCCCACAGCAATCTTTATTTTTAAAAAAATCATTTTTCAGAAATAGGAAAAGTACACCCTAATGTTCATATGGAACAAAGAGCCCTGAATAGTGAAAACAAATATCTCAATTAGGAAACTTACTCATTGAAATTATAGCCAAAAATCTTCCAAAGCTAGGGAAAGATATGTTCATCCAAGTATAAGAGGCATTTAGAGCCCCAAATAGAAATGATTAAAAATGATCTCTCCATGTCCCATTATTTCACATATCTATACTAAGCTAGTAGTGAATTCTAGCAATGCATGGCTCGCTCAACCTGTGCAAATCAATAGATGTCAAAAATAGAATCAAAGGACAAGAATCATATGATCACCTCAATAGATACAGAAAAAAAGCTTTTGACAAAATTCAATATCACTCCATAATAATAGCCCCAAAGAAATTAGGAATTGCTAGATCTTACATCAACATACTAAAGGCTATCAATGATAAACCTATAGACATCATTATACTAACTGTGGGAAAATTGATAGCACTTCCTCTAAAATTTGAGGAAAGAGGGAGCCAATATGTCTTACCTCCCCTTACTGAATATAGTCTTAATTGTCCAGATCAATAAGAGGAAAGAAGCAAAAGGGATAGAAAGCCAGATATGGCTGCACATATGTATAATCTCATCTACTAAAGAGGTGGGGATCCAAAAATTAAAAGTTCGAAGCCTCGGCAAAAATTAGCAAGACCCTATCTCAACCAATAACTAGCATGATAATGTGCACCCATCATCCCAACTCCATGGGAAGCATAAATAGGACTTCAGCCTAAATAAATTCCTATCTCCAATCCTTTACAAACTTTTAAACAAAATAGACACTAACCTAAGATGTGAAAATTTGAAACTTCTAGGGGAAAACCTTCAAAGACATAGGCATAGACAATTACTCTATATATGACTGCAATAGCTCATAAAATAATAGCAAAAAAATCTAATAGAATGGTATTAAACTAAAAGGCTTCTGCACAGCAAAAAGAAACAGTGAACAGAATGAAGAAAGCCCACAAAATAAAAGAAAATCCTGGCAAGGACTAATATCCTTTGACAGGATATTACTATCCAGAGTACATTAAGAAAAATCTCATAATACTAAACACCAAAAGAACCGATAAGGTTCTATATGGTGGTTCACACCTATAATCCTAGCTACTTTGGTGGCTGAGAGTGGGAGGATTGCAGTTCAAAGGCAGCAGCCAGGTAGAAAAAAATTATTGAAACTCCATCTCAGCCAATAATAAACAAGGAAGGGCAATAGAAGGAGTGAATAGGATCAAAACATCTAATGTACATGATAGAAATGGCATTGTGTAGCCTCTTTCTTTTACAATTAATACAGAAAAACACAATTAAATATGCACGAATACTAAAACACTAAATAATATAAATAATTTCTGTGTTTGATGATTGAATTCTTTTTGCCAGTTCTGGGGTTTGAACTAAGGATGTGGGCACTGTCCCTGAGCTTCTTTTTGCTCAAGGCTAGCACACTGAACCACAGCACACTTCCAGCTTTTTCTGTGTATGTGGTACTGAGGAATCGAACCCAGGGCCTCATGCATGCTAGGCAAGTACTCTACTACTAAACCACATTCCCAGCCAGATGATTGGATTTGTAAGGGAAAAGTTACTGTACTCCAATATTCTTAAAGGGATGCTTCCTGGAGCCATTTTTGTTATTTAATAAAAATTATCCAACACTTATAACTGATGTTTAAATTTTTGAGTAGTTTCTAGTGTTGTCTTATTTTACCTTTTAAAAATGTCTTGTCAGGGGCTGGGAAGGTGGCTCAGTGGTTGAGTGCTTGCCTTGTATGCATGAGGCCCTGGGTTCGATTCCTCAGCATCACATAAGCAGGAAAAAAAAGCTAGAAATGGCGTTGTGGCTCAAGTGGTACAGTGCTAGCCTTGAGCTGAAGAGCTGAGGGACAGTGCCCAGGCCCAGAGTTCAGGCCCCAGGACTGGATGCCTCTCCCCCACAAAAAAGAAAAGAAACAAAATGTCTTGTCATAATGGATCTTCAAATCATGGATTAGGCACTGTTACTCAGTTTTTAAGCTCAAGGTTGGCTACTACTGGAACCACAGCTCCATTTCTGGCTTTTTGATGCTTCATTGGAAATAAGAACTTCAAACTGTGATCCTCAGATCTCAGCCTCCTGAGTAGGTAGGATTACAGGCATGAGTCATCAGTACTTGCTTATTTAACTTTTTTGAAGGGCAGAGAAAGGAGATTTATGACATGGTACAGGCACGCCATGATAATTTTAATGTTGTTTCTATAAGATACAAATAATATATATGATAAACTATTGTATGACAATATTTGGCATATTGTACATAATTATATACTTTATGATATATCATATAGAAGAAATACATATAAGATAAATGTAGATAATTAAGAAAGTTAAGACAAAGGTTGACACATGCTCATGAAATGCCTAGTTTTTAGAAATGGCTTTCTACTTTAGTTTTAAAGTCCCTAACAGTCACAGTAAGGAAGGCTGATTACATATTTCAATTTGTCCATATGATTAAAAACAATTACTCATGCCCTTAAAATAGACATGTTTTATAAAGTTCTTCCAATTATTACCTTTAAACTGTCTTAAAAAGAATATTGTAATATTCAATATATGTAATACTGATGTTTTGGTTTTGTTATTTGTTTTTTTTTGGGGGGGGGTCCGGTCATGGGGCCTGAACTCTGGGCCTGGGCACTGTCCCTCAGGTCTTCAGCTCAAGGCTAGTGCTCTACCACTTGAGCCATAGCGCCACTTCCGGCTTTTTTCTTTTTGCTTATTTGGTGCTGAGGAATCGAACCCAGATCTTCAGGCATGCAAGGCAAACGCTCTACCACTAAGCCACCTTCCCAGCCCTGTATTTTTTATTTGTGGATCCATGGCAGAATGAGAAAATAAAGATCCTTATCTAGCTTAATTAAATGGAAAAAATTCATATGTCTAGAAGAAATGATCGCATAATCACTAGTCTTTCAAAAGTATTCCTTATGACCGGTGCCCAGTTGCTCACATCTGTAACCCTAGCTATTCAGGAGGCTGAGATCTGAGGAGTGCAGTTCAAAGCCAGCCTGGGAAGCAAAGTCCATGGGATTCTTATCTCCAATAAACCACCAGAAAACCGGAAGTTGCACTGTGGCTCAAGTGGTAGAGCACTTGCCTTGAGCTGAAGAGCTGAGGGACAGCGCTCAGGCCCAGTAGTTCAAGCCTCATGGCCGAAAAAAAAGATAAATATTACTTATAATTATGTTTAAATACACTGTCTACAGGTGCCTAGAAGCACCCGGGTAACAGAATATACTATTATGTCTGTACCTTTAATGAAATGACTTTTTAGAACACTTTCTGAAAGTTCTAGAAGGCTCTCATACGTATATACCGGAAAACACTTTACGTTACCACGAGTCTTCATTCTTGCGTGGACCATGGCGAGTGGGGAGGGAGAGCCAACCAGTGTAGCTGAAAGTGATTTAACACCTTCCACCTCGATGGAAATCGAGGACAGAGAAACCCAAGTTCCTGACAACCATCCTACTGAGGCTGTTTGTGATAGCAGCACCGACGTAACAGGGGACAGAGTGCCCGAAGTTGCTGTGGAACATGGAGATCCAACTGATGCGGTTAGCAGCAGCGTGGAGGCTGAGAAAAAGACTACTCCAAGCGAAACACCAAACAAACCACCCAGCCAACCAACAAGCCGACCCGCAGGGAAAAGTCAGTGGTTATTTTTTTTATTCTAGCAGGCGGAGGTGGCCTCTGGGCAAAATGCAAGGCTTAAAGTGTTTTTCGATCGATGTCCTGTGAGGGATACTCATTCCTCAGCCACTTGGCTGGGAGGACTCGAGTGGATTACTAAGACTCTGGGCGCCATATTTATGTAGTGGGTTTTTGCATTGTAGGATTTTACATAGTGGGTTTGTGTGATAGTGGCGTTGTAGCAAAGAAATGAATCATCTGATCTAACTGATTTGGAGGAATAAGGAAATAGGCCGTTCTTGGTTGGGAAAAACCCTCTGGAGACCCAATGGTTGGCACGTTGTAGAAAGTGATGGGATAGAAAATGGTGGCTTTGCTCTCCAAGCATCCCTCTTCCCTCGGACGCCGCATGCTACACACCTTTGGCCTGTTTCGAGCCTTCCCGCCTCCTCTGAGGCAAACGATTTGCCGCCATCTTTGATTGGCCAGGAGTCATGGAAGGCTTCTTTCAGTTGGCTCTGAGTAGGGAGTGTGCGGAGGGGCCAAGCAATATTGCTGCTCTAATCCGTTGCTGTCCTGTGCAAGCATAGCTCATAGGCCACAACCCTCCCCGTTGAGAAGGACCTGAGGCCCCACAGCCCTTAAGATAATGGCACACATGCCAGTGACTGTTTAGTCAGCGGAGGGTTGGTTGTTATTGTTGTTGGTTGTTTTTTCGGTTTGTTTTTCTTTTGCCAGTCCTTCGGCTTGAATTCAGTGCCTGGACACCGTCCCGAAGCATTTATTGCTCAAGGCTTATGCTCTACGACTTGAGCCACAGCCCAACTCCAGCTTTTTAGTGGTCAATTGCAGATAGTAGTCTGGTGGACTTTCCTGCTTGAATAGCTTTGAATGGCGATCCTCAGATCTCAGCCTTCTGGGTAGCAAGGGTTACAGGTGTGAACCACTGGTGGCACCTGGCTGGGTGTTTTTTTTTCAGAAAGAGGGAGCTCAATATCATGCACACTACACCCCGCTGGCTGCAGCCGGAATGGATGACTGGACGGGAGAGGGACCAAAATTGAGGGCAGTTGGTTCTGTGGAAGGTTTGCAAGGAAATGGAATAAACCTAAGAACTAAACTTCTCTTCCAAGCTGAGGCCAGGGAGACAAGCCAAGATACTTGCACTTGCAAAGGAACGTGTGGCTGTGCATACTGCAGCCACTTTATGTCACTTGTGATTCTGCTCACATGAAATGCAGCTACTGAGAGAACAGTGAAGGTGTATGAGAAGTCCTGTTAATTAGGTATCAGAGTGCTTTCTGGGGAAAAGTGGATGCATTCAGTTTGTTAAATACCATGCAGTCCTTAGATAAATGTAGGTTAATAATTTTAAAAATAAAATCATTTCAACTTCACTTTCCAATCTTTCTCCCACTAGACCTTATAAAAGTGATTTACAAAGGACTAGTTTGAAATCCTTTCAGTTCTTAAATTATTTCTTCCACAAAGAAGACTTTCCCCCCAAATTAGTGAAATGAATGAAATGCCTAGTCTTAACTCTGCTGAGAAACCTAAAAGTTTCTACTGATGGACTCCTTTAAATTTGAGTCTCTACTCCTAATCTTAAGTAGTCCCTACTCTCTCCCCTTCAGGCAATGTGCACAGCCCTAAGATTCTGTATTTTGTTTACGTTATTTTAATGAACCTCTTTCTTACATATACTTTTCATTGTTATAACTATACTAGTGTGTGAACATATATTTTATAAGCCCAAAATAGTACTACCACAAATAATGCATCACCTTTCCCCACCAAGGTTGTCTACTTTTACACTGCTGACACTTTTGTTCTTTTTTTTTTTGTCTGTTGTGGGGCTTGAACTCTGGGCCTGGGCACTGTCCCTCAGCTTTTCAGCTCAAGGCAAGTGCTCTACCACTGGAGTCACAGTGCCACTTCCGGTTTTCTGGTGGTTTATTGGAGATAAGAATCCCATGGACTTTGCTTCCCAGGCTGGCTTTGAACTGCACTCCTCAGATCTCAGCCTCCTGAATAGCTAGGAATCCAGGCATGAGCCATTGGTGCCCAGCAACACTTCTGTTCTTCCTATGTGTTTCTGAGGTTTCTAAAATTCCACTAAAGAAAGGATTTAAACAATAACCAATGTTTTTACACCAATCGGGATCCAGACTCACGTGTATGTGTTAAGAGAAGATTCCTGTGCTTTTAAGATTAAGATTCAGAACTCACATCCCAGTTAATATGAATTAAGGTATATTTGTAATATAGAATATTAGAGCTGTGAATTAACTGGAACTTATCCTTCAAATTAAGATATTAGACTTTATAACTTTGTACATAGTGTTCTTAGAGCATAACAAAGTTTCTTAGGTTCCATACATGTAGATTGTTTTCTTCTACTTTGGTAAAAAATTTTCCTTAGAAGTGTGGGCTATACTACTCAAAATACAAGTTACTACAGATAAATATTAAATAGATGGAAAAAAAGATTATAAATAGCCAGGTGCCACCAGCTCATGCTTCTGTAGTCCTAGCTACTCAGGAGGCTAAGATTTGAAGATTTTGGTTCAAAGCCAGCCCAAGCAGGAAGGTCTATGAGACTCATCTCCAATTAATCACCAAAAAGCTGGAAGTGGAGCTGTAGCTCAAGCAGTAGAGAACCAGCCTTGAATGAAAGAGCTAAGGGACAGTTTGAGGGCCTGGGTCCAAGCCTCCATCTGTACCAAAGAAAGAGAACTGGACTGTTTTTCCAAGGTAACTCTGAGCCATTGAAGCTAGCTCTAGTATGGTGAAAAACTGTCTGCTATCACTTGGACTGATTAGTTCCTATTGTCCTAAAAGGTCACTGGAGTACAGAAAAACAAGCCTCCGTTTATGTCAAAACATACATAATGTTCTGGCAAGTGGTTTGAGGGTTGTTTTCAGCCTTTGGTTTTCATTCTTTCCTTTTTCTTAGAGTTCATTTAATTTGCTTAAGTAGCTATCACTGTATGGTTGATTTTTACTTTTTAGGAGTCAAAGAATATTTTTAAGATGGCTAACTCATGTTTCTAACAGCTTACCTTATTCTTCAGATTATTACATCATAACATTTTGCATTGACTTTGGAAAAACTCTGCCTATTAGAAGGTTGATAAGTGACTTTAGAGGTTTGGAGGTGTGCTTCAAGTGGTAAAGTACTTGCTTTGCAAACATAAATGACTTTAGGAACAATTAAAACATCACATAAGATATTGGACCTTGGCCAAGGTCTTGTATAATTTAACCAGTGACTACTAGAAGTGATCAGCAGAATGAGCAAAAGCAGTTTTAAGTGACTTTCTGTCAATTTATTTTCCATGACCTCAAAAACAAGAGACCGGTAGAAGCGTGACCGAACCTCCCTATGAACTTGAGAACCATTTTATAATGCGTCTGCCTATGGTAAGAAACCTTTCCATCTCAAAGCCAATATCCCCTTTACAAAAGGGTAGTTCTGTTTGGATTCAGTAACATTATTTCAAGCCATAGAAACTCAGAATAAACCTGGGCACTGATGGCTCACATCTGATATCCTAGCTACTCAGGAGGCTGAGATCTGAGAATTGTGGCTCAAAGCCACAGGCAGGAAAGTCTTTGAGACTCATCTCCAGTTAACCATTAGAAAAATGGAAGTGGAAATTTGGTTCAAAGTGGTACAGTGCTAGCCTTGAGCAAAAGAGCTAAGCGACAGTGCTCATGGCCCCAAGTTCAATCCCCACAACTGACTAATACAAAAATCCAAAACAAAATACTTTGTTTCACAGGGAATATTTTCTGTTGATAACCATAATTCTAGTGTGTACACTTCTAGGAGCATTTCTTCCTTTCTGTATGTACCACCTATACCATAGGTTGATTTCCTGGCAGCACATCTGTGATAATGATTAAACCATTCACTTATCACAGACACAGCCTATTCCCTGAGCAGCCAAGATAAAATTATTGTCAATTTTTACCTTCCACCTCAGAAGGGAAAGTTAGACCAGCACTGTCTTCTGCAAATTCATTACCATGCAAGGCTGTCAGAGCTCATCTAAACATTGTGTTTAAATCTTTTCCCCTACTAAGACCAATATTCAAGCATTATTTAGTTGAGGGACATATGTTAAGGATGGTTTCAGAAAGCTATTTCTCCATTTAAAGTTAATGTATTCAGTAACATAGCTGTGAGAAGTAGTTGGGACAACCATGAAATTAGAGTTGGTCTTATCCTTACTTGTATGGTGTATGATTTCTTGTATATAGCACTGTTGTTAACATTTGGGAGATGTAAGGTTTTATTTAAGACATGAATGTGTTTCTTTAATATGTTTGTTCTAGCTCCCAATTAGGCAATTGATTATGATTTTTCAATTTACCTCACTTTTAGGAACATGCTTGTACTGTTAGGAACCTAATACATTCCAGAAGTGTCCCTATGAGGAATAAACTGAAAATTGACTTACATTGTAAGTAGATAATAAATTAAAAAACAATTTATTAAAAGATTGTTGCATGCCAGACACTGTACTAGATACTAAAAATATGAAAAAGAACATGATCTCTGTTTTGAAGGATTCACTGTTTAAAGAAACTTTATTCAGGGGCTGGGAAGGTGGCTCAGTGGTAGAGCGCTTGCCTTGCATGCATGAGGCCCTGGGTTTGATTCCTCAGCACCACATAAGTAAAAAGAAAAAAGCCGGAAGTGGTGCTGTGGCTCAGTGGTAGAGCACTAGCCTTGAGCTGAAGAGCTGAGGGACAGCGCCCAGGCCCAGGGTTCAGGCCCCACGACCGGACCCCCCCCCAAAAAAGAAACTTTATTCACTCAATGACTCACTTTTTTAAAAGAGAAAGAAAGACCTATGCAACTTGTAGTGTTTTTAGGGATGATCTTGGGGATCATTTGTGGTTATCTCATACAGCTGGTAATCTATATTCAAGCTATATTCTTTATGATTTCTGAATGTCGAAGTGAATGACAAATATGCTAGTCTTTGTAAAAGAATAGAACTTTCTTTTAAAATATTTTTATATTTGCAAATCATATATATGATAAATAGCTAATACCCAAAATATATAAGTAACAGCTCAATAGCAAGAAAACAAATAACAATGAAAATAGGCAGAGGACCTGAACATATTTCTCAAGGAAAGAGTTGTTTCTTGTCATAGAAGCTCATGCATTTTGCGTAGGACTAGCCTTGGAGCATAATCCTTCTACCTATATTACCTACATAGCCATGAATATAATGTTAACCACATACCTGTCTTGCTTCTTGAAATGGAGGTCTCACTAATTTTTTTTTCTCTAAGCTACTCTTGAAATCCTCCCAATTTCTGCCTTCTTAGAAGTCTCAATTTTAAAATTGAGCTGCTGTAGTTAAATACTGAGCATTCTTTCTGTGCCAATCCTGGGGCTTGAAAACAAGGTCTGGGCATGTCTGTTTTTGCTCAAGGCTAGCACTCTACCACTTGAGCCACAGTGCCAGTTCCAGCCTTTTATGTGTATGGGGTACTGAGGAGTCGAACCCAGGGTGTCATGCATGCTAGACAAGCACTCTACCACTAAGCCACCTTCCCAGCCCTGTGCATTCTTAATACTTGCATATGAAATGTATATACAAGGAAAAGAAATAACATTGTACTTTATAAGCACTGTAGTATAAGTGGAAAATACAATGTCTGCCGAAACATTCTATCTTGCATAATATTCTCCTGAATAATCTTGTGCTGAAAAATATACCTGTTTGTGATATGTGAACAGGCTTCAGAGTTCATTGTGTGTCTGGCTGTTGGATAGAGTTTAATCATTATATAGCTAACTAGGGTTTTTTTTTAACTTGAAACTTATTTAGCACCATTTCTGGACCATTCCTTCTCTCATCCAACCTTTGAAAATGTACATCTACAATGACAAAATTGAATGTTTGTTAAAATGAACATATTTAAGTGAATGGAATTTTCTTTTTTTTAATCTTTTTTTAAATCTTTTTTTCTTTTTTTTTGGGGGGGGGGGTTCCGGTCGTGGGGCCTGAACTTTGGGCCTGGGCACTGTCCCTCAGCTCTTCAGCTCAAGGTTAGTGCTCTACTACTTGAGCCTCAGCGCCACTTCCGGCTTTTTTCTTTTTGCTTATGTGGTGCTAAGGAATCGAACCCAGGGCCTCATGCATGCAAGGCAAGTGCTCTACCCCTGAGCCACCTTCCCAGCCCCTATTTTTTCTCTTTCTTTTTTTCTTTCTTTTTGTTTTTGTTTTATGATGAGCCTGGGGCTTGAATCCAGGGCCAGGGCGCAATGTCTGAGACTTTTTGCTCAAATCTAGTGGTCTACCATTTGAATCACACAGATCCACTTCCAGCTTTTCAGTGCTTAATTGGAGACAAGAGCCTTGTAGAATTTTTTGCCCAGGCTGTTTTCTGTGTTCTTCACATCTCAGCTTCTTAAGTAGGTGGGATTATAAGCATGGGCTACTGGCTGCCAGTTGGGAGTTTTCTTTTCAGCATAAAAATGAAACAGTTCTTGTTTTGTCCACATTTAACTAAAAAACAAAATCGTAACTACTTTTGAGCAAGTGACATAAACTGGAGGTGGGGTGGGGTGGGGAGAGCTCCAAATACTCTTTCTTCTTTTGTCTGGAAGTTACTTACTTCTGTCATCATAAGAAATAGCAGGTTTCACCAAAAAACTATTCTGCCCATCCTAACTCTTCATTATTATGGAGCTTAATAAGTCATTGAGAAAATGTTGTTTTTTCTTTTCTACTTTGTTTTAGCTGATGGACGTCATGGGATTGTTCAGATAGA
The DNA here is from genome assembly GCF_000151885.1 of Dipodomys ordii. Taxonomy (NCBI): domain Eukaryota; kingdom Metazoa; phylum Chordata; class Mammalia; order Rodentia; family Heteromyidae; genus Dipodomys; species Dipodomys ordii. Next base: position 596,305 of record NW_012267419.1, read on the forward strand.
AAATGTCCGACTATCTGCTAAAATGGTTGATTTGCCTTGTGTTATTGGAAGCTTGAAAACTCTTGATAAGAAAAGCTTTTATCAAACGGGGGATATTTCCCAGGTATGGACAGTTTTGGTTTTTAAAAAAATCTTCTTGTGCTAGTTTCCACAACAGTTTCCAAGGCGACAGATGATGAGATGCCTATGCAGTGATATCTCAGAATATTGCTTATTAAATAATATTCCAATTACCACCATAGAGAGAGGAATGATTTTAACTGACAGAGATGACTAGGCTGGTGTTATTACCCTCAAGCTCTGCTATTGTAGGTTCAAATTCTCCCAGGGAAAACTTAAGGAGGTTACAGTTACATTCCAAGGGTAGATGACAGAAAATCAGGAAGCACTTAAGCAGTTTTGGAAAAGGATACAGGAATTTCCTCACTAAGATAAGTACATACAAGGACTGCTGTCTTTTGACAGTAATTAATGCAAAAGGTCAAACATTCATAAAAATCCATTCAGCCCAGGGACAGTGGTTTTCCACTGGTATTTTTCATACTTCAAGTACACTGTCAAATATACTGCAATGAGGCATAGTTTCCATTCGACTCTAGTGTTCCCACATTCTTGCTCTCACATCCTTCAAGCAATTCCTTTTATTTTCCTTCCTTTCAGTATTCCTTTTCACTTGATGAATGGCTGCTGCCATTCCTAATTTCTAGATAGTTTGTGCAGGAATACAATATCATAATTCTCGTTCAATGTTTGATGCTTAAGTTTTCACTACCCTATTTAATCCAAATAACTTGCAGAACCCTCTTTTGCCATCTATAGTGAATTCAATTAATTAAAAAACGAGCAACATCTAGTTATTCTGAACTTTCTGCTAATATAGTATGTTAACTTTGGAGGTTTAAGTTGGCCCATATTCATCATCTCTGCAAGTCTTTCCGATTTCCTCCCTAAATCAAAATGCTAAAATATATGTGTTTTCAACATATTCCTTCTGCACTAATAAATACTGTAAATAAAAAAAATCAGCTTTTTGGGGCTGGGAAGGTGGCTCAGTGGTAGAGCGCTTGCCTTGCATACATGAGGCCCTGGGTTCCATTCCTCAGCACCACATAAGCAAAAAGAAAAAAGCCGGAAGTGGCGCTGTGGCTCAAGTGGTAGAGTGTTAGCCTTGAGCTGAAGAGCTGAGGGACAGCGCCTAGGCCCAGAGTTCAGGCCCCACGACCGGACCCCCCCCCCAATCAGCTTTTTATCACAATACTGCTAGAAGAGAAGAGAAAGGGGAGAGGATGAGAGAAGAAAATGAAGAGAGAGATAAACAGGGAGAGAGGTGAGAAGAAGGAATACATATCACATAATACTTGGACTTCCTAGAAATATCAAGCATCACTCTTTTTTGTGGTTCAGGATTTTTGGTAGTAATTATTACTAATCCAAGATTTAGGACCACAGTTAACTTCTTTCTCTTCGTGAAATGTAGATGCTTGTGTGCAATGATGGTGGTGTCCAGCCATCTCCAGAGGAAGCAGTTACTTCCACCAACCATAGCATGACTGGGACTAATAATGAGGAAAAAAAGAAAAAATATGCCTGGAAACATGGTAGTAAGTTACTAAATCTTGTTCATCTTGTTCATTCTAGGTGACTACATGTATTTAGTGAGTCCTAATTCCCTGTGAATCAAATACCTCTTGCCTGCTTCATTAGGCTCTCAGACACTTGCTATGAAAGGAGTTATATCATAACCTGTTTATCAAATTCAGAGATATTTGACCACTATTGTTCATGTATATGTTTCACACTGTTGTGTTTCTTTTAGTTGCGGCACCACTTAAGAATGTCAGAAAGAGAAGGTTCCGAAAAGTCAAAAAAAAGGTTAGTCTTGTGCTATTTGTATATCTGTGGGTAAATTAGAAGATGATTCTGATTGAGGAGTAAAGGCAGGAAGTCAGTTGGGAGTTAATTTGTTCATTTGTTTATATATTCAGTAAACAACTCCAACACTGTATGTTAGCAGTTGTGAATATCTGATGTCTGATATTATAGGATAATTAGGGATCTGGAGCTCATGCTTTTAGTTTTTGGTTATAAGATTTAGCTTTAAAATTAACATGTCTAGAATGTGAGAACTGGGACCTGTGTTTATATTCCTAACCTTACTTCAGGCTGGTAAGAACTTGGGCAGGCTATGGGAGTATTATGAGTCTTCTTTCTTTACTGAATTTTTTATTTTGTAGCAATTATAAGAAATGACAGAGAGATGTCATGTACTTTTTTCTTTGGTTTCCCATTGTAACATTTTGTAAGACTATAATACAATATTATAAACAGGTATTTGACATTGTTGAAAGTCATCAATCTTATTCAAATTTCTCATTTATGTGTACACAAGTATGTGTATAGTTCTGTGCAGATTGTGTGTGTGTGTGTGTGTGTGTTTACACACACACATGCATGTGCCAGTACTAAGACTTAAACTCAGGCTCTGGGTGCTGTCTCCTAGCTTTTTTACTCAAGGCTGGCACTCTACCACTTGAGCCACAGCTCCATATCAGCTTTTTGGTGGTTAATTGGAGATAAGAGTCTTAGGGACTTTCTGTCTAGGCTGGCTTCAAATTATCCTCCTCCTATCTCGGACTTCTGAATAACTAGAATAAAGGTGTGAGCCACTGGCACATGGCAGTTCTGGGCAGCTTTATCCCATGTGTAGATTCATATGCGCATACTCAGTTAAGGCAATAAACAATTCCATTACCACAGTATCTCTTGTCTTGTCCTTAAATAATTATACTTACCTCCTTCCTACCTTACACCTCTGGTTCTTAGTACCTGGCATACTAATCATTTTTTTAATGATTTTTTTTGGGGGGGTGGCTGTGGGGCCTGAACTCTGGGCCTGGGAGCTGTCTCTCAGCTCTTCAGTTCAAGGCTAGCACTCTACCACTTGAGCCACAGTGCCACTTCCAGCTTTTTCTGTTATGTGGTGCTGAGGAATCAAACCCAGGGCCTCATGCATGAAAGGCAAGCACTCTACCACTGAGCCACCTTCCCAGCCCTAATCATTCTTCATCTCTGTAGGTTTTCCATTTTTAGAATGTCACATAAATTAAATAATATAGTATATAACATCTGATAGTAGCTTTTTCTCCACTCAGAAAAATTCTCTATATATCCATGCAAGTTTTTGTATTTATCAGTACTTTTTTCTATTTGTCAATATTGCTTTTTTATTAATAAGCATTCCATGGTATGAAATTATTAGTTTGTTTAGCTGTCTACTCATTAAAGGACATCTGAGCTGTTTTCAGTTTTTGACTAGTATAAATAAAAATACAAATAGGTATTTGTACGAACAAAAGCCTTCATTTCTCTGGGATAAATGCCCAGGTATTACTGAGTTATATGATAGTTGCATGTTTAGTTTTAAAACTGCCATGCTGTTTTTTTTGTTTTTGTTTTTTTTTGGTTGGTCATGGGGCCTGAAATCTGGGCCTGAGTGCTGTCCCTAAGCTCTTCAGCTCAAGGCTAGCACTGTACCACTTGAGCCACAGCGCCACTTCCAGCTTTTTCTGCTTATGTGGTGCTGAGGAATCAAACCCAGGGCCTCATGCTTGCGAGACAAGCACTCTACCACTGAGCCACCTTCCCAGCCCCTGCCATGCTGTTTTTGTAGGAATTCTTTATCTACTATTTTATATTCCTGACAGTTGTATGTGAGTGGCCCGTGTTCTCCACCAGCATTAGGTGTTATCACTATTTTTTAATCTTAGCCATTCTGATGGCTATGGTGATCTCATTGTTGTATTAATGTGCATTTCTCTGAAAATGACATTGAAGATCAAATGTGCTTATTGTCCATCTTTATATACACTTCAGTGAAGTATCTGTTCATGCCTTTTGACCATTTTCTAAATTGATATTTTATTGTTGGGTTTTAAGAATTCTTTTCATTTTCTGTATCACAGTCTTTTGTTAAATGTATAGTTTTCAAATGCCTTTTCCCAGTTTCTAGAGTGTCTTTTTATCCTCTTCATAGGATATTTTAGAAGGAACATTGTTTTTAGTTTTGATGAGGTCCAATTTGTTACTTTTTTCTTTTAAGGGTCTTTCTCTTTTGTGTTATGTTTAACAGCACTTTACTTTGGGGAGATCCTGAAGATTTTTTTTGATGTATTTTTTGTTTTAATTTCATATTTAAGACTGAAGCTGGCTTCTTAAATTTTATGAAGTACGAGTTTTTCTGGGAACCAGTGGCTCACACCTGTAATTCTAGCTACTCAAGAGGCTGATATTTGAGAATCACAGTTTGAAGCCAGCCTGGTCAGGAAAGTCCATGAGATTCTTATTTTCAATTAACCACTAAAAAGTCAGAGTGTCTCTATGGCTCAAGTGGCAGAGTGCCAGCCTTGAACAAAAAAGCTAAGTGAGGGCTGGAAAGGTGGCTCAGTGGTAGGGTGCTTGCCTTGCATGCATGAGGCCATGGATTCAATTCTTCAGCACCACATAAGCAGAAAAAGCCAGAGTGGCACTGTGGCTCAACTGGTAGAGTGCTAGCCTTGAGCTGAAGAGCTGAGGGACAGCACGTAGGTCCAGAGTTCAGGCCCAATGACCGACAAAAAAGTAAAAAAAAAAAAAAAAAGCTAAGTGATAGTGCCCAGGCCCTGAGTTCAAGCCCCAGTACCAACACCAAAAATAAAAGGTATTAGTTTTAAAGGTTCATTTTCTGCTTGAGCATGTCCAAGTGCTCTAGTATCATTTGTTATCCTTCTTCTGATATATTGTTTTATAATGTTGCCAAAATCAGTTTGGTATATCTGTGAATGTCTGCTTCTGGTCTTTTTATTCTGGCCCACTGATCAATGTATGACTCTCTCCACTGATGTGATAGGTCTTAAAAGCAGAAAATTGTTTGCTTCTACTTCATTTTTCTTTTTCAAGATTGTTGTAGCAATTTTAGAGCTTATACTTTCCATAAAAATTTTAGAATTAACTTGTCTCTGGCTGTAAATACATGCTGGAATTTAAAATAAGAATATTTTAATGTAATTCAAGTTATAGACCAAATTGGGGAGAGTTGACATCTTTATTATGTTTTTTTTTTCCCGGCCAATATGTTGCTTTGGTTTCATACTGTTATTAGGTGCCTACTAAATATAAAAATAAGTATAGTTGTAGAGATCTTTAAACATTTAGTAATAGTAATAGTAATAGTTTAGTAACTATACCAATTGTAATATAACTTCAGTATTTGCTGTGTTTATTTCATAGGTCCCTGATGCCAAGTCAGCTGAAGAAATGAGCTTTTTTGAGGTAAAGCAATCACAATGTAACTGCATTGCTTAAATTTAGTGTTTTATTTGTTAGCTCACTAGTTTTAAACAAATCAAATGAATTACAAACTTTTTAGAACCTTCTATCTTACCTCTAGCCCTTGCTCAGGGTGTGTGTATGTCAAAAATACATAGCCTGGATTTTCACTGAGAAGTGCATTTGTTATTTAGTGTCCAAAATCTCCCAGAGAAAAAGATACCATTTAGCCAATGGTCTTGATTTTTTTCTCTAATTTATTTTCAAAGCCTTTCCTTGGAGGCTAAGGTCCACTTTTACTAGTAGTTGTTTGCAATGGCTTATAGCTACATAATCTCAATTTTTATCTGTAGAATGATGAACTGATTGCTGTAGAGACAATTGTTTAAAAATAAATTCAAGGGGCTGGGAAGGTGGCCCTGGGTTCAATTCCTCAGTACCACATAAGCAGAAAAAGCCAAAAGTGGTGCTATGGCTCAAGTGGTAGAGCGCTAGCTTTGAGCTGAAGAGCTGAGGGACAGAGCCCAGGCCCAGAGTTCAAGCCCCACAACTGACCAAAAAAAAGTAGATTCAAGAGAAAACACCTACCTAAGATCCAGTTTTTGTAGGAATGTCTCTCCCAATTAAAGATTTAGGGAAGTAGCTCTGAGATTCAGACTAAAAAGATCAAATGTCTCATGATTTAATTGGAGAAAATAAGTTTATTAAACAAAAATATAAGCCATGTTGAAGGATTCTTTCATAAGTAGCACTCTGTTAAGTAGAAATTTTAAGGCTGGGTGCTAGTGGCTCACGCCTGTAATCCTAGCTACTGGGGAGGCTGAGATCTGAGGATCATTGGGTCAAAGCCATCCTGGGCAGGAAAAGCCACGAGAATATTTTTTGGTCGGTCATGGGGCTTGAACTCTGGGCTTGGGTGCTATCCCTGTGCTCTTCAGCTCAGGGCTAGTGCTCTACCGCTTGAGCCACAGTGCCACTTCTGGTTTTCTAGTGGTTTATTGGAGATAAGAGTCTCACGGACTTTCTTGCCTCGGCTGGCTTTGGACCGCTATCCTCAGATCTCAGTCTCCTGAGTAGCTAGGATTACAGGTGTGAGCCACCAGCGCCCGGCTCCAGGAGACTTTTATTTCCAATAAACTACTCAGAAAAAGACAGAAGTGGCACTGTGGCTCAAGTAGTAGAATGCTAGCACAAAGGAGGCTCAGGGACCATGCCCAGGCCCCGAGTTCAAGTCCCAGGACCGGCAAAAAAAAAAGTAAAGCAGGAAGGTACAGTTCTGAGTTCAAGCCCCAGTACTGGTGAGCAAGAGCGCACACACACACACACACACACACACACACACAGTAAAACTGGTGGTTGGATAGGTATCTAAAAAGGCTAAATTTTAAATTGAATTCATTGGTTTATAGGAACTGGGTACTTCTCCAAAAAACAAGGGGTTAAATGACAGTAGTAGTAGTTCCTCCCAAACCCTGCTTCAGTTCATTGACTCTCCAGAAGTGGAAAAGGAAGTGAAGAGACTGCTCTTTTCAGATGCTGAAGCCATCAACATACGTATCCTTTATATCAAATATTTTCCCTATGGTCTGTTCCACCCAATATGAATATGACAATAAATTTATGGATTTTTTTTTTTGCAGGCTGAAGATCAAACTCAGGACCTTGCTAAAGCAAGCTTTCTACCACTGAGTGACATTCTCAGCCTTCACTTCTGTTATTTGTGTGATAGTTTTGATGTGCAGAGAACTTAGGAATTTTAGAAATATTACTTTTTTATACCAGTACCAGGGCTTGAAATCATGGTCTCATGCTTTTTCCACTTGCTTGTTCATAGCTAACATAGCTTCCAGTCTAGACTTTTACTCATTAATTGGGGATGGAGTCTGGCAGACTTTTCTGCCTGGGCTGGCTTCAAAACTTGATCCTCCAGATTTCAGCTTCCCAAGAGGCTAAACTAACATAAATACCTGTTATGGAAATGTATTTACTTGTTTAATTCATTATAAGGCATTTTGCCACTGTAGGAATATGGATAAAAGTGGCCTAGAGAGGTGTTGTGGCTCAAGTGGTAGGGTGCTAGACTTGAGCTGAAGAGCTCAGAAACAGTGCCCAGGCCCAGAGTTCAAGCCCTACCACTAACAAAGAAAAGTGGCCTAAATTTGAACTCCATTTTTAGTGGAAGAACCTTTACCTTTTAGCTGTGCCCTCTCTTTTCCTTCTGCTTGTTCCTTGACTGCTCCTCCTTTTAGGATGGGAAGTTGTTGCTGATGAGGAAAACAAGGAAACAGAATTTCAAAGATGCCTTTCAGACTCTCCAGTATCTCCAGGAACTGGTGACTATAAGGAGAATTATAGCTTATCAGGTATTTTAGTAAAAGCAGAACTGGTACTTCAGGTAGGCCAAATGCTAACCTATGTATGAGGTGATTCTCTGTAGATTCACAGGATAAATCAAGAAAAGGATGATTTTACCTTTCTCGCCTGTTATTGGTCCTCCAGTTGGAATTCTAATTTCCCTTTCATCCTAGGTATTAAATTTCCTATGGACCCTTAGATTCTCTAAATACCTTGAGATATTTGCTCTGTATTTCCTGACATTGTTTCACGAAGGGAATAACTTTCCTGTTAGAAAATTGATGCATAAAATTTACTGGTTGCCTAGTGAGTTTGAGGGTAAGGAGTAATTTTATCTGGGGTGGGAGTCATTTGCAAAGCTTCAGGTAATTTCAACTTCTTGCTCAAAATCAATAGAATATGAGAGACTGCGGAAGATGTTCAGTGATTCTAGCAGTAGCAGTGAAGATGATGATAAATGTAACAAAGATGAAGGAGATGATGATGATGAACTCATAGAGGTGGAAGAAGAGGAAGATGATGGTTTTGAAGAGGATCAAGAAAGGATACTACGAGCCAGAATTCTCGAAGTCAGGAAGTGTGAAAGAATAGAAGATACCTGTGAGCTAGGTAAGTCAGCGGAAAAGACAAAGGTATTTCATGAGATGGGTAGCAGAGCTAAACACTAACTCCTGATATGCAAGGTACAAGACTAAGTTTGAAGAGTTCTTAATCAGAACTTGATTTGGATCTTTGTTCAGTAGTTTAGGCTGTATGAAGTTACATAAAAGTCTTTATCTTTGTTAGTTTTGGAACTTCAGAAGCAGATTTATTTTAAGGAGAAAAAACTGCAAAGGATTCAGAACAAAGCAGAAAGACAGAAGACGATCATCAGGAAAGTGGATAACCTACCCCTAAAGGTAAGTCCTCTTATTGACTAGCATTGACAACATCCTCATATCTCATCTTTGTGTTTCCACTCTTGTCATCTTTATGGAGTGTTCTTGTACATTCAAGAAACTAAACAACCTCTTAGAAGACTCCAATAAAGAATTATTGTAGAGCCCCAGGCTCAGGTGTCTCATGCTTGTAATCATAGCTACTCAGGAGGCTGAGATCTGAGGATCGCAGTTCAAAGCCAGCCCCGCACAAAAATCTTTGAGACTCTTATCTCTAATTAACCCTCAGGAAACCAGAAGTAGTGCTGTGGCTCAAGTGGAAGAGCACTCACCTTGAGCTGAATTGCTCAGCATCAGCGTCCAGACCCAGAGTTCAAGCCCCATCACCACCACCACCAACAAAAAAGAATTAGTGCAGAGTATATAAAATAAAATAGGGTAGTTTTCATGACCTAAATCATCTAAAAAGGTCACTCTTATATGATTGACACTTTTATTCATTTTTGTTGGTGGTAGGACTTTCACTCAGGGCCTGGACGCTGTCCCTGAGCCTCTTTGTGCTCAAGGCTAACGCTCTACCACTTGGAAGTAAGAGTCTCACAGGGACTTTTCTGCTTGGGTTAGCTTCAAACCACGATCCTCAGATCTCAGCCTCCTGAGTAGCTTATAGGTATGAGCCACGGGCTCCCAGGTTATTAACAATTTTCTTATCAAATTATTCAACAAATTCTATATCCAGTTGTTCCCTTTCCTTTGACACACAGCATTCATTGTTTATACAATTTATTTTCCAGGCTCATTTGCATTCTGTGCTGGAGCAGCTTAGGTTACAAGAAAAGGAAAGGCAGAATCAGGTGAGAAGTACGTTTTCAAATAAGAATATATTTGCTGCAAAGAACCTTCTTCCAGTCTCATTTGTAGCTTTTCATCTCACAAGAATAAGGGTAGACAAATCTTCTGAATAGAATAGCAGAAAAGCACTGAATGTATAGTGAGGAGTGATATACAATACTTGTCCTTAGTAAAGAGCTAACAGTCTATCTGCAAAGATTGACAACAAACAAGTTATCATACAAACATGAATATACAAACTGTAAGAAAGTACTGTGAAGAAAAAGGAAGTCATTGTTTTTAGAATAGACTCATGAATTAAACCAATAGATCATGATAAACCTCTTGAGAGAGAGAGTGATATTTAAAGTCTACACCTCAAGTATACAGCCAGGCAGATAGTGGGATGAACAGCCATGTGAGTGGAGCATATTTAGTGTAACACACTGGGAATAAACTTGGTCTCACTGCAGAACTCAAATATTTAAAGCACAGAAGAGATTATCTTAAAAGGTTGGAAAAAGTAGGCACAAGTCATAGCATAGTAGTTCTTAGCAGGATATAAGGAAGTTGGCTTTTAGTCTTAAATGGGCTTAAAGAGGGCCTTAAAGAGTTCTTGCGTAGGAGAATCACATCTATTTAAACTTAAAAAAAATTACCTTAGGGCTGAGGGTGTACCTTACCTGGGACAATGCCTGTGCATGGCCCGGAGTTCAAATACCAGCACTGAAAAAACAAAAAACAGTTTGCTGGGCATGGTGGCTCCTGCCTGTGATCTTAGGAGGCTCCTGCCTGTGATCTTAGGAGGGTAAGGTTAGTAGCATTATGCTTTGAGGCCAGCCAAAGAGCAAGTTTATAAAGCCCAGTCTTAACCAATATTTGTGTGTGGTAAGGTCCATTTCTCATCCTCCCTATAATAGGTATCATAAAATGAGAGGATTGTGGTCTTATGGGTATAGGCCCAATATGTTCTGGCAAAAAAACAAGACCCTATTTTTTAAGTGCAAAAAATGGATGATGTGGTGCTGTTCTTTGGAATATTGTAAAACAAAGGTAACCTTATGAATGTCAAGTGACAATCATTCTTTTTAGTTCTTGTGAGGTAATGAAGTAATAAAACAAGTTTTTAGATGAATTGTTCATGTTTTTCTGGCTTTCCTTGCTTGCAGCTTTTTTTCCTTCAGGAACAATTGAGGTACTTTCAGAAGAAGTGAGAAGTGTTCATCATCTAATCTGAAGACAAGGTGAAACAGTGCATGTTTCTTCAGTTGCCTTATGATCAATCAGTTCCATTTGTTTCTTTTATATTTTTTGCTAGTTATAATATGTTCAAAGATTGTAGTAATGGAGATGAGGACAGTACACAAATGTAATAGCTTTAAAGATCCCATTCCACCATGAGACTTTACATATATTGCCTCTGTGCTATACTGCTTTTCAGATCATTCTTGCCTGTGTTTATCAGTGGCAGACAGTATATCCTAGAAAGTCATACAGCTGGTTTGTATCTTTTAAAACATTTTTAAAGATCTTTTATTTGTTTTACGTATTTCCTACACTTTGTTTCTGAACAAAGGAAAAAAGTCCATTCCTATCAAGGGCTATGACCTGCCACAATTTGAGTGCCTGTCTCTCTGCAGTTTATACTAGGTTGTGCCCCGCCTCTGTTCAGATAAAAGCTGCTATCCAATTTGAGATAACTTCTTGCTGTTTATCTGTATTCTGTTGTGTAATTCCAACTGTGACTGGTTGTTATTCATTAGCTAAAGAAATAGGGCAAAGTGAAGAAATTCTGAACTGTTCTTATTTTGAGCTAACCTGCATAAGATAAAGAATATAAAAATTAAAAAAAATATAAAGAAAATCCAAATGCCTGTCATGCCTATGAAAACTTGTTATAAAGCCCTGGGATGTTTTGGGGTGTTTCTAAAGTTACACTATTATGATTGTATGATGTGTTTTTAAGCAAAATAAAAAAATTAAAAATCCTTTTAAATTCTGTCAACTTTTGGGAGGGATGTTGGAAAGGTTTTGCACTTGCTAGGCAAGTTCTCTGCCACTAGCTAAATCCCCAGGCCCTAATTGCTATCCTGCTCTGATCTGCTCTTTTCTTTTCTTTTCCCTTTTACTGATCCTGGGACTTGAACCCAGGGCTTGGGTGCTGTCCCTGAGCCTCTTTGCACTCAAGGCTAGTATTCTACCACAGCACCAGGTGCCAGCTTTTTTGAGTAGTTTATTGGAGATATGAGTCTCACAGAGACTTTTCTACCTGGGCTGACTTCAAACCACAATCCTCAGATCTCAGCCTCCTGAGTAGCTAGGATTACAGACATGAGCCACCAGTGCCCGGCTGCTGTTATCTTCTTAAATATATTTAAACAAGAAACATACTCATACCACAAGTAGACAAGAGAAAGCTCTGTCTTGGTTCTTTCAGGCTGATGCAACAAAAATATAGCAGGGTAATTTATAAGCAATATGTTCATTGTTCATAGTTCTAGAGTTTGGGAAGTCCAAAATTAAGGCATCAGCCAATGCAATGTAGCCTAGAATGCCAGACAGCTTATTTGCATATGTCTGCTTCAAAGACACTGCTATCTTGGGCAACCTTACCATGACGAGAGGCAAACTCCAGCGTCTTATAAGGGTACTAAGTTCATTGAGTGACCCTAGACATCCTCCTAAGTTTCACCCATTAGGATCAGCACATTGCAGGTGATATTTTATGTGAATTAAGGGTAACATTTAAACCACAGCATTTTATGATTAGGAAATGACAAGGTGCATCTCCTTTCAAAGAAGAAGCATAAGTTCTAAAGAATGGGGAAAACCAAAGGATTCAGAGGAGTGATACAAATGGCAGCTCTGGTATTTGGATTGATTCACGATGGAATGAACAGTTCTGCCACTTCCCCTGGGCAAGCCCTATACCTCTTAGACACTCCTATTTCCACAGTAAGGGTGGTAATACACATCATCATGAAGCATCTAAGGGTTTTCTAGACATAGCCCAGCTAGCCGCAGATGTGGTCCTAACTGACAAAAAAGTACTGCTCTAGGAAATGTATTCTTGTTCTCAGTATGCTTCCCTCACTGCCCCAATCTGTATATAAAGGCATGTTTTACGTATGCTTCTGTCCCATCCCTCTGCTTTATCTAAAATGGCTTAGCTTTGTTTCCGACTCTGCCTCTTCTTCCACCTTCTGCTTCTGATATTAAATTCCCTTTCTAATTTTCTCCCTTTATTCTCAAGTTTTTAGCATTCTGGGTTTCTGAAAAAAGTGTGTTAATAATGAAGATTAACTCCAGGGCTTCACACATGGTAGACGAGCCCAAGACAAATGTCAGAACTGGAATTGCAACCACATACTCATTCTATTACATGGTAATTCAACCCAAACTTACTAAGGTGGCCTTCAGGAGTAAGCAAGGTAGAAGAACTCTCATAGAGCTCTGTCCAATATTGTAGCCTGAAAACAGCCAGAGCTCTGCTGAGATGCAGGGTGATGAGTTTGACAACTTGAGGGGGGAGTTAGAGTGTCTTCAGTGCCCTTCTGCCCCCTCTGTTGCCACTTCTCAATGTATCCCAGGGGATACATTCACTACTGCCCTTGTCATCAGCTTTGCTGCTTCCTCTCCACCCTACTTGAACACATGGGTGTGCATACAGATGTGTACACATACCTCATGAAGTTTTATAATAGCTCAATGATTCTGACTTTTGTCAGAATCAGAAGAAAGGCAATCTTGTGAGAAGTGACTACAACATGGTTCTTCATTTGCCTTCCTATCAAGGCTGGCTACCATGAAATAATTTCTCATTTGTTTCCCACATTTCCAAAGGGTATAGGCCTTTCTGTTAGGTGGGTTAGATATAAGCCATAAAACTGCTGCACTGGTGTGGTCTCAATTACTCAACTCCAGGTCATTCTATCAGTTGTGCTGCAAATGAGACAATGGACCTAGGGAGCTGAAATGATCACTAATTTTGCATTCTGTGTGTGTATGTGTGTGTGTGTGTTAGGACTGGGGCTTGAACCTAGGGCCTGGGCTCTACCTCTGGGCTTCTTGTGTTTAAGTCTAGTGCTCTACCTCCACTTTGGCTTTTTGGTAGTTTTTTTTTTTTTGGTCAGTCGTGGGGCTTGAACTCTGGGCCTGGGCGCTGTCCCTCAGCTCTTCAGCTCAAGGCAAGCGCTCTACCTCTTGAGCTACAGCGCCACTTCCGGTTTTCTGGTGGTTTATTGGAGATAGGAGTC
>NW_012267419.1:610618-696445 GCF_000151885.1 Dipodomys ordii
CTACCACTTGAGCCACAGCACCACTTCCGGCTTTTTTCTTTTTGCTTATGTGGTGCTGAGGAATCGAACCCAGGGCCTCGAGCATGCAAGGCAAGTGCTCTGCCACTGACCCACCTTTCCAGCCCCCCAAAAATGTTTTTTTTAAAGCTTCTGAGTCTGGCGCTGGTAGCGCATGCCTGTAATCCTAGCTACTCAGGAGGATGAGATCATGGTTCTAAGCCACCCGGGCAGGAAAGTCCATGAGACTCTTATCTCCATTAACCACCAGAACACTGGAAGTGGATCTCTGGCTTACAGTGATAGAACACTAGCCTTGAGCAAAAGAGGTCAAGGACAGTGTCCTGTTCAAGCTCCACAACTGACAAAAAAGAAGCTTCTGTACAGCAAAAAAATACTTACCAGAATCGAGACCACCTACAGAATGGAATGAAAATCTTTGCAAATCATTCATCTCATAAAGGATTAATATCCAGAATATAGAAAGAGCTAAAAAATTAAACACAAAATAATAAATAATCCAATTAATAAGTAGGCAAATGAATTAAGCAGCTGGTTCTTAAGAGAAGAGCAAATGGCCAAAACATATAAAGAAATATTCAACTTTCTCAGCCATAAAGAAAATGCAAATCAATTTTCATAAATGCATATAGAGTGTTGGGATCATGTTTTTCATCTAGAATATAGACCTTAATAATAATAATTAAATATAATAGGAGGACTGTTGGGAAGAACTAGTGGGATGGGGACTTGGAAAAGTAAAGGGCGGTGGAGGAATTGAAGTTATATGAATATGGAAATAGCATAATGAATCCACTAAAACCTATAATAAAAGATTGTTGTGGATGAAAATAAGGAAGAAGAGTGAATTTATCAAGGTACGTCATGTATTATCGACTATCATATACTATGGACATCATGTACTATGGAACGATCACAGTGAATCTCTTGTATAATTAGTATAGTCTAATATTTTTTTTTAAAGCGGGGCACCAGAACCAGTGGCTGTGCTGGTAATCCTAGTTATTCAAGAGGCTGAGATCTGAGGATCACAGTTTGAAGCCATCCCAGGCAGGAAAGTCTGTGAGACCTCTTATTTCCCATTAACCACCAAAAAGTCAGAAATAGAGCTATGTATGGCTCTATCCGTAGACTGCCCAGGAACTGAGCTCAAGCTCAGAATTAGAAAAAAAAGAGATATCACATATCATCAATTCATAGGGACATTTTAACAACAAATACATATATAGCCAAAATCTCAGAATAAAGAATAGATCTTTAGTGGGAGGACAACAAAGGAGGGGGTAAACAATGCTCAACAAGAAATGTAGTCATTACCTTACTCATGTAACTGTAACCCCTCTGTACAGTATCTTTACAATAAAATAAAATTTAAAAAGAATAGATCTTTATTCAATAAATACAACTTTATGAAAACTCACTGGAATGTCCTGATTTTTCTTATATTGATTCAGCTGATGGGAAAATTCAGATTAGTAAGGATGCAATGTAGGAACCATGACTCTCTAGAATTCATTCTGTGAGGTGAAAACTAGCTAATTTGGGGGAAGATCTACCTATCCAAGCAACAGTGGCACATGGGACCAAAGAGGATGTCTTTTTAATACCATAGGTGTTGCTCTTAATCAATCTGGTGCCTTATGTTTTTTCAGTGTTCCTGTCGCTTCTTGATTCAACCTTTCTTCCCACCCCCAAAGAAGAAAATTGTATAAAATATCAGATCAGAATAACCAAAAGAACCAAAGTAACCAAATACAAATTTATTCTTCAAAGCAGAATTCAAGGATAAAGGAAAAAAGCACCACTGTGAGTGGCAATCAAAGTTAACCAATATGCTCCAGCTCTGCCTCTTCATCCCAATCTTTTCTACACTGGCCCATCCTTGTCAAGTTCCTTATCCAATTCTCATCCTTATGACCAGTTTTTGCAGCTTCAGTCTGCCCTCAGTCCTGCCCTGGGGACAACAAGGAGTTCTATCACATCCCCTCCCAAGGACAGCAGCTGTAGCAGAAGATAGACACTGGAAGTGGAGCTTTGAGCCTTTTGCTCTCACACAGCCACTGGTATTAAAACAGTAAGAAGTCACTGAAGTATTTCTTTGTTTTCAAGGGCTATGTTCTGGCAGGAAGGTCCAAAGATACAACTGCCCAGCTGAAGAGCCATGTCTCCACAGCCCTAGAGCAGTGCCCTCAGTTTATCTCCCTGTTTATGTTAAGGCAGATATATTCTTTGTTATCTGTCAAATATGTCAAGGGGAATTGGATGGAATGCTTATCCAGAAAGGCTCCCAGAGACTACAATGCTTCCATTGAGAATATAAGCTCAAAGAATGATCTAGCCTGAAGCTGGCTAGACATGTAGCTCAAATCCTTTTTAAACATACACCTCAGGCAGTAGGGGTATTCTTTAAAATAAATCTAGTGAGAAATCATATCTCAGAACTGGACTTTGCTTAACTTCTTGGTTCCTTATTTCCACAGTCAACCAGCCCAGTTCCTGGGATACCAGAAACTCAATAAAGAAGGGTTTAGAAGGAAATGAGCACTTGAGAATCTTGAATCCAACTTTTCCATTTTGGAGGAAGGACATATGTGTTCTGGAGTAGGATACTTTCTAGGAAATCCTATCACAGCCTAATATCCTCCAGCCAGTCCACATTCCCAAACAATTGCCATTTAATGTGAATCACAGATAGGCTTACAATGGCTTTTTGGCCGATTCAAATTCTGTCCAGAATAAATTGTCAGTCTGAACTGTTCTCTACTATTTGACAACAACTCCAGCAAACATTCACATTCCTGATCACTGAGGCTAATTTCACAAGTCAGTAGGCTACCAACCCAACAACTCCATTCACCACCTTCCAGTACAGGATCATACATTACATAGTACACCTTTAAGAGACATGATATGTAATAGATACCTAACAACATACAATGCATTTTGGTAAATCCACCCCCAATGTAGATACACAATGCCCACAGATCCATTTGCCTCACTGCGGGCAGACTGCCCAAACATGAAGCAGCAACTGTCACTGGACCCTTGAACAGTATACTCACCTCAGGCATTACATGTAAACACAAGATAGCAAAATGTCACTGACTCCCTTAGTGAGAATTCATCTCTTCACCTGCTGCTTCAATCCACCTACAGCCCAAATCCTACATAACAAGATCTATGTCTTTTCTACCATGCCTGGCCCATTAAAGTTACCTCAGGCTCTCAGCAGCCCCAAAGCTTTTGGGTGGGGTAGGGGTTAAAGAAATAACTTTCTTGATAAAAGATTGTTCCATAATATCTGTCATTTACAAGTTTCAAATGGCTTACTCCTGCCCAGAATCTACACTCCTACAAAGATGTCCCACTCTGACTGATGTTCAGGCTCTGTATCATAAGCCTACCTATCTCCTGCTCACCATGCATGGCTAGAGACCTCACAAACAGGGGCAGATATTGGGACATGAGATCTGACACTATGAACCTGTGGCTTAGTGAAGGGACTCCTTGGCTTCAGAACCCAAGTGGCTATCCAACTTTCCCCAGATCAGATTGATCTAGGTTCCTAGAAGTTTTCCCTACTGGCTACTACCTGATTATAGTACAATACTCCAAATATGTCACTCTTTGATAATGTTGGCAATCACTGTTTTCCTTAAGTCCCTGAGCTAGATTTTAGGAGCTGAAAGGAGCCAGGAGATGTATTCTTGTCTTAGCATGGCAAAGATATTTTGCTTTGAATAGGATGGATGAAGCATAGATCTCTATTTTGGCACCTGAATCATTGTTAACGGATATCCAGAAAATTTCATCCAAGTCCAGGTGTCAAAGGAGACAAGTTTGGAATAAGTGAAGAGAACAGAATGACTGTTCTGTTACAACTCCCCTGTGGCCAAAGGCTCTTGTTACTTTGGTCTTGAGGGCAGCTTAGCCCAAATAACAATGCAGAGGCCTTTTAGGGGAACAGCCAAGATGATTAATCTCTCTTTCCAACTAGAGGCTGAGTCTAACAAAGAGCAAGGCAGAACATTAATACTTCAAGCAGTATTAGAATTTAATATGTGAGTGAGGCTGAGAGAGCACTGATGTACAGTAGATATGTAGAATAGATATGTATGTATATAAACTCAGGCAAATAAGTCTACTGCAGGGCTCTGGGGAAATAATTCTTGGTAGAAAGCAGCCTAAGTGGGTTCTGACTCAGTTCCAAGTTTCCAAGCTTAATCCTTTCACCCCTACTATCTACTTTGAACAGTTGCTGGATAAAGGAGTCACGGTATATGTGGCTTAGGAAGAGTTAGTTCGGCTTGAGGATTGGTTCACTTTCCAGAGTTAGTCACAAGAAGGCCTTGTCATCTGAGTAGAAAGCACCCAGCTTTCTGATTTATGTCCAGTGGCTCCTAGGAAGAAATCTCTAGTCAGAAGGGCCATTTGCAACTGCCTTATGATTAGCTGGGGGGTAACGCCAGCCACCTCACTTGATTTAGACTAAGACAGGAAAAGGTCACAGCCTAGAGGGTCAGGCACCCCAGGGTGAAGATGCCCTTGCTGAGCAAGCTGCCACTGATCCATCCCCCAAGTCTAGAAGACATACTTAAATAGGTTAGACTGAGTTTCTAGAGAATCTCAGGGCGGGTCTCTTGAAATGCTGAAGCCTTGAGGAAAGAGGAAAATCAGGGAAAAATTCTCAGCCCACAAATATTTCTTTAATGCTTCCAAATGTAAGGTGGAAATAGAAACCAGAATGAACTGTTTCCGCCTCATAGAAGGTCTGCCAGGGACTAAGGCAGAAGGAACTGAAAATACTGGAGGAGGAAACAACATGGAGGCAGAATTCTAAGGGTTAGGGTTATGCCTTGGAGCTGAAGTAACAAAGCACACACTTCCCAGACTTCTTCAGGGCACTATGGAGGGGAGTCTCAGAGATACCTTTTCACTTTCCTGAATTACTAGGGCCAATCTCTATGGATTTATAATACTGGTGCCCTGGAGCCATTAGGACTCTCTCTGTCCATAATCCCATGGAGAAAAAAGGTAGTAGCCACTGTATACTGCTTAGTTCTGCAAGGCAATTTCTCTGTTCCCCGTCTGAATGAGAAAAGTACAATTTACCTGGGCTGCAACAGCAAGGTAATGTAAGGAACAGGTCTCAAACTTGAGAAAGGACACGTTTGTAGAGTTGGAGGAATCATGTGTCTCTGTCCCTTCTCTTCCACCCCTCCTCCACCACACCCACCTCACATACAACCAGATCCCTGTTGCTGTCTGGAGCCCAAATAACTCTGGTTATTGCAGGACCAGTGGGGACTGGAAAGGTTGGGTGAAGGCTGAGGGAAGGATTTGACCAGAACCAGGAAAGGACTATGGACTATAAGGATGGGGATCTTGCTCCATCAAGAGGCCATCAAGGTGTTGGCAGTCACATCAGAGCTTCGTACACTGGGGAAGGCATGGCGGAGCTTCTCCATGATGTCTTCCAGGCACAGGCTGACATCCTGGCTCTTTGATCCCACATCATCTGAGTTAGGAAAGAGAGATTGAGGAAAATAATAACATGATACTCCTTTGAGTAAAAGCAGGACACCATAGTAGGATATTATCAGCTGAAGTGCCAACCTAACGCAGGTGCATTTTCCCATTGCAATGATGCATACGTAGGAGGCACTCACAATATCTCCTATGTTTATAGGAGCAAATCAGTCAATCAACCAATCATCTCTGAACCTAAGCTTAAAATCAAGAGGGGCAACTAGTCCCAGTCCTAGCAGAACCTTGGGCAGGAAATCTAGGCAGGAAAACCCCATGAAAGGAAAGGACTAGGAGGAGCTGGGGAACATACCTGCAGCCTCAGTGTCTGGAGTAGTCTGTCCCTTCTCCCGGCGGTGACTGCTTTCTGACTGCTGTGGAGAGGAAGCTAGGGACGAGCCTGCAGAGCCATTGCCATCTGACTCGGTGGGTGGCTAGCAAGAAGTAAGGTATGATTAAGTGGGTTTGCCTTCCTGACAGACTCTTCAGCTTAGAAGGGAACTTAGAGACCTCATGCTCATCTCTACCTTTAGACTTTAAGAAGCTTTGGCACCCAGCAGTGGCTTCCCCTTTTAGGAAACTTCTTAAAATATTAATTAAGTTAATGGTAATTAACTTCTTCCTTTAGCAACACATGTCAAAGGTTCCTAGTTCTTGAGAGATGGCAGGGCACCTAAAGGTCTTTTCAGCTATATATAAACTATTTAGAAGCCAATTTTCTCTGGAAATATAGAATTGCACACCTGGTCTTCGGTTCATGACATAACAGCATGTGCTAGAACTCTCTCCAGGAATTCATTTAGAAAATATCTTTTGGAAGATCTGGAGAGAAGTTAGAGGGCAAGAAGTACTATTGCCTGCTACACATAATGACAATAAAGGGTAACATTTATGAAGAGTATACTGTATTTCTGGCATAATGAATTCATTATCTCATAATGAACAATTGAGGTTAACTATATTGACCACAATTCTGTGAAGTTGGTATTATAATTATTCCTGCTTTACAGATGAGAAACTGGATCTGAGTGAGGTTAATTTTCCTAACACCCTATAGTAACTAACTGGAAGAGCCATATTCAAATCCATAGCTGTCTGATTCTAGAGCTACACTAGTTCTCAGAGAAGAAAGAAGCAGAAAGTAACAAGAGATCCCTTTATTGCAGTAATCTTTCTCTTGCCAAACATGTCCAACTTGCTTCTTTCTAGTAGCTGCTATACTACCAAAATTAATGTTATGGATGACATTTGAAGTTTGTTCTATCAATACCAATTTCCAATGGGGTTGTGAAAAAATGAGTCTTTCAAAGTCCTCTCTCTCATCCTAGCCAGACACTGGTGGTTCATGCCTATAATCCTACATACTCAGGATGCTAAGATCTAAGGATTGTGGTTCTAGGCAAGACTATACAGAAAAGTTTATGACACTCTTATCTCCAATTAACCATCAAAAAGATGAAGTGGAGCTGTGGCTCAAGTGGTTGAGTACCAGCCTTGAGCAAAAAAAGCCAAGGGGCAATGCTCAGGTCCTGAGTTCAAGCCCTAGCACCAGCAAACACACAACTAAGATGTCCTCCCTCTGACCCAAACCCTTTAGTATCTTGAGAGTGACACGTAATTGGTATACAAATTAGATAACAAACAATTAAGGATATGTCCCTATTAGCCCTTCCTTCCACTTCCCTCCACAACTGCCAGCCCAGTTCTCTTCAGAAAGTCACTTGACAGCCATAGCTAAGAAGTTGATTTTTCTTCCTTTTTGCTGCACTCCCAAACCCTACTTTCCATACCAATGTTCAGAACTGCTCAGATTCCTTCAGTCTCCAGCCTCACCTGCAGGAGCAGTTCCCTCAAACGCTGCAGCTGAGATTCTAGCTGCTTGTTGTGGTCCTCGAGGATCTGCATGCGAGTCTCCAGGCGGCTCTTGTGCTGCCGGAGGATCCTGGCTTCAGCCAGAAGCTCCTCATTGTTGTGGTCCTGTGCTACCTCAGTGGAACCCTCAGCCAGGGTAGGGGCCTCAGCCGCCTCCTCATGCTGCCATTTCAGACGCCTCAGCTCTCCCTGGAGAATCCTGCCAAGGAAGGACAAAGAAGTCAAGACATATGATTCCCAAGGGTAAGCAATCCCTGTGCTTCCTCAGCCCATTCCCCACCCAGAACCCTGCTGTTGTTAAACGGTCACATCCACTTCTTCTCCAGCATGTGTATCATGTACTCTGCTCTTCTGAGACCTCTGTGCAAATAGAGCTGACATTTCACATAAGAAATGGCTTAGGGCTTTGATGTACTGCTTCAGGGATTAATTCTGACCTTCAAATCAGGCAGAAACATGGTCTGCAAATAAAAGAAGCACTAGGCCCAATGACTCACCTACTCACTTTCTAGACATTTAAATTCCAGGGGATATCATAACATAAATAATAGACCATTCATTTTGCCTCTTCTCTCTATAACTTACCTCCTGTGTGACCCACATTGAAGGCACACGTTGGATCATCAAAGAAACAGATTCCAAAGGAATAGACTGCTTTGGGGAACATGACTCTTTTGTGGGGGTCACTGTAATAGAATCACTACCTGCCCAACATTTCTAAGGGTCTTCTCCCTGCTACTCTTTTTTTTTTTGTCGGTTGTGGGGCTTAAACTCTAGCTTGGGCACTGTCCCTGCACTCTTCAGCTCAAGGCTAGGGCTCTACCACTTGAACCACTTCCGGTTTTCTAGTGGTTAATTGGAGATAAGAGTCTCACAGATTTTTCTGCCCAGGCTGGCTTTGAACTGTGATCCTCACATCTCAGCCTCCTGAGTAGCTAGGATTACAGCCATGAGCCACCAGCACCCAGCTCCCTGCTACTCTTTAATGCAAAGTTTTTCAAACTGTTCTTAGCAAGAAACCAAAAATTTCCCCCCACTCAGTTGTGGAATGATATGTGTGGTTCTAATATGTATGACTAGGCCCACTAGCAAATATCACCTGTAGCCTATTCACTATGATAGGTCCTGTAATTACGGGTTTGGATGTCATGGCAAAGTCAGATTGTTATAGAAGTTCTGAAAAGGTAACTTTTCTATTTCTGTATTTATCTTTGCAGACTTCCTCCTGGGCATGGCTCCCCTGAAGGACACAGTTTGAAAGACTTAAAATGTATGGGCTGTGTACTGGTGACATGGACATCTTCTGGCTGCTTGTGAGACATGAAGAAACTCAGCCCCCTACCTGTCAATCAGAATCTGTATTTTCCAATTGCCCTGAGTGTACAGCTAATGTTTGTGGAGTGCTGTTCTAATAGGTGCTGCAGATTCTACTTCCTCCCTCAAAGTGGCTCAAATCTTCCTAGTCCTCAAATGTTGTATGTAATGTCACAGTGCTCTGGGATACTTTATGTGATAAGTATCTCTCTACTTCCAGCACAGAAAGTTCTTAGAAACCAGGAGGAGAAGGCTATTTTTATGCTAGTACAGAGGCTAGGATTCAGGGCCAGGGTGCTGTTCCTTAGCTTTTTCACTCAAGACTAGAGCTCTACCACTTGAGCCATACTTTCACATCTGGCTTTTTGTTGGTTAATTGGAGATAAGAGTCTCACAGACTTTCCTGCCCAGGATGACTTTGAACTGTGATCCTCAGACCTCAGCTCCTGAGTAGCTAGGATTACTACAATCAGCCACTGGCACCTTGCTTGTATTTGTTTGTATTCTCTATTCTTGTATGTAGTAGGTACTTGGAAAAACTGGAGTTACAAGGGCTCTTATAATAAGAGTCATTACTATTTATTGAGTCCTTACTATAAGCCAAGCACTGAGCTAACACATTATAGGCTGATCTTGTTTGGTCTTCACAGTTGACTTTGCGTTCACAATAATTATCATTATCCCCATTTTACAGATCAGGAAATGGAGTATAAGTAACTAGTTATACTAATAATATGTGGAAGTGTTAGGATTTTTTTTTTCATTTGATGATCAAGTTTTATCTTTGTAGACAGAATTTTGACTTAAATTGTAGTTATTAATTTTATTAATATCCATTAATATTTCTTTTTTCATGGGATGATTTCTTTTTATTTCTTTTTTTAAATTTAAATTTAAATTTTTTGTGAACATATTGTACAGAGGGGTTACAATTACATGGGCAAGATAATGAGTACATTTCTTATCAAGCATTGCAGCCTCCTCCTTTGTTTACCCTTCACATCCCTTCCCAGCCTCTCTCCGCCCCCCCCCCACCAAAGTTGTAAAGTTCATTTTTGACATGACAACTTGTACTTCTCATAGTTGTATCGGGTCCACCTGTATCCTTAACTGACTTGTTTTTCCCCATCTCCTCCACAAATTATAAGTGTTAGGATTTAAAATGAAACTGTCTGCATCAGGAACTCATACACATTCCAGCCATGACTATACCCACCGGTTCTCATCTTCTAAGTGGGCCAGGATTTTCTCTAGTTCCCCCTTGCTTTCTGTGGCCATTCTGCATGGAACCTGCTGTCCAAAGGCTGGCTCCCGATCTGTGATAGGGCTGGAGTGTCGTAACAGGTACTGGTCCTCATCTCTGCATGGGTGTGGGGAGAAGAAAGGAAGTAGGCAAGTATCGAATAGAGAAACCACTCAGGGGCTCAGCTCTCAACTGAGGACTCATGCCAGATAATTGGATTTTAAGTCTCATAAAGAGGAAAATGCCACAAGATCACACTTGGGAAGGGTGGAAATGTTCAAGGGTGGCAACAGCTGTAATTTGGGTAATGAGAGAGTATTTCCAGAATGTTGCAGCTTCTGAGTTCTACAGCTCCCTGAGATATATTGAACAAATCAGTTCCTAGTCTGCCCTCCTTTCCTTACCCACCTCTGAGAAGGATCTGATCCCAGTCAGGATCAGATTGTTCCCTGCAAGCACCTGCCTCTAGATCATCTCTGCAAGCCAGTTCTAGGGAGTTAGAGATGCAGGGCTCCTCCTCGGCCTTCTTTTGGCCATACTTGAGTCAAATTGGTATGGTACTAGATGTGGTTTTGGTATCTTGAGCAGAAAAAACATAGCTGCTTTTTGAAACTTAGATGAAGGTACAATCTTTTCTTGAAGTTGGCAGAGAACGCCTGGGCTGATTGTAGGGAGGTTGTTGATAGAGGGAAAGACTGCTTGTCTTACTAAATGCTTTGCCTAGGAAGAAGCCCGCCCTCCTGGGAGGAGACAATGACCCTAACCACCACCCTGGCTCCCATTCCCCTAGGGATATACCCTTCTCAACCAGTGGCAGAAGGTTCTCAAGAAGAGCTATTTCTGGAAACATAGCAGCTGTGGAAACTCACATGCTGTCATCTGGGGACAGGCTGTCGTTAAAGAAGGAACAATTTTGACTTTCCATCTCAGCAAGCCTGGAAAGAAAGACCAGAAACAGGAAGGAAAACTAGATGTGAGGACTGCTTTCATCTCAAGCATCTTTTTTTTTTTTTGTCGGTCGTGGGGCTTGAACTCTCATCTCAAGCATCTTAACCCCACAATAGAATCACTAGATTTGGGAGCTACCGAAATCACTCCTAAGTGTTGGGCCTTGCTGTCTAATTCTCATCTTACTGTGTACATCCCTTGGTCCTTATTCAAATCTCCTTGTCCAGATTTTTTAAAAAAAAACCCTCCCTGTGGTCTTCCTACAATCCCACCCCCACCCCAACATACATCCAAACCTGCTGGTACCTGCTAGCAAAATGCTCAATGCGAGAGTGTGTGTCAGCATGTGGCAACATCGGGGATGAAGCTGGCCTGGAAAAAAGCAGCAAAGACAGATGATCTAACAATTGGGCAGGTACACAGCCTGTTTCCTCATGACCCCCACCACTTCTGTTTTCCACATAGTGGAGACGGACAAGTTTTAATGGAACAAGATCATGATGGGATTCTGGTCTATTTCTCAGGCCCTAGTCTAGGCTACACCCAGTTGAATTGCCCTGACACTGATAGGATTTACCCTGGAACACTCTGTTAGCTCACCTAGGACCCAGCCCCTTCACAGTACATATACCATATCATCGAGCCTGCTTGTAGCCCCTACTCAGCCACCTGGTACTCACGTCTCACTGCAGTCAGCCTCCAGCACCGATTGCACAGGCAGATAACCTCGCTGAGGATGTTTGCTGAAATAATTCTTTGAGCGGAATTTGTTCTTTAAGGTTGTAGCAAAGTCCCTCATGTTCTCACTGGAGGTGGTCTTGGGGGTGAGATAGGATAGAGAGACTCATCTTGTTGCTTTCCAGATGTTCTGAGAAGTTGTGTCAGATCCATCAGAGCACTAACGCCTAATTCTTTTCTATTTTTTTCTCCTCCTTCCCTTTCTCTTTCTATTTTTCTTTCTTTCTCTTCCCTCCCTTCCTCCCTCCCTCCCTCCCTCCCTTCCTTCCTTCCTTCCATTTGTTCTTTCTGTGCTGGAGATTGAACCCAGAGCCTCATATGCTCCATCACTTGAGTTCACACCCCCAGTACTTTTATTTGTACTTTTAAAAATTTCTGGAGGTGGCTCTGTGGCTCAAGTGGTAGAGCGCTAGCCTTGAGCTGAAGAGCTGAGGGACAGCGCCCAGGCCCAGAGTTTAGCCCCACTTACCAACAATAAACAAACAAACAAATAAACAAATGAAAAATTCTGTGCCAGTAGTAGTGTTTGAACTTAGGGCTTGAATGCTGTCCCTTAGCTTTTCATTCAAGGCTGGTGCACTAGTGACTTGTGGACTTTTCTGCCCGGGTTAGCTTTGAACCTCAATCCTCAGATCAGAGTTTCCTGAGTAGCTAGCATTATAGGCATGAGCCACCAAGATAGGGAAATTACTTTTTTTTTGTCAGTCATGGGCCTGAACTCTGGGCCTGGGCGCTGTCCCTCAGCTATTCAGCTCAAGGCTAGTGCTCCACCACTTGAGCTACATCACCACTTCCGGCTTTTTCTGCTTCTGTGGTGCTGAGGAATTGAACCCAGGGCTTCATGCATGCAAGGCAAGCACTCTACCACTGAGCCACCTTCCCAGCCCCGGAAATTATATTATTTTTAATAAGCATGAAAAAGGCCGACTCAGAAGTTGGAACCAGGAAGCAACTAACAAAGCAGTTAAGCTTCCCTCTATTTAAATGTTAAGTTACAAAGTCTAAGAGACCTAAAAGGGTCCTAGCTAGCTAAAACTGCCCTCTCTGTAAATGGGTAAAGACAGTAAGCTCATCTGAGAAAATAAAGCCCTAAAGCTCATTCATTATCAGGCCTAGAGGCATCTCCATATTTTAGAATAATAAGTAGCACCCTAATGATCGCTTAAGGGCTGAGGATTTCTAGAAGGTATAACCACCATCTATTCCTCCAGCTCAGAAAGGACAAAGGCAGCAGCTAACAGCTGCCATTTTGAATCTTTAACTCTTATTTCTTGCAGGAAGAACAGGAAATATTTTCCTTCTCTTTCTTTCTACCTTAATCTTATTTTTGTGATAAAACTTTCACCTTGCAAGCTTCTCCTTTTTGTAAGATACCCTGAAGTGCTTTTCACAGGAGGATCTCAAGGACCTATAATTTTGTGTAGAAACTGGGAATATGAGGGAACCCTTCAATTCTCCATTAACCTTAAGAGTTCTTTGGGACAACTGTGGCCTTAATTTGGAATTCTGGTAGAAGAATAGAGAGACCTTGATTCCCTAGGCTTGTGAATCACCAGAACTGTTTGAGAATGTTTCTTATATGAGAGCAGAACACAGAGAATCAAGGCTGAGCAAATTGGGTGAAGCCCTAGTGCCTGACATCTGCTTGCTTCTCCCTCCTAGCCCAGAGACTCCATACCGGTGTATAATATTCCATGATGGGGTAGTGCAGCTTGTTGCCTTTGCTGGCCCGACCTGTCAAGAAGCAGGTCTGGCAGATATCCACATTAAATTGCTTCAGACTCCGGTACCTTGGGGAGAGAAGACATAGAAGGAAAGATAACCCAGTGTGCCATAGTAACCTTACCCATCCCCTCTATATCCAAATACATACACGTGTAAGAAGGAGGTGGAACACGGAGTCATAACATTCTCAACCTCCCACACACAGCAGTGACTGAGCCTTATTCTAGAGACCATGGTCTCCATGAAATCACAAGCTCATTTTCCCGGGAAATGTGAGGAAGTAGTGTTGAACAACCTATCATTTAAAGGGTGGAAAGAGGAGCAAAGGCAAAGATCCCTTTGTGATATATTTTTAAACAAGCATGACTCCAAGGCTCCATGACCCAAGGTACCACCACCTACTTCAGAGAACATAATACAAAGACAGTTTATTCTATTACCTGTGATTAAGTTGGATGAAAGTTATTTCCATAGGTTTTTTAATAATAATAACTCTATTATTTCAGAGTATAGAAGAGTCCTTTATATTTACTTCCAAAGCCTACCTAATTGCCCAGACTTAGCACAGAAGAGTAAAATGCCTTGCCTTAGAGGAGTTGGATGATCCAATATCACTAGTAGCTGTGTGAACTTGGGCAAGTCACATCCCACCTCAGTGCCTTGTTTGCTCATCTTATTTAAAGCAGAATATTGGCCTGTGCTGGTGGTGGCTCATACTATAATCCAAGCTATACAGGAGGCAAAGATCTAAGGATCATGGTTTGAAGCCAGCCCAGGTAGGAAAATCCATGAGAGTCTTCTCCAATGAACTACCAAAAAGCCCGAAGTAGAGCTGTAGCTAAAATGGTAGACCTCTACCATTGAGTAAAACTGCTCAGGGACAATGCCCAGGTCCTGAGTTCAAGTCCCAAGATCCCCCCCCCCAACAAACACACAAAAGCAGAGTATATGTAGTTGTGTGCTGGTGCTTTAAAAAGTGAAAAAATTGAGTTTTTTAGGATGAAAGTAAAATTCAGGATATGGTTGCTTTTGGGCAATGAAATCACGGATACTTCAAATATACTATAATATTGTTATAGCCCTTAACTTTGGTTGTGGGTTTACATTTCAGGGTGTTGGATTCAGTTCTTGCAATTTTACAAGAGCTAGCTAGCTGTTAAAATTTCAAAAGTTTTCTAAATTTGCTGTAAAACACAGTCATTATTAAAACTTGAAATTATTAATGTTCACAATTAATAAATGATCTGAAAGAGGTAGTTCATATTCCACACTCATTTCTTCTTAATTAATTTATCATTATCTATCTTCTTGAAGCTATTTATTACAGGTTGAGGATCCTTTTATTTGAAATGCTTGAGAACAGAAGAGCTTCAGATTTTAGAGTTTTCATTTTTTAACTTGTATACACTACTGATTAAACATCCCTAATTTCTGATTATTGGCTTTGGGATATTCAACTAGCATCTCTATGGTGCAGACACTATAAATATTATAAATCTGTGCATCTTTTCCTGATCTCTGCTTAGGAACATTTGTAGATAATGTGACATGGGCAGGTGTGTTTGTGGGAGGGTTTCCATTACAGAAATGCTACAACTTGTTTTTCTTTTTTTTCCTTCCAGGGAGTCTATTGTAGAACACTTCCTGACACACCATTTGGTAAATTGGAATTTTTATGATGTCCACTATGTACTTTTGTAAATCTATAGTATTTCAGATTATAACCAAAACATAATGGACAGCATTTCCAATTTTATAAAATGTTAAACATTCTGTACTACAATATATACTAATACATAAAAGATGTGTCTTTTCAATTATAATGATTAACTGATGTGTTGTGTTATACTGAATTATAGGTCTCCTGAATTATTTATGATGATTATCATAGCAGCTAGTATTGTTCTCCCTACCTGAACCCTTTAATTGGACACTGCCTACAGATAGAGCACTTGGTTTGATGCTTCACTTGCTCAGCAATGGTGACGCGATGCAGAACAGCCAGCCACACCATGGACTGGGGCTCCAAGTTGACCCACTCCAGGAACTGGGAAGCTTCAATGACTGGCTTCCCAGTGCTCTAGGGAAACAAGAAATCCCATGAAAATCACTGATGCTTGAATTATCTTGTTTCTTAAAGAATCAGGGAAACCAGAAGAGCCTAGGTCAGCATGTTCTCCAGAGATGTCCACTTTTGGCTCTGTCTTAGATAAACTGGTATCCTTTAGGGCAGGACTCCAACCCTAGAGATCAAAGAGCCCTCAGTCCCATCTTTTCTTTCTTTCTTTTTTTTTTTTTTTGTCGGTCATGGGGCTTGAACTCTGGGCTTGGGCGCTGTCCCTCAGCTCTTCAGCTCAAGGCAAGCACTCTACCACTTGAGCTACAGCGCCACTTCCGGTTTTCTGGTGGTTTATTGGAGATAGGAGTCTCACGGTCTCTCTTGCCCGGGCTGGCTTTGAACCTCGATCCTCAGATCTCAGCCTCCTGAGTAGCTAGGATTATAGACATGAGCCACCAGCGCCCGGCTCAGTCCCATTTTTTCATCCCCACACATTCTCCTAGCCCTGAGCACTTCAAAACATAGATTTGGCTCTTCCTTCCCTTCGTCCCACCCTTCCTCCCCTTCTTTTCCCTTCCTCCATCCCTGTTCAGTTTCATACTCACAAAACGAAAGCAACTTCGGACACTGGGCTCCACATTGCTTCCCCCAAAGGCTGCTACTTCACCCAGCTGACGGGGCACCTGAATGGCCTCATGAAGCAGGACACCAAGGTGACGTTGGTCACACTGGCTGCCAGAGTTGGCCACTTGGCTGAAGAGGTCTGCTAGCCCACAATTAAGAAATGGCCAGTCCAATGAAGAATGCCAGGAGAATGAGATGAGGGGATGAATAAAAAAGG
This sequence comes from Dipodomys ordii, assembly GCF_000151885.1. Taxonomy (NCBI): domain Eukaryota; kingdom Metazoa; phylum Chordata; class Mammalia; order Rodentia; family Heteromyidae; genus Dipodomys; species Dipodomys ordii. The sequence goes on from NW_012267419.1 coordinate 626,903, forward strand.
AAGACAAGAAAGAAAACAACCACTGAAGTAAAGACTTTTTTTGTGAGGGTGAAAGCAACTGGGGATTTAACCCAAGACTACTAAATGATTTACATAGACATATTCACTTTTTAAATTTTTAGTTTGAAATAGGTTTACTAAGTTTCCCAGCCTGGCTTTGAACTTAAAATCTTTCTGCTTTAGGCTGAGGAGTATCTGGAATTACAAGTATGTGCTTTCAAGCATAAAATATCTAGAGGTTCATCCTAGATGCCAAGAAGTTTTAAAAAAGGACACTCTCTGAGTTTCAGGAGAAAAAAGCAAACATAAAGAAGGAGCATGAGCCAGGTGCCAGTGGCTCACACCTGTAATCCTAGCTACTCACGAAACTGAGATCTGAGGATTACAGTTAGAAGCCAGCCCGGGTGGAAAAGTCCATAAGACTCTTACTTCCAATAAACTATTCAGAAAAAGCTGTAAGTGGCACTGTGGCTCAAGTGGTAAAGTGCTATCCTTGAGCACAAAGAGATTCAGGGAAAGCACTCAGACACTGAGTTCAAGCCCAATGACTGACAAAAAAAAAGGAGCATGAAAGAGAGAATGTGATGGAGAGAAAGAGAGAGAGAGAGAGAGAGTACACACTGGCTATAACAGCAATTCCAGACACAAGATGAGAGCCATGGGCTCCAGGGTCCCTGAACATGCACTATCATCAGACTTCCGTCTATTCAGGAGAGGGTATCTTCATGTGGCTCATATAGAATGATCCTGATGTAATCTCTAAGTTGTCCATACATAAGGATGAACTGACAAGGATAACTGAAGAAGAGGAGATAATTCAAAGCATCTGATCATCTTAAAAATGATCTCCATGTGTATTCAGAATATACTATGGTGTTGGTATTTGAATAGAGACTATTGGTTCTTCAAGGCATCCTCAATCCCAGGCCAACCTTAGCGAATTTCTTTCAGAGAGTATTGTCTCATACCTTACCTAAGGACTAGAAAATACACAGAAGCAAAAGGCAAAAACCTACATTCAAGCTCTGGATCCATTGCTAACTACATGTAGAATCTTGAGTTGGCCATCAAGCTATCTAAGGGGAGTTTCCCTGAAACTGGATATAAATAATCACTGCCTACTCCATCTTAAAGGAATGTTAGGCAAAGTAAATAACATCCTAGCTACAAACATGCTTAATATGTTCCTCTCCATGTAAAGTTTCACCAGACCAGACCAACGTCATCTCTCTTCTGTGAACCACTGTAGTACTTATCATCTGCCACTTAGAATAGTTTCATTAGTGCTTAAAAATGATTTTTGTTTATTTCTGTCTCTTCCTCTAAGCTGTGAAGTACTTGCAGAAGTGATCATATCTAATTTTTTTGGGGGGGTCGGTCATGGGGCTTGAACTCTGGGCCTAGGCACTGCCCCTGAGCTTCAGCTCAAGGCTATGCTCTACCACTTGAGCCACAGCACCACTTCTGGTTTTCTGGTGGTCAATTGGAGATAAGAGTCTCACAGACTTTCCTGCCCAGGCTGGCTTTGAACTCAATCTTCAGATCTTAGCTTCCTGAGTAGCTAGGATTATAGGCATGAGCCACTGGTGTCTGGATTGATTTTATTTTTTCAGTCATAAGGCTTGAACCCTGGGCCTGAGCACTGTATCTGAGTGCTTTCTCTCAAGGCTAGTGCTCTACTACTCTAAGCCACAATGCCACTTCTGGTTTTCTGGTTGTTAATTGGAGATAAGAGTCTCACAGACTTACCTGCCTGGGCTAGCTTTGAACAATGATCCTCAGATCTCAGCCTGCTGAGTAGCTAGGATTGTAGGAATGCCCAGCTTGACCTCATCTAATTTAACCTATCACTCCTTCCATTTACTAGAGAAGTCAATACCTCTTAAGATTCAACACTTAATGATACTGCTTCAGAAAAGTCCAAAGTGCTGAGTACAATGGAGGAAGGAGTGAAAAACAAACAGACCATAAACCACAGAGGTTAAAAACTACACAAGTGGCTAGGTGCTGGTGGCTCATGCCTGTTATCTTAGCTCAAATCTCAGGGGCTGAGATTTGAGGATCATGGTTCAAAGCCAGCCCAAGCAGGAAAATCCTTGAGACTCATCTCCAATTAACCACCCCCAAGTCAGAAGTGGTGCTGTAGCTCAAAGAGGTAGAGCATTAGCTTTGAGCAAAAGGGCTCAAGGATAGTGACCAGGCCCTGAGTTCAAGCCCTGTGACCACCCTTTCCCGCCCCCCCAAAATCCCCTACATTTTCTACCTCCTGGGAAAATGGTCATTATTGAACCGTGTCTGTGTAATGACAGGAGAAATCTCTAAGAGAATGTGAGACATGGCTAGAGCTCCAGATACAAGACAGCTATGCCTGATAGGCCGTGAGGACTAGAAGAAGAAAGTCAGGTTCTCCAGGAAGTCAGTGCAGAGTCTAAACACATGCATTGGATCAGAAGAAACCAAAACCCCCAGAGTGACACCAGCAATAAAAACCAGCCTTAGGCCCATCTTGGCCTTTGGCTATCATGTATTATTTTTTATAATAGCCAGTGTCAGGAAGCAGTCTAAGGTATACAAGTACCCCCTCTGTAAATTCATATGACCTTCCTTCTGCTTATCTTATACCCTTTCTCCTCCTTGCAGTACCTCTCCCAAGAACACTACATAAGACTCTGGTAGTACTCACACTGAAGTTTTTCCTTCACTTCTGTGCCACACAGGCATGCAATGCCAGTCTTAAAGGACAATGCCCGCATCTTTCCACTGCGACCACTAGGTTAAAAAGAAGAGAATGAGAACATGAGGATATGTAAAGGGTTAACATATTGACAGTAATTTTCTTGATTAGGTTGACCCCAGTAGGACTCAGGCCATCTGTGGCCCATGCTGAGTTGGGTCTAAGTCCACCATGACAGCAACCCCTTCCCACCAGGACCACTGGAAATATCTCATTGAATTTATCTTGGAGATCACCAGGACCAAAAGTCACTACCTATCAAACACATTGAGGAGCCAGTTGAGACTCATGTCTACACATAGTGGCACATTGACTAGGATGCCTCTCTCCTCCTCCAGCCGTTCGTATAAGGCAGTCAGGCAGTGAATGACCTCCACCACATCCATCACGTGTTCACTGGCTTGCAGATCATGCTCATTGAAGATCTCCAGGGCCGTAGTTAATGTTACCAGATCCACTGGAAAGGAGATGAGAGAGGGGAAGAATGGAGCCAAAAGTAGACTCTTGGGAGAATAGACCAAGAGACAAAGATACCAGCAGTCCCAAATTTGAATCAATCTTCAGGCCATTTACAAATATGGAAAAATGAGATTTTGTCTTTTGCAGAGAAATGGATAAACCTCAAAAAATTATGTGAACTAAGGCTGTGAGGGTCAGGACATATTTTCTCTCAAATATGGAAGTTAGATCTAAATTATAAATATATGTGCACATATATACAAGGTCAGATGCATATATATACAAACATGTTAACTAAAGTACAATGCATATATAAGGGAGTATTCCAATGGTGTAACTCCTTTGAACAACTAACTCATGGTGTAACTCCTTTGAACATCTACCTCACAGTCTAACAAAATGAAAACTAGGAAGCTTGAACACCTATTGTCAGGGTGGGGGTAAAGTCAAAGGGGGTAGGCAGATGAATAGAGAGGAAATATGGCCGAATGCATAATTGTTAATATGTGAAAATTGAACTAGGTAAATTGAGGAAATGCATGGGGGCTAGAAAGATGGGGGAGAATGATGAAAGTAGTCACCTTGTTTGAGATGCATTGTACTCACAAACTGACATGTTTACTTGAAATCCCTTTGAACAACTACATAAGAATAATAATAAATAATTTTTTTCCTTTACCAAGGAATTGGAAGGCAGTAAAAAAGTCCTCTAAATTGACCCAACAAATTTCTATAACCATATGTTCTTTGATACAAGTTTCAAGATGATGATGATAAGTGAATACTCATTTTCTCACATTGCACAGATTCCTAAGGAATCATACTTCATTTAAAGTTACTCTGTGTTTACATAGATTTCAACTGTAAATAGGTTTTGTAGATATTGTTTGTGAAGAATCAGATATGGCTGGGTAAATGTTATGTATAAGAGGCCATTTTCATTATCCCCAATGCTAACAGCCTAGCCAGATATTCTTGGGCCAGGAAGTTTGAATGAAAAGTACCTCTGAGAAATGGCCACATTGATCCCCAAAATACTGGTATTTGCTGTTAAATCCAATAACCTCATTAAGGCACACCATAAGCTGGAATATTTCCGGTCACAAAGCAGTTCCTTGATTTTCTTTTTCATTTTTTTTTCCTTTTGTGCATCAGTACTGGGACTGGAACTCAAGGCCTTGCACTCTTGTTTGGCTCTGTTGCTCAAGGTTGGTGCTCTAATACCTGATCCACAGCTCCATTTCCCGAGTCTTGGTGATTAATTGGAGATAAGCCTCTTCTGGACTCTCCTGCCTGACCGGCTTAAAACTGCAATCCTCAGATCTCAGCTTCCTGAGTAGCTAGGATTACAGACATGAGCCACTGGCACCTAGTTGTTAATTGATTTTCCATGTTGATCAAGGGAAAGGAGACAAGTACCTATGGGGTTAATGTGTGGCTTGAGGAAAATGGAAGAACCCTGGAAAGAGCATATGTCTACAGCCAGCATATTCTCAATTTTTGGAGAGTTCCCATGAAGACAATCAATACTCCTGACTAAGATGGATGAAAATGGGGAAAAGAAGCATCCAGATAAAGAGCAGGAGGATGGGAGTAAAAGTCATAGGAGTGGAAAAGTTGGGAGAAAATGAGGGAGGTGGTACATTGTTCAAAAAGAAATGTAGTTATTACCTTACTTATGTAACTGTAACACTCTTGTGCATCACCTTTACAATAAAATTTAAAGGAAAAGAAAAAGCCACCAGAAAGTGCAAGGGACACCTACAGCGCAGGGCCTTCTGTACTCTGCGGAGCTTCATGGCAGTGCGGTAAGCTGAGAACTTAATGTTGTTCAGATCAGCTGCAAAAAATGGAAAGAGTGCAAATTAGAACTACAACAAGATACCATATTTCACCCATCAGATTGGCATAAAATAGAAGTCTGACAATAGCAAGTATGAACAGGATTTGCATGAATGACAGCTGCCAGTAGAAATGTGAACTAATATAATCATCTTGGAAAACAACCTGGCATTATCTAGCAAGCTATACATACCCCACAGCAATAATTTACATTTTTCTGATCAAGACTCATTGTAGGAAGTTCATTTTCTATCATAATCCAATATATACATATTTCAGAAAGCAGTTCATTACTTGATTTAATAAGATAAAAGTGTAAAATGAATACAAAATCTGACTCTTGCTAAAGATCTGTTACACATTGATATTTCCAACATATTTCAGTTTTTCAAAAGCTTGTTACAACCCACTGAAATGTTATTATGACCTATAGACCAAAAGCATGTCTTAGAGAATTCCTTGAATACATTAAGCAGAAGACATGTACAAGAACTCCTCCACAATATTATTCTTTGAGCTACAAACCAGAAAGCTGTGTGTTTACCAACAGAAGATGGATGAAGACACTGCTGTATCTGATGGTACAATCTATGACATCAAAAAGTGAACTAATCACACGCATCTAGGACAAAATTTGCCTTGTAATTTTTTTTGTAATACTGGGGCTTAAACTTGGGGTCTCATACTCACATTTAGCTTTTTTTGCTCAAGGCTGACACTAGACCACGTAAGCCACACCTCTACTTCTGGCTTTTTGCTGGTTAATAGGAGATAAAAATATTGCAGATTTTTCTGCCTGGACTGACTTTGAACCATGATTCTCAGATCTCCATCTTCTGAGTAGCTAGAATTTTAGGCATTAACCACCAATGTCTGGCTTGAAGCTGTATTTTTGTAGGGTCTCATGTTTTTGTTATGGCCAGCCTCAGACTGATTCTCCTATTTATGCTCTCTGGTTATCTATGAAGACAGGTACATACCTCTGTACTTGACTTTTGGTTGAGATGGGAGTCTTGCTAACTTTTTCTCTGAACTCTGATCCTTTCTATTTCCATCTGTCAAGTAGCTCAGATTACAGGCTTGAGCCACTATATCAGGCCATGAGTTTCTCTTGGGAGGCAAAGATGAAGCTCCCAAAGTTCATACTCATTGCCATCTAGACAGCATCTTTCAAAGGAGATTAGTCCTCACGCTTATAAGCATCCTAGTGTGATGAAAAAATGTTCCTGGGGAAAATGTACAGCCTGCACATGAGGAAAATGCAGAGGGGAAAGGAATGAAGATTGTAGAAGAAAGGACTAAGCATTCACTTCCACCCCACTTGTTTATTGACTGAAATGTCCTTTTCTTTAAATCACTTTATTTCAGTATGACTGCCACAGAAAAAGCTGTACAAATGTAATGTATACAGCTTAGTGAGTCTTGAAACACCATGAAACTATCATCATCTGCAAGTTTCCTCCTATCTTCTATAATTTGTGTATAGGTCATTAGAGCACTTAGTGTAAGATCTACCCTCTTAAATTTGTAAATATAAAAATAATATTGTTAACTATAGGGAATATGCTATTCAATAGGACTATAGGACTTATCCATCTTTGAAGACTTTGATGAATATTTCTCCATTTCTTCCTCTCTTTAGACTGACAACAACCATTCTACTCTGAGAGTCCATGAATTTGACCAAATGTATTTATGCATTTATTTATTCATTTATTTATTTTTGTGCCAGTTCTGGCACTTGAACTCAGGTCGTGGGCACTGTCCCTGAGCTTTTTTTACTCAAAACTAATGCTCTACCACTTGATACACTTCCAGTTTTCTGGTGGTTAATTGGAGATAAGAGTCTCATGGACTTTCCTATCCAGATTGGCTTTGAACCACAATCTTCAGATCTCAGCATTCTGAGTGGCTAGGATTAAAGATAGGAGCCACCAGCACCCAGTGAAGTTGACTATTTTAGGTTTCTTATATAAGTGGGATTATGTGGTATTTTTCTTTCTGAGTCTAGCTTATTTCTCTTAAGTTCAGGCCCATTCCAATTGTCACAAATGTTGTCTTAAGGTTAAGAAGTATTCCATTTTGTATCTATAATGTATTTTCTTTTTCCACACCTCTTTACTGATGGACATTATAGGACAGCTGTACACATCCCCACCCTACACAGGAACCCCACATTCTTACCTAGGGTTTGGTATAACTCAGTCATCTTGGGATGGTCCCAGCATGTGGTCTGAGCCTGGTGACTACAAATAAAATCATCAATAGCACCAACATCCTCATACCCAACACCTATGTGCACACATCAATCAGCAATAAGATTGGATGCAACAGGCTGCAGGTGAACTCTCAAGATTCCAGAGCATAGGAGTACACCGTACCCAAGTAAAATCTTGTGCTCTGAGTAGGAGGAAAATGAGACTGGATGGAGAAATTCCCAGGACAAGAACTAACAGAGATGATTGGCAAAAAGACAAACAAGTGAGGAGGTGATTGACCCATGTCTGATTCTGATAATCACTTACTTGATGTAGTAAGGAACTTTATTAGGTGAAATTGCTCTTTCCCAGGGAACCTGGACAGAGGCTAGTAAAGAAGAGAAAGAAAGCTGGCCAATGATATTCTTCAAGCCTCCTGGCCATTGCCCTATTCTATCTTCCCCAAAAGTTGATAAGTCCCCCAAAGATATATCTGCCCCTTGCTGACAATTGTTAATAGCCCTGGAGGATAGGGTTATCACTTCTAATAAACATACCTGTCTCCCTGATGTTAGAGAGAAGAGAAGGAAGAAGTTGCCACTGATGCCCTGACATATGAGTGACGTGGCTACGGCATGGGCAAAAATACTTGACCACCATGACCACCCTAACTTTCTTCTCCCTAAGCAGACTGCCATTTTATCCATTCAAACTGCAGGCTGCTTCTGTGGATATAAAGTTTACTTTCTTTATGGGACTCCAAGCCCTTCCCCTTAGGCCAATGTTCTCAGCTCTGTGGGACAGAGGGAAATGGTAGTGCCCTTTTCTCTCTCATGAGGAATTCTAGACACCCATACCCCTTCAGCCCCATGTCTTTATCTTTCATGATCTTCCAGGAGAGGCTCTGAGTATAGTATATGGGTATGGCTACCTATTACTATTTAAATTTTAATAATTCTACCCATTGTTAACATTTATTGAGCTCCAGCAATGTGCTAGGTACCATGCTCATGCTTTGGGGAAGCATATCTTATTTTTCTTTTCTGTGAATTCTCATCATTTCCACTGCTAATCCCTTGATCTGGGCCACCATCATCCCTCATCTAGATTATTGCAATTTGCCTCCTAACTGGTGTCTCTGCTCTCATTCTTTCCCCTCAGCAATTTATACTTAACAATTTATTCTTGAAGCACACAATAGATGATGTCATCCTTCACCTCAAATCTTCTCAAATGTTATTTATTCCACTTGGAACAAACCTTAATGTTCTTACTTTCACCCTCAAAATTATCTGTGTTATGGCCTCCCTGCTCTTGTCTCTTTGTTCTCTTTCTCATGGCCTTCCTTTGTCCCTCAGCATGTTCCTGCTTTAAGGAACTAGAATCATTGCCTAGAATGTTCTTCCTTTGGAGACCCACATAGTTCACACTCACCTCCTATATTTCTCTGCTCAACTGTCCTATGAAGACCGCTGCAACACCTCTTCCTTTTAAATCCAGAACTCTCTATACATGCCTTCATGTCTTTATTTTCCCCATAGTACTCCCATAATTGACCTTATACATATTTTATTCATTTGTTTCTGATCTGGTGTCCTCTATTAGAATGTAAGCTGTCCATGTCTAAGCAGTTCTGTCTGTTTTGTTTACTAATATGGCCCCAAAGCTCAGAAAAGTACTTGGCCCATAATAAATATTGTTGAACAAAAATGTCACTTAATTTCTATAGCCTACTGAGCTAGGTAACATTCCCCTGTTTGCAGATGAGAAAATTGAGATAGAGTTATGCTATTTTTTCAAGTTTTCACAGCTATTAAGATACAGTGACTAAGACCTGGATATTTCTGAGGAGTTTGTTCTTTTCATCACTATAGTACATTGCTGTATCCTTACTGCCCCCAAGGGAACAATAGCGGCTAAGGTTCTGCTAAGTGAAATTCAGTTTGGCTCACATACAGGATAGAAAGTGCTGGGACCCAGGCCCAAAGTCTCGGTGAGCATCCTGGAGCTGTTTAAGCCTCTCACCAACCGATGCCTATAAAAGAACAGATAGGAAAGTTGTGGATTCATGTCAGCTATTTAACATGGGCTGTGTGGGTACCTCTGGGATCTTTCTGAGCTCTCATAAGCTGTTTTTTTCCCCTGTTCTAGCTCCTCCCACCATCATCCTACTCCTAGCCCTTCTTGAGCAGTTCCAGGAAATGCCTCCCTAATTTCAGTCACTCTTCCCTGGTTTCTGTCTTCTCTGAGTGTCCACATCTAGATAAGCCCTTCTACTTCTTCGGTTCCATCACTCCTTGAGGCTTAGGGATTAAGAAGTTGTTTCTGGCCTGCACATTTGGTACTAATGCTTTTCCATGTAGGTTTCATTTCAGCAGTTTCCCCCAAGCTTTCTCATGGCTCACTCCAAATCACTCTTCTACCTGGAGTTGTTTCCACCGGATGTTAATCTGCTCCAGAGCCCGAGAATTCTCCATTGACAAGTGTACATCAGAAATGGCAAGTTGGTGGGCCAGATCATTCACCAACTTCACTCCATCCTTCACAGGGGAGAATTCTTCTTTGAACAGCTGGAGAACCAGGACCCAAGTGTCACAACAGACAGAGAGTGGGAAAGAGGACCTGTTAGTCATTCACCTCAACTCCTCCCTTTCCATCCAGAAGTTTTGTTTCAACAACACAATAGCAGTGTTTGGCTAGGCAACTAGACTAAGATGTTGGTGGCCACAGTGTATGGCTTCTTCTCCTCATCGCCAAAAACCAGGAAAAGAGAAGACAATAGAACAGTGAGGACTATAAACAAACCAGTCCCAAATCTAGAAAATAAATCAAGAGAGTCTGAGTTGTAGTCCAGGCCAACAAAGGAGTCTCAGCAGGGGTAATATTATCAAGTCTCACTGGGGATTGTAGCCAGGAGAGGGGTCTGCATACCTTAATAGCTTGGATGTGTTCTGGGAGTGAATCAATGAACAGATCCCCAATGGGCTCCCATGTGGCTCTGACTCCCTCAGCTTGGGTCAAAGTAGTGCTCAACTCTTCCATTGCTGCTTGGATCTCCAACAACTGTTCTAGAGTATGCTCAATATGGCGGTGCTGGTCCACACAACGGGCTGTCAGCTTCTCCCATAGTTCACTGGCTACAGTTGCCTGCTTCCATACAAAGCGGCTAAGATTCTGGATCCGCTGTCTGGGGGAGGTATCTGCAAGTGCAGGCAGGAAGCCAGGTCAGGCTAACCAGGGAGGGGAGAACCAGGAAAAGGCAGAGACAAAGAACCCCCCCCTTTGTAAAATGTGTGTATGTATGTGCTTGCTTGTGTATATATTCATACTTATATAAATACATATTTTGCATGGGTAAATGCCTATTGCTCATTTAGTTTTTCAAAGACAAACTATTTATTTTGACATGGTTTTAGGTTCACATGCAATCATAAAGGATAGCACAGAAATCTCATATGTCCTTTACCCACAATTGGTAAAATGGTAGTACAATGTCCCACCCAGGGTTTGACATTGACATAACCCATTAGTTTTATTAAGTGTCCCCTAGTTTTATTTGTATTCATTCTGGGGGTGTTTATGTATATTCATATGCATATGTAGTTCTGTGCAGTATTATCACATGTTGGTTCATGTATCCACCACCACATTCAAGAGACAGTTTTGCTCCATCCTATATTATGGTGGATTTCCTTACATTAAAAAAAAACAACATGGCAAGTTTAAAAACAAATGTACTGCTCTTTTCCCAGCTCTTTCCCAGGCCTTTCCCAGCCACATGGAGGGCCAAGATGGCCTGGTGCCAGGTCTACTGAATAAACCTACCCCTTACCTGAATACCACGTGGGTGGTACTGTTCTTACTCGGCTACCTCTTTTTAAAAACCTAACATAAATGGTGCTGTGACTCGGATAAAGGGCTTAAAGTCAGGATAGGTAGGATTCCTCTCTGTTTTTTCCCCTCTTTTTTTGTTTGTTCTTCCCTTTTTGCTCTGAGGAATACCCACAGTTCTGACAGCCTTTTGCGAACTGGTCTGTCTGCTGCTGACACAGTGCATCGATACCATTGCTGGCCTTCACATCCACGTCCACACCACTTCTCTACTCTGGTGAGTGAAACTATACTCTATGGCTCTCTGTTGCTCAGTCTCTGTCCAGACGTGGTGCCATGCCAGAGAGCTCCTATGGCCTTTAGCTGAAAGGCCGGTCACCTCTGAAGCCGAATACGCTTGGTTTTGGGGGCTTGGCCATTTCTCTCCAGAGGGCTTTGGGGGAAGTCGGGATGCCGCTTCTGCCTGGTCAGCTTTCCTTCACTCACCAGACTGACTCTCCTACACAATTAATGGGGTGCTGCAAGCCACACCCAAGCCGTGAAACCCCTTTGAAATGCCTCCTGTGCTCCCTGGAAAGCCAGAGCACCTAATTTTTATGCCATACTCAGATACAGACAGTTTTTGCCACTGCAATGGTAAATGGTCAGAAGTGTGTTTACTTTCAGGCTCTCTTTGCTCTCTCTCTGCCAGTCATGTCCAACTTTCCCTATCTCTTCCTTTCTCTTTTCTACATTTTGGCTTGTGCCCTGAAGAGTGAGATGCAGGCTGGGCCCCGGGACCCCCCTCCAGGTTCCCTCTCAAAGACTAGCTAATGTAGGCTTGATCTGTTTGTTCAGGGTTTCTTTGCATTTTTTTCAGCAATTTGCTGTCTTGAATTTGCCATCTTGGCCACATGGTGGGTTAAGGGTTTGGCCCCATCTGACCCTTAACCTTCCACCAAGCTTACCACTCCATCCATCTATTCTAAGGTACCTTGCTAACAAGTTGCTCTTTTCACCGGCCCTGGTAAGTGAGGCCCAACCATCTGATGTGCTTTGTTAGCAAAGATGTCTACACATTGTTCTAAAAAATTTTAGATTTTGAGTTTTGCCTTTTTTGTTTTGTGTTGTATATTCTACTACTGACTACATGGTTCTAAAATTCTGGGCCTGTCTGTGGTAAAATTCTCATCACATCTAACAAGTTTTGTCATTGCAGAATATTTGTTGGTCAATTCTTGATAAGGACCAGGTAAGCTCTATTCTATTTGATCTCCTTGTTGCTTTAATTGGAAATAATAAAGGGCTTTTGTGGCAAAGAATTGCAGTTCAAAGCCAGCCCGGGCTGAAAAATCCTTTAGACTCCATCTGCCAACTAACCTGCAAAGAGCCAGGCTGGAAGTGTGGCTCAAGACTCTTATCTTTAACCAGCCAAACACTGGAAGTGGTACTGTAACTCAATGTGGTAGAGCACTAGCCTTAAGCAGAAGTGCTCAGGAATAGTGCCCATGCCTTAAGTTCAAACCTCCTTGAATACCAACTGGAACAAACCATCCCAGCAACGAGCACCTAGACTCAGCCAGTCTGGGGAACAAGGGAACATGGAGAGGAGTAAGAGGAGATGATGTCACATCAGCTACTTTGTGCCTGCCCTTTCAAAATTAACCAGAGCTGGGAGGTCAATAGAAGCAAGAAGCCTGCCCATCCAATGTCTATACCTGTCTACCTATTAACCAGACAGGAATTTATATTTTTTGCCTTTGTCACTTGACTTCTCCTCTACCTAGTCACCAGATGTCACAAGTAGCTAGGGACATTTCTACCAACATTTTCAGCCCCAAGTCCTTCCTCTTGCCATTTATTTGCTCTCTAGTATTTTTTTCCAGCCCCTCAATGCCTCATGAGATTTCTTCAGACTTCATCTAAGGACCCATGCCACCAAGGGACAGCTGCTGTTCATTGCCTTCTCTGGGACCAAATTCCAGCCTTTTACCCCTAATGTCAACGCCCCCTGTCAGGAGGAAGTAGACAGAGAGAATCCCCGCCCTATTTCATGATTATTAAAAGGCTGGAATGTAAGGTCCGCTCCTGGATGACCGGCAGACTCCACCCTCCTCACAGCTAAGTCTCCACCCAGTACCTGCATTACCTAGGCAATTGGCACACCTGGAAGAGGTCACATCTGCATCCGCTGAGGTCACATCTGATTTTGATGTGGCCATACCTTTCTCCACTCATACCCTAGATAAGGCCTAGCCCAGGCCCAGATGCCCTCTTTTCCTAGCTCTTTCCCAGGTCTTTCCCAGGCCTTTCCCAGCCACATGGAGGGCCAAGATGCCTGGTGCCAGCCAGAATGATGAATAAACCTACCCCTTACCTGAAAAACAAACAAACAAACGTACTCATTACCTTAGTTATGTAACTGTAACAACCTGCTCATCAACTTTTCAATAACGATTTTTTTTTTTTTGCCAGTCCTGGGGCTAGGACTTCGGGTCTAGGCACTGTCCCTGAGCTTCTTTTTGCTCAAGGCTAGCACTCTATGACTTGAGCCACAGCACCACTTCTGGCTTTTTTTGTGTATGTGGTACTGAGGAATTGAACCCAGGGCTTCATGCTTGCAAGACAAGCACCTTACCACTGAGCCACATTCCCAGCCTGTCAATTACAATTTTTTTTTAAAAAAATGACAACATATTAGAAGAGGAGTCGAGAGACAAATCATCTAAGTCCTATTCATATGACCCTGGAATGTGATTTGCCCATTAGTGTCTACTGTTGATTTAATATTCAAAGCAGGGAGACATTTTATTAAGTCTTAGTCTAGGAGAGATTGGTATTAATACCTCCAGCTCTTCTATTCTACTCGGTTTAGGTTTCTTCTTTGTCCCTCAGACTTCCACTTCCAAGAAGATTCAGAGCCCCAAAGCTCTAAGCTAATTGGAATTATCTTGCTCTGTCTTGAACTTGTCCTGAGGCCTATTGGGCAGCAAATTAAGTACTAGCTCTCCCATTGAGAGCCTAGAAATAAATTGAGAAAGTAAACAGAATTGACAAAAGGCTCAATGAAGGATCTTTTCCATCTTGTTCACACCTATTTTAGAGGGTTCAGAATTCTCTCTGGAAAAGGGGACTTGCTAGACCACCACTCAGAACTAATCTTCAGGGATTCCACCTTATCACCTTATTTGATTGTAGTCAGGGTACCTTTATTAAGTGAAAGAGAAAGCCAGGGCTGTATCAAAGGACCACAATTACCTAACTTTTTAGATTTTAAGGCTATTCTTTTTGTTGCTGGTTGATAACTGCATCATCACATCTCTTTATTTTGAATATAGCAAAATGTTTTTTTTAAAGAACCATACCGCTATTTTTACTTGCTGAATCTGTTCATTTCATTTGACTTAAAAAATGCTCATACTTTATTTAAAAATGGCTGGGTGATCCTGGGTAATGCCTGTAACCCTATCTATTCAAGAAACTGAGATCTAGAAGATTGCAGTTCAAGGCCAGCCAAGGCAAAAAAAAAAAAAAAGGCTATGATACTCCATCTCCAATTTACCAGCAAAAAAATCCAGGTAGAGACGTGTCTCAAGTGATAGAGTGTTAGTCAAGCAAGGAAGCTGAACAAATGTGAGGCCCCCAAGTTCAAATACCAGTACTATCAAAAAAGTAACAAAATTCAAACAAACAAAAACCAGTATCTCACATGTGATCCTCCAAAGAGCCACATATAGCATTGGGTGACATGCTCATGACCCCTGCTTCAAATTCTGCTCTGTTTGCCTTTTCTTATGATTATGAATCTTGCTCCTCCTAACTGGATTCATAAAATGAAACTATCTTACCAGACCTTAGGTGAGAAAATGAGTATGGGGAAAAGCAGTTCAAAAAGGAAGGGGTAAAGAGTGGAATACCACTTACCTTTGCTCTCAGAATTAGGCTCCTCTAGTTCCTCAAATGGGTGCTGGGACAGAAAAGCCTGAGCTGACTCCAGCACAGAGTAGATGTAAGGGCCCCGTGACTTAACTTCTTCCATAAAGGCCTGTGAAGTTTAGCAGGATGGTTAACAAGAAAAAAAATGTGTCTCAATTGCTTTTAATTCCATCCTGCAATTAATCTTACTTCTCAATAAATCACTAGATAGCATGGGGTTACCTGGAAAAGAAGTGATATAGCCCTCCCTTCAGGCCCAAGAATAGATAATACTGGGAATGAGTCTGGCCATGACAGAGAGAGAAATGTAGAGGCGATCTTTGTTTTCTAGAAAAGGCATACAGTTCCCTGTAAGGTGTTTAGAGAAATTAAAAGCCAGATAGGAGAATTTCTACTAAGATTTTGATTGTAGTTTTTGAAAATATAAATAGAACATACAAATAAAAAGTGTTTAGTTTGTTGAATTCCATAGAGCAAATTTCACCTGTGGAACACTACTGAGACAAACACCTAGATCTCTTCCTATCTTGCCTCAATATCTTCAACAGTAACTTGTAAAATCACCCATTCATTTTGCCTACTTTTGAACCTTATATCATCACACAGCGTACTCATTCACATCTGCTTTTTACCCACTCAATACACTGCCTGCTCCCACCAAGGTTGGGTAGGGAGTGTTTGTTGTGAGGACCATATAAGGCTTGTGAAATCATTTGGTCTGGCCCTGTACAGGAAAGCAAAGAAACTATAAGTGGTATGAAACAGTAAATTTTAGAGTTTTTTACCCAAAGCAAATTTCAATAAATCTAAGCCCATTAATGATATTATAAAAATGCAAATGAGTCAGGCACCCAGTTGCTCATGCCTGTAATCCTAGCTACTCAGGAGGCTGAGATCTGAGTTTCTCAGTTCAAAGCCAGCCTGGGTAGGAAGGTCTGTGAGACTCTTATCTCCAATAAACTATGCAGAAAAAGCTGCAAGTGGCACTGTAACTCAAGTGGTAGAGAGCTACCCTTGAGCACAAAGAGGCAAAGGGACAACGCCCAGGCCCTAAGTTCAAGCCCTAGGACCAGCAAAAAAATGAAATAAAATGAACAAGCAAACAAATATACAAGAGGCTTTTGGCAGTATAAAAGTTTCCCACCACTGCAAATGATGCCATACCATGCAGTTATATGTGTTCTTTTATATTGTTTGGTGTTGCATCCTGCATTTGTTTTATAGAGGCAATATATACCATAGAAACATTAAAATGAACAAAAATATGAAAAATTAAATTAAAAATAATTCCAATTTTGTCATCGAAGTGAATTAACCATGTTTACCATTTCATTTTGCTCTAGCTGCCTCTCTTCTGCACACATCTATACACATTTTATCCAACTGAGATTCATGTGCATGATTTTACTTAACATTATACTGTATTCATTTCCATATTCTTCCACCAAAAATCAAGTGTGTGTGTGTGTGAGAGAGAGAGAGAGAGAAAGAGAGAGAGAGAGAGAGAGAGAGAGAGTATGCCTGCGTGCACATGTGTGCCAGTACTGGGGCTGAGTATTTTCTCTTGGCTTTTTTGCTTGGGGCTGGTGCTCTACCACTTCATCCCACCTCCACTTCTGGCTTTTTGCTAGTTAATTGGAGATAAGAGTCTCACAGACAAAAATTTTCCTAGGCTAGCTTCAAACCCCAATCCTCAGATCTCAGCCTCCTGCATAGCTAGGATTACAGGTGTAAGCCACCAGCACCTAGCTAAGGGAAGATTTTAAATAGGATGGAAAGACCTGTAGAGTGCTCCCTACGAACTAGCAAGGTCGTAGGCCACCTTGTGCTGCTTTAGGTGTCAAAGCAGAACTGAAGGCCTGACTTTCAGGGTATGGTAAGAAGGATCCCTTTGTCACTGAGAGGCTACATGACAGGCTTCCATGATTCTAACCTACCGCGTGTGTTTCCTTCTCCTGCTGCACCAGGGATACATCCCCTTGTAGGGGAAGCTGAGCCGACAACTCCTCATCCTTTTGGCTGAGCCAGTCAATAATCTCTTGGAGCGGGAGCTGGAGTTTTCCACTGTGGTCTGAGAAGGCCTCTAGGCGAGCGCTGCATACAACAGGTAAGACTAATGATGTTCAATCTTCTTTTTAAGTGGCAAAATATATTTTTCCAAATAAACACGTATGTGGAACCTTAACATATAAAATGATTTCAACAGTTGCTGCCCTAGCTGAAATGGAAGGAGGCCTGAACTCATCTCTTACCCACCCACAGAAGCTCCTGAGGTCTCTCTGGGTGAAATACCATATTAAAGTCAACTTTTTGGCCTGTAGGTAAGTAGTTATCCCACAGTCAAATGGTTTAAAATGATATGGTGGATGTCAGTTACTTTCATTGCACACTCAGCAGTAAGACAGGAAGGGTAGGAAAGTGAGGAAAGGCATTAGGGGGACAGCTGTCTGGTTCCCCACTTGCCCTGGAAAAAATCTAAGTTACATTAAATTGCTTTTCTGGATGGGCTGCTCCCAGCCTTGTGTGAGCAGGAGAGATTGCAGTACTTGGGATGGGCAGGGTTGATGGTTGATCCTGGGTACTCCACATGGGCAAGGATGTGTACAACTGTAAGCAGCTTGAGGGATCCAAAGGATGACTAAAGCATTGGCTAGAGTTATGCAATAAGGAAAATGTATGCCATGTACTCATCTTTGTCCTCCTTCCCTGACCCCTAAATGAAACTTGATATGAAATCCAAGTAGTAGGTAGTTGGAATGTGATCAAGGCTGTGTGTAGTCCTTATCTGGCAATAACAACTATCTACCTTTGCTTTCTTCTGCCTGGGCCACTCCTTTGTCTCACAATGATCTTGAGTGGGCATTACTATCACCCAGAGAGGTTAAATGGTTTGTACACAATCATACAGCTAAGTCACTGGCAGAATTATGATCTGAACCCAGGTTTATCTGACTCTTCATCCCACCAAAGCCTACAATAGGCCAGGGGCTTTGATGGTACAGGGTAGAGAGGGAAGATGACAGGTATACACACAGGGATAGGGGAAAGCGAATAACATATAGAGATTGACTTCAGGATCTTATGGAGTTGCACTTACCTGAGCTAATAGCCCATGAGTGGGAGTAGAAGACGTAAAGACATGGAAAAGCAAACACTAAGACCCATCAAAGTAAAAGACAGGGAGACAAAGAGGGGGAGTCACCATCACCCTCACTTCCTCATCAACATATTTATATTTAGAAAACGTTTCTAAATATTGCTTCAAACCTTGTGGCTACTCTATGAGCCAGTGAGGGCAGGCATCATTCCTCCACTCATTTTCCCCCATAAAATATAGAATAAGTAGAAGCTAAAATTCTAAGAAGTCAAACAACTTGCCCAAGATTTAAAATGGAGGCTCAAATATAAATTTCATGATTTTTGTTGTTGTTGTTGTTGATTGTGAGTCTTGAATTCTGGGCCTCGGCGTGGTTCCTGAGCTCTTCAGCTCAATATGAGGGCTCTACCACTTGAGCCACAGCACCACTTCTGGTTTTCTGGTGGTTAATTGGAGACAAGAGTCTCATGGACATTCCTGCCTGGGCTAGCTTTGAACCATGATCCTCAGATCTCAGCCTCCTGAGTAGCTAGGATTACAGGCATGAGCCACCAGTGTCCAGCAAATTTCATGATTTCTAACTCAGAGTTCTTTCCCTAGTGCCAGGAAAAGGATGGGGAGAAGTAGGTGATGATGCCAAGGAAAGGAGGATCCATAGACTGAGTGGAGTATGACAAGCCACAACAGGCAAAACAGCCCGATACCATCTCATTCCCTAAGGTATCAGTTTCTATGGGCCAGGCCTTACCGGAGATTGTGAGACTTCTTTTTTATTTCATTCCAACACAGATTCATGGCTGATGGTTCCAGGGGGGCAACGGCACCAATAGACCCGTTCAGCAGCTTTGGACTTATGCAGGGATCCCCAGCACCATCCCAAGGAGGTGCAGGGGCAGCAAGAGCAGCTCTAACCTAGACAGAAATACAGACATTCTGTGATTCCCACTGTATGCCATGACCTGTTGTGTGCCAAGCCATGGGTGGGACAAGAGTGAATGAAGGAGGATGGGCACCAGGGTTCAGAAATCCTCCTTGGTGTGTGTGTATGTGGTGTGTGTGTGTGTGTGTGTGTGTGTGTGTGTGTTCATGGGGAGCAATATAGAAAGTCTCCATGGCACTATTCTCTGCCAAGCCAAAGTCAGTCACATAGACATACTGCCTACTGTAATGATTACTCCAACTGTTAATTCTACCAGGACCACTACCTAGAAGGAATACTGGAAGCTATTACATTAGGTAAGAAGCTGGTTAGATCAAGGGTGATAGCACATGCCTGCAATCCTGATGCTCAGGATGTTGAGGCAGAAGGATTGGGAGCTCTAGGCTATCCAGAACTACAAAGTAAGACCCTATCTCATAAAGAAGGAGAAAAAGAGGAAGAAGAAGAAGAGGAAGAAAGAAAGAAAAGGTGGAGAATCAGAAGCAGCAGCAGAAACAGCAGAACGTGAGGAGGAGAAAAAAGGAAGAGGAGGAGGGGGAAGAGGAGGTGATCAGAACTGCCCAAACATGAACAACTATAGCTTTCAAACTGAGTTATAGTGATATAGAGTTATACTTCAGGCTCTCAGAGTTTACTGAACCTTCTATAAACTAACACTGAGGAGGTGCTCCATAAAAACTCACACAGAGGGGCTGAGAATGTGGCTTAGGGGTAGAGTGCTTGCCTAGCATGCATGAGGCCCTGGGTTTGATTCCTCAGTATCACATAAACAGAAAAAGCCAGAAGTGGTACTGTGGCTCAAGTCGTAGAGTGCTAGCCCTGAGCAAAAGAAGCTCAAGAACAGTGCCCAGACCCTGAGTTCAAACCCCATGCTTTCCAAAAACAAACAAAAACACCTCAGACAGATAACAAACCAGCTCAGAGTACCTTAATGGTAGGTATCCTATGTCCCAAATGGACCTGGGTCTTAAGGCCACCTCCCTCCAATTCCCTATACCTCCCATCTTAGTAAAGGGGCACTGGTTTTGAAGGAGAACATGGTCTAAGAAAGAACTAAAGGAGCATCCCAGATCCTGATAGCCAAGTGGACAAGCCATGAAGCCTGACAATGTGTTGTCTTGGGCTTTCAGTTTCATAGTGTGTAACTTGGGAACTTGATAAGACCCTGTCAGAATATTTCTAGGACTAGGAACATGATAGCACAATGGCATACTGCCTAGCATACAGGGCAGGAGTGGATGGAGGGAAGGAGAATTCATTCTGGAAATCTCAGTCTGGCTGCTCTAAATCAGCCTAGGGAGACCTACATGCTAGCCTGACTGTTTACCCACTGGCCTTCCTATGGAAATAAGCTGGTGGGGCTATAGCAACTGAGATTTCTCTAGTCTCTCCTCCTCCTAAACTGTAACTTCCTCCCCACAAAGACTCTCCAAGGCTATTTAGGAAACCAATCAACCCATTGAAACCACTGCTCACAGGCACTTCATGAAAGGAAAGGGAGGCAGCTTCCAAGCTCCAGGCACCAAGCTCAGAATTCAGGCCCTGTGCCCTGTGAGCTGACCCTACCTGTGCTGCCTGGGGAGTCCATGGCAGGATCCAGCAGCTCCATGATTAACCCTCAGCAGGAATTCGGACCCAGGGTCTTGTGAGCTGCAGTCAGGCTCAGTCCTGAGCTGCTCTGAGCAAGGCAGCTAAGGGAGGCAGGCAGAGTGGAGCCAGGCCAGGAGGCGGGGGCTGTCACCCTGTTTGTTTATTGACCCCCCAGGAATCTGGAGGGGGCGGCTATGTCAGGGCCTGGCCAGTGAATCAAAGCTTTGTTCCTGGGGAATTCCGGCTCTCTCTCAACTGGGCCTGCCACACCAGGGCCAAAATGGCCCTCCCAGGCTGCCAAGGGTGACAGGAGTGAGACTGGACATTCCATGATTCTGAGCAGAGCCTGCAGAAGGTAGCTTCTGATGATTAATTTTTCCTTTCCATGAAAGACCCCCCAAAACTCATTCTGCCTCCAGGCCCACTGCTCCTCTGAGATGAGTGAAAGGATTTGGACACTTTGACAAATCTTTGATAAGCAACTTCTCCAAAGGCCTGGCAAGAGGATGAGCTTGGGAATAAGCAGGATCCTCAAGTAAATCACTCAATAGGTCTCCTAGGACACCTGGGACAGTGCCATAGTATGGCATCATCAGGAAGCTGGTGCAGCAGAATCCTTCTGAATTGGATGACCCTCCAAGAGTCCAGGGTCCCGAAGGTTCATCAATGACCATTGCAAAAACAAAGGAGTGCTATACCCTGCCTTTGAGAGACAAAGAGATTGGAGAAAGAAATATAACACTCAGACACCAAGCACAGAGGTAAATGGGTGATCTGTAGGATCCCTTTTGGACCTCCCTCCCTCCCTCCCTTTTTCCCCTTCTTTTTTTGGTGGTGGTACTAAGATTTGAGCTCAGGGTCTCACATTTATTAGGCAAACTCTCTACCCCTTGAGCCATGTCCCTATCCCCCTATGGGCTTCTGCAGGGGAGGAAGATGGGACAATAAAACCTAGTAGTCTTATGCAGGGATCCAGTGCCAGAGGTGCTGGCCTGTGCTACACTAGGCTGGACTAAGGGAAGCCCTTTTCCCTAAGTCAGAAGACTAGAGGCATTGCCCCTCCTGGAAATGGCTACTCTTCTCCCTCTCTTGCCTGGGGAAAGGTTAACATTCCAGAGCTGGAACCTCACCCCTCAGTACTTTTGGAAAACACTTTGTTTTTACCAAAGAAGAGTTCTGTTCCCATCCTTATTTATCTCCCACAGAGTCTTCTGGGCTTTCCACAGTTCCACATTGTTTCCATGCTGAGGCCCACCTACAGGAATAGTTTGAGCAGCTGCCTAACCCTTTCTAGTGGTCTGAGTGGAGCCAACTAGGGTGGCAGGGTATGACTGGCCAGGAGTGGGAAGTGGTGCTAGCTCCAGGCTTCAGCATCCCTTGTGCTGAGGTAACTGGACTCATGCCAGGCTCACAGTCTTCTGGACTAGAAATGTCTCAGAGTTAGAAAAGGCTTCCTTGTGACCTAGCCATGACCAAGCTGTCCTGGCTGTGTCTTGGGGAAAGTACCAGCAGAGAGGGCTATGTACTTGAGAGGAAGAGCCAATGGCATGAGAGAGCTACCTAGAGATTATGAGATATGCCATAGGAATCCAAGGCAACTGAAGGTCGTGCTTTTTCCTAATCATGTTTTCTAGGACAGCCAGAACTTCCCCACCCCCCTCCCCACACACACCAGTGAGCACTTTGGATTCCCTGGATCAATGCCTTTCCTTGATCGATGACCCACCCCACATACACACAATGAGTAATAGAGATGGATTTGAGTTAGGCTCCATGCTATCTGGGAAGAATTATGTCAATACAGAGTGTTCCCAAGCTAATTTAGGAAACTTTCCTATCCCAAGTGCACACACACATCCTATGTTCTCTCTTTCTCTACCAGTCTTTCTTTTATTCTTACCTGAGGCTGGAGGCCGGTGCTTCGGAGGCTGCTGCTGTGATGGAAGTGGTCAGCAGCCCGCCACTCATGACATCGTGGGAAGGTATAAGGGCATCCCTGCATGACCATAGGTTGCATCAGAACCAAGACTCATTGGGGGGGGTGAGGATAGGCAGTGGATTGACTATTGAGCATCAAGCACCTAGAAAAGTAACAAGGACAGTTTTAGCGTCAAGACTGAAAAACCTATGTGTCAATGGTATATGCCTGTAATTATTAAGATAATTATTAGGAGCTGAGACTGGGAGATTCAAAGTTTGAGGCTAGTCTGGGGAGAAAATTTGTAAGACTCTTTCTCAAACTATAGCTGGATGCAGTGGTGTGTACATATTATCCCAACTTATGTAGGAGATTGACCTTGAAAGGATCATGGTGTCAGGCTAGCCTAGGCAGAAAAATCTTTGATGATCTGTCTGCATGGTAGAAAACTAAACATAGTGGCATGCTGCCTGTGATTCTAGCAATGATGCAAAGCCCAAAGTAGGCAAAGCTCATGGCTCAGTCACATGCCCAGGCAGGAAGGGAGAGTAAGTATATCACAAAGATAACCCATGAACAAAGAGACGTACCTCAGCAGTATTATACCAGCCTAACAAGCATGAAGCCTTGAGTTCAAACCCTCAGTACTAACAAAAGAAAAAAAAAAGGTGAATCCAGCATCATCCTACAGGTGCATGGACTAATTATGTAAATAAGTACTCAAAGCTTACTAATCTACCCAGTAGCTCTTTCCAGGTCACCATAAATCAATTAGACTTTAATTATTGGTCAAGGATGTATTTATTATTTGTTACGTTTTGTGCTAAATCTACAAAGATGAATCAACTATCTGAGATTTGTGTCAGTTAAGCTCATAATTATAATTGAATGCTCATGTGGCAAATGCCATCACTGAGGTTGGACCACAAGGGGAGGGGATGAGAAACAGCTAACTTTGAGACTGCACACAGATTTAGAGACATTGCATATGACATGAGTCTTGACAGATGAGTAGATTTTCTCACCATGTAGAGAAAGGGAGGAAGGGAGCTTGGCATACTCAGAGACTGACCCACCTGAGCAAAGGCTTATGTCATGAAAAGTCATATTTATATGGCCAGAGTTTAGGTGGCATATAGAGGAAAGAAAACATAGGGCCTGCCCCTTAGGAGTTCATATATGAGAAAACAGAAAATAATGAGCATAAAAAGTTATTTCATTAAAATAGAAGTATTAGCTGGGTAATAACTCATACCTGTAATCCTAGTTATTCAGAAGCTGAGATCTGAGGATTGTGGTTTGAAGTCAACCTGAGCATGAAAGTCTCTGAGACTCCAATTAACAAGAAAAAAGCCAGAAGTGGAGCTGTGGCTCAAATGGTAGAGTTCCAGTGCTGAGAAAAAAAGCTAAAGGACAGAAGCCAGGCCCTGAGTTCAAGCCCCCGTACTCGCACAAAATAAAAAAAGAGAAGAGATGGATTAAAGAGACAGATGAGGTAAAGGTAAATTCTACTTAGTTCTATTAAGAAGTTTCCCTAAAAACCAAAATGCTTAAATAGGGATAGAGGTTGAGCCATTGTAACAATGAGACGTACAAGACACTATGTTGAAAACAAACTTTACAACTTGTGGGGGGTAGGGAGGGTAGAGTTGGGGTTGTGGGGTGGGAGGGGATGGTAGGGGAAAAACAAAGGAGGAGGTAACAATGCTCGATAGGAAATGTATTCATTACCTTACTCATGTAACTGTAACCCCTCTGTACTCTACTTTTACAATAAAAAATACATTAAAAAAAGAAGTTTCCCTAGAGGAAATGTACTTGAGATAAGTCACAAAAAGGAAGTGGGGTTGCCATGAGACAGAAGACATAAAGCAGAACCAAAGCATTCCAAACAGCACAAACAGAAAATGCATGGTGTGCTCAGTGTGATCAGAGAACAAAGTGGGTGTCTTTTGAGGCATAGCAGAAGATAAGGCTGGCAAAATAGGATGTGGTCAAATTGGTCCATTCCTTGACTGACAACCCAAGAATTCTAGCCTTTATGTTTTAGAAAGATGCATCGCACTAAAAAAAATGACACATTGAATTGAATCCCCTTTGTACAAATACTTAAGGAGAATAAAATTTAAAAAATTTAAAAATAATTTAAAGCAAGAGACCTCTGCCTGCCACGAAGAAGCTGATGAAATAGGCAATTGCAAGGATGGAGCAGGAAGCTCAGTGCTGAAACATGCTGGACAGGTAAAAATCAAGGAGGCTCAGTGATCAATTGGATGTGAAGGTGAGGGACATGAAAGAGTTCAAGTTTCTAATTTGGGAACTGTTTGGAGAATGTTGCCAACAGCAAGAGCAGGAATAGGAGAAGGAACAAATTTGGTATGGTAATGGGTGGAGAATAGGGTTACATAATAGGCTATGCTGGAGACATAGTCAGTTTTAGATATCAGGAGTTCTTAGAGAAGGAAAGATACCAACAAAAGTCGTAGAGGTATAAAAACAATTGATGAACCAGGAGTACCAGTGGCTCATACCTATAGTTCTAGCAACTTAGGAAGCTGAGATCTGAGGATCATGGTTTGAAGCCAGCCTAGGCAAGAAAGTCCATGACACTCTTATCTCTAATAAATTATTCAGAAAAAGCTGGAAGTGGCACTGTGGCTCAAGTTGTAGATCACTAGCCTTGAGCACAGAAAGGCTCAGGGATACTGGCCAAGCCCCGAGTTCAAGCCCTAGGACTTGCAAAATATTTTTTTTTGTGGGTCGTGGGGTTTGGGCGCTATCCCTACACTCTCCAGCTCAAGGCAAGCGCTCTACCACTTAAGCCACAGCGCCACTTCCCGTTTTCTAGTGGTTTATTGGAGATAAGAGTCTCACGGACTTTTCTGCCTGGGCTGGCTTTGAACCGTGATCCTCAGATCTCAGCCTCCTCAGTAGCTAGGATTACATGCGGGAGCCACCAGCATCCAGCAAAAATAACTTTTAAAAAATAAAATAAAATAAGTCGATGGTTTAATGAATATATACAAACATCATGAAGATGATGCTTACAAATGATAAAGTGATCTCTTTTAATGCCTAGCAAAAAAATAGCCTTATCCTAAGGACAGAAACTAGTACTCTTTGACACTTGATGCTAATGATCTAATAGCCATGTTTAGACTCTATTTCAGTAGTTCCAAACATTTCAGGTACAAGTGTCCCCCCCTCCTCTCTCTCACGCACACGCACGCGCACGTGCGCACGTGTGTGTGTGTGTGTGTGTGTGTGTGTGTGTGTGTGTGTGTCTTGAGCCCAGGGTCTGGGCACTACCCCTTATATTTTTCTTCTCACAGCTGGCCTATTATCACTTGAGCCACACCTTCAGTTCATGCTTTTTGGTGATTAATTGGTGATAAGTCTCATGGACTTAGCTGCTCAGGCTGGCTTTGAACCTTGATCCTCAGATTTCCGCCTCCTGAGTAGCTAAAATTACAGATGTGAGCCATTGGTACTGGGCTATAAAGGCCTTTTCTTAAAATTAAAAAGAAAATCTCACTTCACCCACTCACTCCTACAATAGTAAGCTGTACTTTTAGAGTACAGCCAGAGTGAGAACATCACTCACACATTTAGAACTGAGGTCTCCTCTTGTCAACTACTTTTCCCTTTGCCTCAAGGGTCTACAAGCTAAAAATTACAGGTTATGAGGGTCCAAGAGTTTGAGTTCTGAAAGATACTTCGATAAAGTCAAAATCCCTAGAGATTACAGAGTTACATAGCTCCACATGCCCACAGAGTTCTCCAAAGAATGGCTGAAATGGTAGCAGCTCTGTAATTAGACACAAGTGTAAAATATTTTGGTAACACAGATTGTGTGTGTGTGTGTGTGTGTGTGTGTGTGTGTGTGTGTGTGTGTGTGTGTGTGTGCCCATCTTCAGGGCCACTGTTCCTGGGGTCTTTTTTTTCCTCAAGGCTAGTGTTCTACCACGTGAGCCATAGTTCTACTTCTGGCTTTTTTTGGTACTTAATTGGAGATGATGATCTCACAGACTTTCCTGCTTGAGCATGCCTCAAACTTTGATCCTCATATCTCAGCTTCTTGAGTAACTAGGATTATAGGCCTGAGCCACCAGCACCTGGCTGGGCACTTAGTTTTTTAAGTTTTCTTATGAATGTGTTATGGACACAAAGTATACACAGGGCTTGCTTTCAGATTTTATTTTTTATTCATTTATTTTTAAGTAGTTGTGCAAAAGGGTTACAAGTCCATGAGTACAATGGATCTTGATCAGTGTTACTCTTTCCATTGTTCTACCCCATTTCTCCTCTCCTATCCCTACCCTCGTTATGTTGTTCAATTTTTATGTATATTGAATGACATAATGACTGCATTTGCTTACCCATCCTCCCTCCTTTAGTGTGTCCCTCCATTGTCTTCTCCTCCAAATATGTTGCCACTGTTACTCATTTTTTAAGCAGTCCCTTAGTTGTTCAGAGGAATTACACCTTTGGACTCCTCCCTAAGTATGCATGCCAACCTTTAGTCAGTTTGTGTGTATATGCATAAAACCCTGTATACATTATCATGTATATGCTTGTAGTTTAGATCTAGCTTCCACATATGAGAGAAAATATGCACCATTTGTCCCTTTGAGCCTGGCTTATTTCACTTAACATAGTTGTTTTCTAGGCCCATACTTTTCCCTGAAAATGTAATAATATTCTTCATTGGAATAGATGAGTAAAATTTCACTGAATATTGATCCACTCATCTGTAGTAGAGTATCTGGGCTGTTTCCATAACTTAGCTATCACAACTACTATGGCAAAGAACATGGATATGCAAGTGGGTTTTTTTTGTTTGTTTTTACTGTACCTGGTTTTACATTATTCTGGGTAGATTCCTATCAGATCTTGTTTGGCACAAATATTTTCACTTTTGTTGATTGTACATGTAATGCATGTTCTTATTTTTTTAAGAAAAATTTTGTGTTGCTGGAGATGGGAACCCAGGGCCTCATGCATGCTAGATCTCAAATAAGACATATCTTTTTACAAAAATTAGCGAGGCACTGGTAGCTCACGCCTATAATTTTAGCTACTCAGGAGGCTGAGATCTGAGGATTTCAGTTTGAAGCCATCCTTGGCAGAAAAGTCTGTGAGACTTTTATCTCCATTTAACCACCAAAAAGCCAGAAATGAAACTATGGATCAAGTGGTAGAGTGCTAGCCTTGAGAGAGGCAAAAAAGAAAACTCAAGGACAGCACTCAAGCCCTGAATTTGAACTGCAGGATTAGCACAAAAATTTTTATTTGTAGTTCTGTACCACCTAGTTATACTTCAAGTCCTTAAAGTATGTTTTTCATAGGACAGTATGTGGTGGTACATGCCTGTAGTCCCAGCTACTTGGGAGGTAGTGATAGAAGGACTGCAGTTTGTAGCACCCCTGGGCAAAAGTTAACAAAACTCTTTTAAAAACAAGCTAGAAATGGTGATGCACATCTGTGGCTCTAGATACTTGAGAGGTAGCCATAGCAAGAACAGTGTCTGATGTGAACCTGGGCAAAAGCACAAGACACTATCTGAAAAATGACTAAAGCAAAAAAAACCCTGGAGGCATGACTGAAGTGGTAGAGTGCCTTCCTAGCCAATGCAAGGCCATGATTTCAATCCTCAGTATCACCAAAACAAGACAGAGAAAGAGAGAGACAGAGAGAGATACAGAGAGAGAGAGAGAGACAGAGACAGAGACAGAGACAGAGAGAAAATTAATCCATGATGTCACCATTCAGAAAACCATTACTAACTGCTGTAAAGGTATAGCCGTTTTATGTAAAAAAAAATATAATAGGGAAGAACAGTGAAAAAATGTAATCTTTAAATAGAATTGTCATCAGAGGCCATTATTTTGTAACTTGTTACTTTCATTTGCCATGATATGATGGCCATTTTCGAGTGTCATTGAGTACTCCTCTAAAACATAATCACAGCTGCATATGGCACTGTAGATGGAGCAATGGGCTCTGGCATTAAACAGGCCTAAAGTTAAATTTACACTATTCAATGTATTAAGCACAAGGTTTGAAATGATTTTTTTTTTTTTTTTTTCGGTCGTGGGGCTTGAACCTGGGCCTGGGCGCTGTCCCTCAGCTCTTCAGCTCAAGGCGAGCGCTCTACCACTTGAGCCACAGCGCCACTTCCGGTTTTCTGGTGGTTTATTGGAGATAGGAGTCTCACGGTCTCTCCTGCCCGGGCTGGCTTTGAACCGTGATCCTCAGATCTCAGCCTCCTGAGTAGCTAGGATTACAGGCGTGAGCCACCAGCGCCCGGCAAGGTTTGAAATGATTTAACCTCTCTGAGACTCAGTGTCCTCATCTGCAAAATAGAGGTAATAATGATAATATGTTCACAGAATTGTTCTACTGATGAAAATTAATCATGTATTTAAACAATAGCACAGTGTCAGTCAGTAGTATATGTTGGTGTACCTGCTACAACTTTAAATGCTAGTTTATAATCACTGTCGTATAGTATTCCACTTAATGGATATACTATATTTTAAGAATTAGATATTTTAATAGTTCTTGTGACTTATAAGTCAAAGTGTAATCTGCTGCATATTTGTGATTCTTTGCTTAGAATTATTTCCTAGAAAAGGGAATTCCTGAATTAAAGTTACAGAACCAATTTCAGTATCATTATATCTACTTCTAAATGGACCAGAAAAAATGTATTGTATCACTTTCTACTACCACCAGCAGTGTATGAGTGCCAATATCTCAGTACACTTGCCAATGGTATATATTCCTATTTTATTTGCCAACTTTGTGACTGAAAATGACATCTTGAGGATTATTTTGAATTTCTTTAATTACTAGAAAGATTTAACTCATCCCCCCACATTTTACTGACCAGTTGGATTTCCTCTTTTATGAACTACCTCTTTTTGTCCTATTCTGAAAGACAATTTCTCTATAGATAATCCTCCTTCCTTTTTATTTCTCAACTACCAACATGCCAGGTTAAAAATGAGATAAACACAGGAGTCAGAGAAATCCTAACTTCAGATCCTAACACAGGCAGGCAGAAAAGGATAAACACTTCTGGTTCCAGGGTCACTATTGTCAGTTTTCACACTTTGCTCCTATCATTACCTCAAGCAATTTTACATCTGTAGGCCTGCATTTGCTAATCTGTCAAATATTAATGATTAAGGGGTGTGGGTGCCAGATGTCAAAACACTATTACTCCCTCTCATGTGTTTGTAATCTGCTGGGCTATTGTTCATGATCCTTAGAACATTGTGACAAGGTTCTTAAAGCCACAATTATCATCCCAATTTTAGATAAAGATGCAGAGCTGTAAGTGAAACTGGGCTTCCTGCTTCCTCTGCTTCCTCCCTGTTCCTTACTTGTACATACTGAACTCTCTAGGCTTCCTTTATATTTGCAGAGACCCTAAGGAAAAAGAGATGATTCAGACTTGACTTTCAAATGGTAACATATAGAAAATAAGACATAGAAATTTAATTTAAGGGAGAAATGATTCATACTCTATGTGGGACCCAGAATTCATGCTATAATAAGTCAAAGAGGAGTAAATGTTTACTCCTAGTTGGAGGAACTAGGTTGGATTTATGGTAGAGATATGTTTGAGCTAACATAAGAGAGATTTGACACTTGTTACAGGGAAAACGTTTTTTAGATGGAAATAACCCTTAGGAATGCTGGTAGATATCCATCTGTGGCTTTTAGAAATACAAAGTACTAGAGGGGCTGGGAAGGTGGCTTAGTGGTAGAGCACTTGCCTTGCATGTGTGAGGCCCTATACAGAAAATTACTAAAGGGCTTGGGGCAGGCTCAAGTGGTAGAGTAATTACTTAGCAATCAGAAAGTCCTGATTTCAAAGCCCAGTACCTCCAAAAATTGAAAAATAGAACTTTTTATGTGTCTGTGTGGCACATCATATATATATACATTTGTTATATTTATCGATAAATATGTTTGGGCACACATACATTGTATTGGTTATTGAATCTAGGGCTTCATGTGTGCTAGGCTGTGCCACTGAGCTACATCCTCAGCCTTTTTATTTTGGAACAATGTGTTGCTAAGTTTCCTAGGTTGGCCTTGAATTTAAGATCTGCATGACACTATGCCTAGCTAAAATATAGTTTTAAATTAAAAGGCAACATGAAAAAAATGTAGTCTATATTTGTTTTTTTATATTTGTATACAAATGAAGATGTATGCTTGTATTTGCAATAAAATACCTTTTAGAAGTATATAAAATAACCTGTTACAACTGTAAAAAGGGAACTGAATAGTACATTAATGAAGAGAGGAAAGAGGGAATGCAGTCATAAAAGTCAATGTATTTTCTACAAAATTAAGAAAATTGAGGATAGGAATGGGGTTGGGAGGATTGGGGGGAGAATGATGAAAGGGATGACATTGATCAAAATTCATTGACTTTACTACTTTGTTGGGAGGCACCTTTTTTATATAACTACATGAAAATAAGAATAAGTTTTTTTAAAAAAATGTAAGGTCTCTTTTCTGTTTGGGGTCTTCCCCCAAAAGATAAGCAATGCATTTATAGAGTGGGGAAGGTGGCTCAGTGGCAGAGTGCTTGCCTTGCATGCATGAGGCCCTGGTTTCGATTCCTCAGCACCACATAAGCAGAAAAAGCCAGAAGTAGTACTGTGTTCAAGTGGTAGAGCACTAGCCTTGAGCTAAAGAGCTGAGGGACAGTGCCCAGGCCCAGAGTTCAGGCTCCCTGACTAGCCAAAACAAACAAACAAACAAACCCAAAACTGCATAAAGTACATATGTGAAGTATATTGGATTAAAATAAAGCAAGTCTTTATACACTCACAGACAAGGTTAACAAATAGAATTATCCACCTCATAAAAGCCCTATGTCTCCAATAGGAAAAACAAAGCACTTTTGGGAGGGAAGCACTAGGGCTTGGACTCAGGGCTTGAGCACTATTCCTTAGTTTTTTACTAGAGGCTTGTGCTTTACCACTTGAGCCACAGCTCCACCTCTGGCTTTTTTGATGGTTAATTGGAGATAAGAGTCTTTTAGACCTTCCTTCCAGGGCTAGATTTGAACTGATATCTTCATATCTTAGCCTTCTAAATAGCTAGGATTACAGGCTTGAGACACCTATAAATGGCAGAATATGAGGTTTGTTTGTTTTTTTAAAGTGAATATCTTTTTATACTGCTAATTTTTTTGTAGGTTGTAGGGCCTGAACTCTGGGCCTGGGTGCTGTCCCTCAGCTCTTCAGCTCAAGGCTAGTGCTCTACTACTTGAGCCATAGCACCACTTCTGGCTTTTTTTTCTGCTTATGTGGTGCTGAGGAATAAAACCCAGGGCCTCATGCATGCAAGGCAAGCACTCTACCACTGAGCCACCTTCCCAGCCCCTACTGCTAAAAGTTTAAACCCTGTGAAAAAGCTATTTAAAAACAGCTACTTCCTCCCTTCTTCCCCATTTCCTTTAAAATGCCAAGGAGGTCTTCAGTATGATAGTTCAGACCTACCATGTTTCAGCTCTATGTATATTAGGCAGTCTACATGCATTAACTTGTTTCATTATCCCAAGATGCCTAAAAAGTCCTTTTGCTAGCTACAAGGTTCAATGAAAATGGGAGGCACAGAAACCATGGCTAACTTCTTTGTACCATTATACTGTGAATATGCTGAAGAGCCCGTGTTTTGCCCCTGTAAACTCTAACCCAGCCTCCCAGGCACTGCAGCCACTGACCTTGTAGCAAATGGAGAACTTTGGCTGTGCACACAAACAGTCATGGCACTACACAGTAGTTAGGAGCAGGCAGGGTTCAGGAAGGCTGAGGTCTCCAGTAGCACCAGGCCAGCAAACCCTGCATAGCACTTAGATGACCTTTCCAGTGCATCACAGAAGTAAAATTCTGGCCAACTCACTTAATTCGAGCCCTGATCTTGACCAGTGCCTAGAGATCAATAAATATTTTTACTTTGTGTGCTAGTACTGAGGCTTTAACTCAGGGCCTCATGTTCTTGCTTAGCTTTATTCACTCAAGGTTGTCATTCTACTATTTGAGCCATAGCTCCACTTTCAGCTTGTTGGTGCTTCATTAGAAATAAGAGACTCATGGATTTTTCTGCCTAGACTTTGAACCGTGATCCTCAGATCTTAGCCTCCTGATTTGCTAGGACTAGAGGCATAAGCCACCCAGCACCCAGAAATAACAAAAAAAAAATTCTGGTGTCAGTCCTGGAGCTTGAACTCAGCCTGGACACTGTCCCTGAGCTTCTTTTACTCAAGGCTAGCACTCTTCCACCTGAGCCACAGCACCAATTTCAGCTTTTTCTGCGTATGTGGTACTGAAGTACCCAGGGCTTCATGCATACAAGGCAAGCACTCTACCACTAAGTCACATTCCCAGCCCATGCAATAACTAATTTTGAATGAACATTTTCCTCCTAAAAACTGGATATTAGAAACCTTCACTACAGAAAAAGACTTCCAGAAGTGACAGGAATACTCACTGCAGTATTGTTTACAAAAGCACAAATCTTTGAGCAGCTCCAGTGTCCACCAAGAGGGGACTGGTCAATGGACCATATCTGAGAAGCAGTGTCACATGGTCATTAAGGGCACAGATGCAGAGCCAGGATGCTCATGCTTGCATCTGCTTCTTCCACTTATAGCACAGATCAGGAAAGCTCTTTAGCCTTGCTGTGTACCAGCTCTGATGTCTATAAAACAGGATAACAAAAAGACATGCTTAGCAGGGCACTGGTGGCTCACACCTGTAATCCTAGCTACTCAGGAGGCTGAGATCTGAAGATCACAGTTCAAAGCCAGCCCCGGGAAAGAAAGTTTATGATACTCTTATCTCCAATTAACCACCAGAAAACCAGAAGTGATGCTGTTGCTCAAGTGGTACAGTGCTCGCCTCAAGCTGAACAGTTCAGTAACAGTGCCAGGCCAAGAGTTCAAGCCCCACAACCAATCAAAACAACAACAATAACAACAACATCAAAAGATATGCTCCATGGTCTTGTGGCAAGCATTCCTAGTTTCTAGCATTTAGTGAGTAATAAAATATCATCTAGGACTGTAGGCACTCATACAGTGGAACGTTATATAGCTGCTAAAAAGAAAGTGGCCGGCCTACATGCACTGATTTAGCAAATGTCAAATATATATGTATATATATATATATATATACATACATACATACATACATGTTAGGTAACCCGGAACAAATGTTAGAATACAATTTCTAGTAGAAATCCTATATTGAAAGAATATTTTTAAAAATCTGTGTGTATAGATGCAGAAAAAGAAAGCCTGGACAGATACCAAGCCAACATTAATTTTACAGACTGAGGAGATATTCTTTCTTTCTTTCTCTCTCTCTCTCTCTCTCTCTCTCTCTCTCTCTCTCTCTCTCTCTCTCTCTCTTTCTCTCTCTCAATTTAATTTTTAAGTTTTAGTGTTAGACCTGGGGCTTGAACTCAGGGTCTGGATGTTATCCATGAACTTTTTTACTCAGGACTAGTGTTTTGCCACTTGAGCCACAACACCACTTTTGGCTTCCTAGTAGTTAATTGGAGATAAGAGTCTCATGGGCTTTTCTGCCTGGGTTGCTTCAAATCACGATCCTCAGATCTCAACCTCCTGAGTAACTAGGATTACAGATGTGAGTCACCGGTGCCCAGTTTGGTATTCTCTATTTTACTTCTAAATGTCCATCAGTACCAGATTGGGTAAATGAATTGTGGTATGTTCATAAGTAAATCAGTGAAAACTGAGTGAATCAGAGTCCCATGTTACCATATGGTTACATTTTTATAAATATAATGTTATATAGAAAAAAACTAGTTGTAGAAAAATATATAATACACCACTGATGTAAACTTTTAAAGCATATGAAGCAGCAGCATATGTTGTGGAAAGGCATAAGGATATGTTGTAAAGTATGAATAAATGCATGGCAATAATGAATACCACAATCAGGAGGGTGGTTATTTCATAGGGAGGGAGTGTTGATTATCGAGGGTAGACAGAGGCTGGCAACTCTATCTTTCTTTCTTCACCCGGACATTAGGAACTATGATTTTTCTCTGTTATTCTTTATGCCCTTTTAAATGTAAAAAATATTTCATGATGTTCTCAAAATGTAACAAATCCCATGATAAAATGAAAGCTCATCATTTTAAAATATAACAAGGTACTAAAAGAAAGGCCTTGAATACAAATATTGTACTGAAGATTAAAGGATAATTCAATCTGCCTCATTGTCCTTGGTCTAGTTTCATAGGAGGTAACCTGCTGGAGAACCAGGGCTTGGATGAACTCAGCTGGGAATTGAGACAACTTCCGAAACTTGCCCATGATGGGAAGAACAATCTAATTTACCAGTTGGGTTTTCATGTTGAAAAAATGTATCATTGATAGCTATTTGGCTGGCTCATGCCTATAATCCTAGCTACTCAGGAGGCTGAGATCTGAGAATTATGATTCAAAACCAGCCAGGGCAGGAGAGACAATGAGACTCTTACCTAAAACTAAATACCAAAAAAGCTGGAAGTGGAGCTGAGGCTTAATTTAGTGAGCAAGAATTGTACCAGGCCCTGAGCTCGAGCCCCACAACTTGCACACACACACAAGAAAAGCATCATCAGGGTAGATTTTAATTTTTTTTTCTTATTTTTTTTATTTTTGGGTCCGGTCGTGGGGCCTGAACTCTGGGCCTGGGCGCTGTCCCTCAGCTCTTCAGCTCAAGGCTAGTGCTCTACCACTTGAGCCACAGCGCCACTTCTGGCTTTTTTCTTATATGGTGCTAAGGAATCGAACCCAGGGCCTCGAGCATGCAAGGCAAGTGCTCTACCACTGAGCCACCTTCCCAGCCCTTAATTTTTTTTCATGTGACTATTTTCCCCAGATTTATTGTTATCTGACTGATTCTTTAGTAGAAATTCCCAAAACTATGTCTACAAGATGCTAAAATGCTTTCCATATAGAAAAATGTTCTCTGGTCAAATGAGTTTTCTATGTACTAGGTTGAACAAAATTACTTGGATTAATTCACATGAGTTTTTTATGGGGCATTTTATATGGTTTGTTTACATTGTCACTGTCCAAGAGGAACATTATTTAAGTATTTCCACAAAATTATTGGACCACAGACTTCTTCCTTCCCCTTCCTCTCCCCCTTCCTTCTTCCCCCCCACCCCACAGCAACACTTAAAACAGAACCTATTAACATTCTCCCAGAATAGTGTTCTGTAGAACAGTGCTTTGGTAAATGCTGTTCTAGAAGGATTTACTTGCTATTTTAGATGCCAGTGTGTTTCAAATCCTTTCCAAGGGAGGAATATAGTTTCACGGCATAATTTCCACTGGCTGAGGTTTCTCTGAGTATTCCCAGTAAGTTTATAAGGCTATATCCTTAGGCTTCATTAAAAAATCTATTCTAGCTGGCCTTGTAGCAGATCCAACACCAGAAACCACTGAGCATCTGTGTTATGAGGGCTGCTTCCCATATGTGCTTTCTGCAGCTGGCTATTGAGCTTTTGCTAAGTTTGCTGCTTCAAACCACACTCTCTTTCTATAGACCATAGCAAAGTGAAGGGCTTTCCAGGCAGGAGCTCAGAGCTACATCATTAGGGCAGGTGTCTGGAGAATCAAGTCGTCCCATGTCCCTTCTTCCCACAGCAGTAGTTAAGCAGGAAACAGGACTCTAACACAGAGGCATGTCTACTCAGGGGAGGAAGAGCTCCATCTTCTTTCAGGGACAGGACATTTACTTCAACTTCAAGCATTTCCTTTTGCAGGACTGGGGCTGGATAGCTTTCTTAGAAGGCTCTAAGAGTCTTTGGAATGACCTCTCCCCCTCCCCCACCTTTACAGGGTAAAAAAATCTCCTAATCTCCTAAAGTGTGTAGTTTCCACAGGGCCTTTTGTAAAGACAATTTACTTGAAGGCCTTTAATCTGGAAACAAGAATTCTTTTGAGGGGCTGGGAAGGTGGCTCAGTGGTAGAACGCTTGCCTTGCATGCCTGAGGCCCTGGGTTCGATTCCTCAGCACCACATAAGCAAAAAGAAAAAAAGCCAGAAGTGGCGCTGTGGCTCAGGTGGTAGAGTGCTAGCCTTGAGCTGAAGAGCTGAAGGATAGTGCCCAGGCCCAGAGTTCACGCCCCATGACCGGACCCAAAAAAACAAAACAAAAAAAAGAATTCTTTTGAAAGAATCGGTTACTAAGGTGAAGTAGACTTTGTAAATGTCTTTGTTCTTTTAAACCATCAAAAAGAAAATGGTAGAGAAATATGTTCTCTACATGATAGAGTGCACCATACCCTCAGCAGCTGTTAATATCTCTCCTCCTCTGCCCCTCCTAAACTCACCTTAGCCCTCCCACCTGCTTAGATCCATCAGGCCTTTCTATCCACATGCTGAAGGAAGAACCTCAACTACCCCCACTGTCCCAGGCCCACTCACCAGACTGGGGCATACAACTTGAGGATGGGAAAGGTAGAGAGAGCAGAGGGTAATGAAGTGTTGGACTCCAAGGGAAGTGAGTCCTCTTTCAAACCACTCCAAGCTATATTGTCAAGAGTGAAAAGAGGACTCCTGGTTACAGGGGGTAGGGGAGAATACAAGTGGGAAAATGCATCAGGGATCATGAAGGGAGCCAGCAAATGAAGCAGAGATGAGATGAGCCTTTCAGCCCCAGGATCTTAGGGCAGAGCCCAGTATACTCCAGGAGAGAATGTGTCCTGTCTGGTAGCTGGATAGGTATTCATCTAGCACATCTGTTGGGAGGTCCTGTGTTTCTCTCCTTCCTTCCTAGCCAATGCTTTTCACACACCTTCCCTTCCCACTAACCAGGAAATCTATTTGCCCTTGGATAAAAAAGCCTGGCATTAAGCACCTAAAATCAATAATATTTCTTACCTTGAAGCAACAAATCATGCTCTTATTTATTTTTCAATCCATTACTCAAATTAGCTTGAATTCTTATTCCTGGGCATCTTTTTTCCCCTTTTTTCTTTATGAATCCAAGCAGTGAGTACTTCATTATGAGCATTTTTTTAATGCAAGTTTTCCCCCAAAGGCACACATGCAAGCAGACAGGCAGACAGGCATGCAGACATGCACCCTCACACGGTACCTCAGGAGCTTCTCCTCCTTCAGTCATCTCCCTTCTGTCAGCTGAACAAGGGCGAGGCTGGAAAATAATTTCTCTGTGGCCTACCTTCTGATTCCAGCAGGTCTGAGAAGCAGGCGGTAGCTGGAAGCTGGGAGGCAGGAGCTGCTTCTGTGAATCAGCAAAGAAGTCACTGAGACAGGGATGCCGACAGCTGCTGTGTGCACACTCTCCCTCCGTCTCTCCCACCTCCCTGCCCTCCTTCTCCTCCTTCTCCTCCTCCTCCTCCTCTTCCTCCTCCCCTCCTGAAGCTGCTCTGTGTTGCTATGCAATCATCACCGGGACTAACAGCATCATTCCGACCTCGGGCAAAGATACCCTTGACTGGGCAAATGCAGAAAGAGCAAAGACAGTTTTATAAAACTACCAGAGCCGAAGCTGCTCTCAGAGATTTCAATTCATTAGAAGCAGAGAAGCCTGGGAAGGAGGGAGAGAGAGAGAGAGAGAGACAGACAGACAGACAGACAGAGACAGAGACAGAGACAGAGAGAGACAGAGACAGAGAGACCGAGAGAGGGAGAGGGAGAGAGAATTTGTTACTGGAGAGGAAGACAAAAGAGCCCCAAGGATCAATATAGGCTGCTGAGCTGAGTGTGGAGCCTGAGCCCCAACTTCCACAAATCTAGTACAGTGTTCAAGGCAACTTGAAAGTCAGAGCTGTCAAGGGTCCCTCAGTAGATAGTCCAGGATTCAGTACAGTCCAGGATTCAGTTTCTGTGCTGAAAAATGAAACATTGTGCTCTACAGCTGCCATTGTCAAGGGTACTCAAGGTACAATCATGGACCTAGAGCAGGCTGCCAGTGACCTCTGAGTCCTGTAACTCTTTTTAATCTTTACACAGAGGAAAAAATCCATAATAAGTAGAGGAAAGAAAAGGGCCTTGAATGACTTGAGGGTGTGTGTGTGTGTGTGTGTGTGTGTGTGTCGCTCACTGATTTACCCTGCTTTTATCCAGACCAGTCCTTATTATCCTTATTGTCACCTTTGCATAAACATTTGAACCCCATGAGATAAGCCAAGCTCACAAAGACAAATATGATTTTCATCTTGTGAGGGCTTTTCAGCTAACAAAAACAATAATAACAGGATATGATTGTAAAAGAGAAACTCTTTTGAGAGGAGAAGAAAAGAAGAGGGTAAGGCATTAAAAATAATATACTAAAACCTTCTAAAACAGTTAAAAATTGGTGGGAAGAGGGTAACAAAATAATAATATAGATGAGGTGAACTTGATCAAATATATTATCTGTATGTATGTAAATATCCTGATGAAACCTCTTTTTTAAAATTAATTTGTGCTAATAAAGGATTTTAAAAAGAGCTTTGACCTCCAAACACCCTGAGAGACCTGGGAGAAGCCAAGATCAGGATGAGAATCTTATATTCCTTTACTGAGTGCCCAATATACAGCAGATTACTTGATCCATATATGTTGATATATGTTGATATACAGATCAACTAAAACTTGAAACCAGGGTAAGCATTCTTCTCTACTCCCTCCATTTCAGAGAACAGAGTATATATGAGAGAAAATATCTGATGATCCACTGAAAACTCTATGCTCTGCCAGTACTGCAGCTTAGGACAGAAAAAGCTTCCTGGTCCTGAGAATCTAGGACTAGTGTTTATAAAGTTCCAAAATGACTAAGGCTTATTTTGGGTTCAAGTTTTTTTCTTTTATGATCTTTTAATGAAAAAGGTATTCTTAATTTTTTAAATAATTTATTGAAAAGGAGACTCTATTGCTACCATACAATGTCATTCTCTTTGTTAAAAATTAGAAAATAACATTAACATAAAACAGTAACAAATGATCTTACATTTCATATCTTACATACATAGAAAATGATTTTACATTCATAGTGGAATTCAGGCAGCTCTAAATGAAATGTTTATTTTTAATTGGAAAATACAATTGCACATAATATATTTATAGAGTACAACATGCCATTTTGATATCTGCATATATTTTAGAAAGTGTCAGTCCAGATAATTAACATATCATTACCTCACTAATTTGTTATTTTTACATGGTCAGAATATTCAAAATCTATTCTTTTTGTGTTTTTGAAATATATAATACATTATTGTTAACTGGGGTCACACAGTTCAATATTATCATTACTGAAGTTTTCGTTATAACTATTATTGTGAAACTTCTACAGGAAATTACTACATATGTGAGTGTGTTTTCTTTGATATGAAATCTTAAAACCTTAAGCTGCTGGTTTCAATAATGGGTAGAAATAAATCTTGATCTCCTCTTCAAAACAAACAAAATGGAACTGGGCATGGTGGTATACTCCTGTAATTCCAACACTTGAGAAATAGAAGAGAAATCAGACTGTCTTTAAAAAGAAAGGCAAAATCGGAACCAACTTCCCTTCTCTCAAGTTTTCAGAGCTACATGAATGGCACTTCCTATCTGGCCCAAGTAGCAACCAGGCTCCCATGTATAGAAAGGGTGTTTGGTTTCTGATGGGATCTTTTTGAAGCACATTCAGCTTCTCAATCTCTATTCCATCAACAGAGCATTTATTAGCAACTAGCCTAGCACAGAGCTGACCCTGTATTTGGCTACAGTTAGAGCCCTGGCACTATCCAGACCCAAGGCCCCTGGAGTCTTTTACAATTGACTTGGAATGACTTGAGGGGGAAGTTGGCTAAGAAGAAAGACCAGAGGGAACATTCTGAGAAATTGTTCAGGCTGGCACAGACATAGAATGACTATGACAGATACACCCCAAACACAAGGGAGCCTGATTCATTGCCCATCCTTGACACCAGTAACTAGCACATCCCACAAAAACATTGTGAAGATCTACATGGAGGAAGGAGAGAAAGCCTGATGAGGTACATGTTCCTCACTACAGTGGCAGTAAGACTTGTCCAGATCACAGGAAACAGAGGTCTGGAGGTGTGGCTCATAGAGTAGATAGCAAGCCCAAAGCCCATAGTTCAAATCCCAGTACTGCCAAAAATGAAAAACTAAAAAGCACTTGAAATAATCTTTTTCCATTTCCTTTTTTATCTTTAGAGAAAGCATTCAGACTGCAGATACAAAAATAGTACATTAATTTCCATGAAAATAACCATACTGAGTTTATCTTGAGGAGTACAATTTTTAAAAAATCCTCAAAATATTTTCCTTATAAACCATCAGAGTAGAAGAGCTATTTTCCCTTTGTTTCTTCCATTAAGGTTTCTAAGGGCTTTGGTGAAAATGAGAGTATTACCTTTGAGCCAGAAAAACATTAAATCATTACCAGCTGTCAAAACAAGATTTAATTATATTATGATTAAAATAATAATTCCAATATTATTGAGCATTTACTACAAGCTAGTTACATTTGAATCACCTGACACATGTTAAGTAGCTCAGTTCATCAGATGGGGTAGAGCCCTCCAGGTTGCGATGGTCCCCACACAGCCCACTGCCATCATTCGCTCCCTAATTCTACTTGCTTAGCTCCCAGGAGCTAGGGACACTGTGTGATCTTACAGCCCAGTGAAGGAACAATCCTTACTATTTTGTTATTTTATGGTGAGGTTTTTTTTTGGATGAGATTTGTTTGTTTTTGGCTTTGGGGGGTGTTGGAATGAATAGAATATCCATCTGTATTTTAAGAGTGATGACTGTCTTTTGCTTTACCATCAAAACTGGACAGAAAAGTCCACCATCACATTTAAAACCCAGGGCAACTCATTTTCACTCAAGAAACAGCAAAACAAAATAAATGAATAGGCTTGCCTCAACTATTTCTCTAAGCAGAGCAAGGAAAAATAAAAATAGATCAGACCACATACTTTGACGTGAACTTACCTTGACAACTGGCA
Source organism: Dipodomys ordii (assembly GCF_000151885.1). NCBI lineage: Eukaryota > Metazoa > Chordata > Mammalia > Rodentia > Heteromyidae > Dipodomys > Dipodomys ordii. Next base: position 668,456 of record NW_012267419.1, read on the forward strand.
AGATGAGGTTTAAGACCCTATATGGGCTCAGAGTGAGATTTTGCTGGGTAGACAGGATAGGTAAGACATTTCAGATAGAATGTATAAAAGCACAAAAGTCAGAAAACATGGTTAAGGAACTTCAAGCACCAGCTAAGCATGGCTAAATTAAGACTGGGTTATGGGAATGAAATAAAAAGTGAAGATGATACCCTGCACTGGTGACTCACAACTGAAGCTGAGATCTGAGGATCATAGTTCAAAGCCAGTCCAGGCAGGAAGTCTGTGAGATACTTATCTCCACTAAAATACCAAAAAAGCCAGATGTGGAGCTGTAGCTCAAGTGGTAGAGTGCTAGCCTAGAACAAAAAGGACAGAGACAAAGCCCAGGCTCATACAGAGGCTCTGAAACTCCTTAAATGTTGCTCTCATCCTAGCAGGTTCAACAGTTCAGCATAAATAAAATAGTGGTAAGTGCAGTGAAGAGTGGATGGCAAGAGAGAAAGGCTGGGTGTGGATGTGTGTTAAGAGGAAGATGCATACTCATCTGAAGAGGGTAGTTGTTAGTGAGGCTGGGAAATAGATGCTCAGTTCTGTTTGGAAGAATAGGCCTTGACCCCTTATGACCAGTCTACAGCCTTATTCCTTCTTTCCCTGACCACATTTTCCAAAAGTGTTACTTCAAGCAATCTCTACTCTTCCTTAACACCAAAACACAGCTCAGTACCTCAGCAAATAACCTCCATCCTTGCTTTATTGAAAAGGTGGATATTATTCCTGAAAACTTCTCTACCTCAGAGTTTTTATATGTAATTTTTTGTACCAGTCCTGAGGCTTAAACTCAGGACTTGAGCATTGTCCCTGAGCCTTTTCTTTTTCTTTTTTAAATCAAGGCTATCACTATATCTCTTGAGCCACAGCTCTACTTCTGGCTCTTTTTATCTGGTCGTTAGTTGAAGATAAAAGTTACATGGACTTTCCTGCCCAGGCTGCCTTCATTTGGGCTTTTATTCATTTTTTCTTTCTTTTCTTTTCTTTTGTTTTTTTTTCTTTTTTTGGTCAATCATGGGGCTTGAAGTCTGGGCCCAGGTGCTGTCCCTCAGCTCTTCAGCTCAAGGCAAGCACTCTACCACTTGAGCCACAGTGCCACTTCCAGCTTTCTTGTGGTTTATTGGAAATGATTCTCATGGACTTTCCTGCCCGGATTGGCTTTGAACCACGATCCTCAGATCTCAGCCTCCTGAGTAGCTAGGATTACAGGCGTGCACCACCAGTGCCTGGCTTATTTGGACTTTTGTCAAACTGTAAATTTTGTCTTTTCTTTTTTGGTACTAGGGATCAAATCCAGGATATTGCATTTGCTAGGCAAGTGCTTTGTTACTGAGTTATATCCCAGCCCCACAACGATACTCAGATCTCAATCTCCTGAGTAGCTAGGATTAGACATGAGCTACTGGTTGCAGCCACCTCAGAATTTCTTACAGTCTTCCATTCCCATCACTTCCAGGTGAAATCATTCTTTTTAGGCATCCTAAGGTTGGCACCTTGACCCAACAGCCATCTGTCCCTTATCTCTTTTGTTATTCTATTATTCACTCATATGTTCAATTTTCTGTTGCCTCTGGTATTTTGCTTGTTGCTTAAAAACTGAGTTCTGTGATTGTACAATGGCAACTATGTTTCCCTACTGGAGAAAGACTCCAATACCAACACTCTTTCACCTCATACACATCCTTGTCAAGGCTATGTCACTGACCAGGCCTAGTGACTCAAACCTGCAATCCCAGCTACCTGGATGTAAAGGTAGGAGAATTGTAATCAGAGGTTAACTCAGGCAAAAACATGAGACCCTAGCTCAAAAACAAACTAAAATCAGTGCTGGAAGTCTGGCCCAGCAATAGAATACCTGCCTAGCAAACACAAGGCCCTGAGTTCAAACCCTAGCACTACAAACAAAACAAGCAAACATTCTAACACTTACCTAAAAAACAAACACTAAAATTTAGAGGACTGAGCATGTGGCTCAAATATAGAATTCTTGCCTGGGAAACACAAGGCCCTGAGTTCAATTCACAGTATCACAGGAAGGAAAAAGGAAAGGCATTCTCACTGATAAGCTGGAGAATGTTTGAAGCAAGCAAAGAATTCCCAGACTTCAGGTATGTTTGGGAAGTAAAAAGTGAAATAAAAATGTACAGGGTAATAATGATAATAAATTTTGTTATTGTTTTCTGAACATTCTACAATATTATTATGTTTCTGAAGCAGAGATTGCTTCCAGTGAATGGGGATAACATGCAACAGAGAGAGGCACAAACAAGGAAAATACCAAATAGGCATTGGGGTAGAAGGATGAGTCAGACAGGGGAGGGTTGGGGAGGGAGTCTCACCAAGTGTGCCTGTCATAGATGAAGGAAGCCGGAAGTTGGGAGGTAAGTTGGAGGAGTGGGTTGAAAACGTAGGAGTGAATAAGGAATAATGCAAAGCTACAATATACTCAGAGTTGAAAACTCACACTGTCCTGGACAATGACCTGCACATTCTTCGTTGCTTATGTGCAAATCTCAAAATGGAGAATTCAACCACACACTTGGATACCTCCTACCCTGTTCTGCAGTTCTTCTTCGAGCTTCTGCTAAAACAGACCCAGCAGCTGGGGAGTTATATAACAAAATATAATGTTCTATTTAGTTTTTTTCCCCAAATGTATTCCATTTAGACCCAACCTATCCAGGCTACAGCACATGTGAGGCCGTGGTGAGAACACTGAATTGGGGGTCAGAAGACAAAGGTGTGTATCCCAATTTGATGATAAAAGCATTGTTAACCTTTTCAAGCTTTGCATTTTCTCTTTACCAGAAAGGGGAGAGTATCTGCTCTGTTTACCTCACTTAATTAGATTGAGAATCAAGTGGGATAATGGGCATGAGCATATTGAATGTATTGAAATTATAAAGTGCTCTTCAAATTTAACAGATTATTATTTCCATTGCTGGAAGGTCGTGGTGGTTTCTCTTTCTGCAGAGAACATAAAGACCTAGAGTAGATTATAGCAGTTTGGGAAACTGTGCCAGGAATGTAATTAGCTTGCTGCTTCCAGGCTGGATCAACTACTATCGTTCTTCTGCTACACAGCACCTGCAATGCCATGTCAGACCACACATCCCACTCCCCTCCTTCCAGCCCAGACTGCTAGACATATGCGTGCTGCACAACAACCTGCCATATAGGAGCTGTTGGGATAAGACATACAACTCAATAAGAGGTACTGAATTTCTGGGCTAAACAGAACTTCTGATTCACTTTTCTACTGTTTCAGTTGCTGAGGCAAGGTGAGCACTTAACCTCGTTTGTTATGCCCACCTTTGGTCCTCAGTTCCACTCAGACCTGAGCTCCTCCCTGACCTGGAGTTTCTGCCCTACAGCTGGCCACTCTCTCTCTGCAGGACCCAGCCGTGCATGCACCTTACCTCACTTCCGCCCTCACTTCCCCCGGGCACAGATCCGCGACTTGGATGGGAGCCGTTACCATGTACTCCCTCTCTCGGGGAGGTGTGACCCCTCTAATATCCTTACAATAATGTTTCTCCTGTGCCTCCCTGCTTCTGCGTGATCCCCTGGGAGGGTCATGAAGAATCCTTTTAAAGTTAAGGAGAAGGAGTAGAGCTGGGTGCTCATAGCTCCCAGCTGGAATCCTATCTACTCAAGAGGCTGCAATCTGAGAGTCCTACTTCAAAACTAACCCAAGCATGAAAGTCTCTCTCCAATTAACCAACAAAAATCCTGAACTGGAGGTGTGGTTCAAGTGGTAGAGTGCCAGCCTTGAGTGAAAAAGCCAAACAAAAACACAAGGCCCTGAGTTTATTATGCCCAGATAAGGATCCCCAAAGACCACCAAGGAGCTGATTCCAATGCAAGCACACGTAAGTTGTTTATTGCAAGCTCGAGCCTGGACTCACAACCGTCACCGACGCAGTGGGTCAGAGTTGAAAACCCTGACCATTCTTTTAGCAGAGTTTTTATAGGGTATAGGGTTGAGGTAAGGGGGTTCCTAACTTGGCAGTTATATGATTGGTTAACATATAGCAAGCAAGGGGCTGGGAAGTTGGCTCAGTGGTAGAGCTCTTGCCTTGCATGCCTGAGGCCCTGGGTTCGATTCCTCAGCACCACATAAGCAAAAAGAAAAAAGCCAGAAGTGATGCTGTGGCTCAAGTGGTAGAGCACTCGCCTTGAGCTGAAGAGCTGAGGGACAGTGCCCAGGCCCAGAGTTCAGGCGCCACGACCGGACCAAAAAAAAAAAACCATATAGCAAGCAAGTCTTGTCACATTCTCATTGGCTAGGGTATACAGGCCGAACCGCAAGAATGTTAGCTATGCTATTTTATGAACATCTGGAGGTTAGGTACTTTCCTGTCATCAGCTGATGGCTGTTGCTAGGGGAGTTATGGGCAGAACGTTATTGGGACATTTTGCAGTTTTTGCAGTTTTGGTAAGTCTTTACAATGGGTGCTTTCAGAAAAGGCCTTCACAGTGGATACTTTTGGTAAAGGCCTTGAAAATGGAGTCTAAGTCCAGAATGGCTGTACTTTGGCTAAAGCCTCTCAAGTTCAAGCCTCAGTCCTAGTACCAGCACAAAAAGTGGGGGAGGTGGGGGAGGACATTAACTTTTTAGGAGATTGTATCCTTACCAAACACAGTGTGAGGTCTTTGACATCCATGACCTCCTGGAATGCTCACAATGCTTTAGTGAGATAGATTATGATTATCAAGCCAGTCAAGGACTGGAGAGTCATACCACTGACTACGCCAGAGGCTTAGGATCAAGATTGGACACTGGCCCAAGCAGACAAATCAGAGATTCTTATATCCAATAAACGAGCAAAAAGCCAGAAGTGGAAGTATGGCTCAAGTGGTAGTACACTAGCCTTGAGCAAAATAAGTCAAGCAAGGGCACAAGCCCCGAGTTCAAGCCCCAGGTCCTTATGGATGCATACACACTAGATTTTTATTCCCAACTCCAAAGACAAGGAAACTTCAGCTCAGAGATGTTAAACAACTTGCTGAAGTTCATAAAGCTAATAGAAATAGAAACTTGCATTCATTTCCAAATCCATCTGATTCCAAAGCTGAAGCTCTTCTCTTCTCACCCACTTCCAGGCTAACCATTAAGATTAAAAATAGAATATATCCTATGCTTTACCACTTCATAGTCTTGGAACATATTAGCATAACACCTGGCATGAACCTTGGCTATCAACTAGTACAGACCTCTTTCAAGACATCTTGAAATCTTGAGATTGACTGGGAATCTTAAACCAGCCTAGGCCTATAGGACAATACCTATCAATCCTTCCTTCCTCCTTCCTTCCTTCCCACTCCCTCTCTCTTTAGTACTGGGGTTTGAATTCAGGGCTCTGTAGTTGTTAAGCAAGCACTTTACCAGTTGAAGTATGTTCTATCATTTTTGCTCTCATTGTGTTTTTGTGTGCCAGTCATGGGGCTTTAACTCATGGCTTGGGGATTTCCCTGAGCTTCTTTTACTCTACCATTTGAGCCAGAGCAACACTTCCAGATTTTAGGGGGTAGTTTATTAGAGATAGGAGTCTCACAGACTTTTCTTCCTAGACTGGCTTTGAACCACAATCCTCAGATCTCAGCCTCTGGAGTAGCTAGGATTATAGACGTGAGCCACTTGGCCCTGGCAGCTCTCCTTATTTTTGAGATAAGTTTTTGCTTTTTGCCAGGGACAATCTGGAATGATAATCATCCTATTTACATTGCTTGTGGTAACTGAGATGACAGGCATACACCCTCATGCTCAGCTTATTTCTTCCTGTGATAGGTTTTGTCAATATTTTATTTTTCCCTAGGCTGGCTTGGAATCATCATCTTGTAGATCTCAGCCTCCTATGTAGCTGGATGACAAGGCATGTACCACCATACCCAACTATTAGTTGAAATGATATCCCATAAAGCTTTTCCCCAGGATATCCTCAAACCACAATCCTGCCAATTTTAAGCTCCCAAGTAAGTAGCATTACAGGTGTGAGCCGCTGGCACTGAGCCAAGATCTATCGTGTTTTTTTTAAATCTAGTATTGGGGGCTGGGAAGGTGGCTCAGTAGTAGAGTGCTTGCCTTGCATGCATGAGGCCCTGGGTTCAATTCCTGAGCACCATATAAGCAGAAAAAGCAGGAAGTGGAATTGTGGCTCAAGTGTTAGGGTGTAAGCCCTGAGCTGAAGAGCTGAGGGACAGTGCCCAAGCCCAGAGTTCAGGCCCCATGACTGACAAAATAAAATAAAATACAATCTAGTGTTGACTTAATGTTAGATATTTTAAAGGTATCTGCTGGAGGGAGGCAAATGACAATTTCAACATGAGAACATGTCAGTAATGAAAGGGTTTTGAATACAGTGCTACCTGGCCAGTAACCAATCAAAGTCAGAGCTGCCACATAGGCCCCTCCCAAGATTCACCCTTAAATTCAGTCTTACAGGAGTAATGACAGGAGGCATCTACTTGGTATGATTTTAGGAAGACTGGAATGCCATCACTAATCAAATTCCCTCCCCCACTGACCCTACCATAGTGCCTGCAATTCCACATTAGTCACATCCTTCAGGTTAAGGCAACTGATGAATTATAAGTATCACCTTTAATCATTATCCATTATACTCATTATGTTGTCACTTTCATTCTAATCACTAGATAGGAGACAGGGGGCAAGTGCTTTTAAAGGAGAAGGCAGAAGGGAAAGATTCAATGTGCTTTATGATACACAGCTTGAGTTCAGCAGGTCCAGGTTAATACATTTAGAAACCAGAAACACCAAAGGGAGAATAGTGCAAACCCTACACATCCATATATAATTCTAAACAAAATTAATACTAACCTGTAAAATAAACACAAGAATCCAACAACAGGGCTGGGAAGGTGGCTCAGTAGTAGAGTGCTTGCCTTGCATGCATGAGGCCCTGGGTTCGATTCCTCAGCACCACATAAGCAGAAAAAAGCCAGAAGTGGTGCTGTAGCTCAAATGGTAGAGCGCTAGCCTTGAGCTGAAGAGCTGAGGGACAGCGCCCAGGCCCAGAGTACAGGTCTCATGACGGACAAAAAAAAAAAAAAAGAATTCAACAACACACAATAATTCCCACAATAACTACTGCAATCATTTTCATTGCAATTAAACTTTAAAAGTATAAAGTTTAAAGCCAGAGGTGGTAGCTCATGCCTGTAATTCTAGCTACTTGGGAAAGTAGAGATCAAGGGCATCACATTTTGAAGCCTGTACAAGAGATTATATATATTAATAGCTGTCCTTGGTGGTACACATCTGTTATCCTAGGGAATTTTAAATAGGAATATTGTGGTCTGAACTGACCCAGGCATCAATACAAGACCCTATTTGTAAAATAACTAAAGCAAAAAGGGCTAGAAGTGTGGCTTTAGTGGTAGACCATCTGTCTAACAAGTACAAGGTCTTGAGTTTAAACCCTAGGATTATAAAAGTATAGAATTCCATGACTTTGTGTATATTTTGGATTATGCATCTATCACGTTGTTATTATAAAGATTATGTACAAAGGGGTTACCATTTCATAATTCAGGTAATGAGTACAGTTCTTTTTGGACAATGTCATCCCTTCCTTCATTTTTTCCCAGTTTTTCCCTCCCATCTTCACCCACGAGTTGTATAGTTCATTTTCAACATAGTTTCTACTGAGTACCACTGCTGCATTTGTTCACCTTTAGTCCCTCCATTTTTGTGCTCCCTTTCCCCCACAAAGACAGAAAAATACACAAACAAGACAAAAAAAGAAAAGAAAAAGAAAAAACCCTTTTGGGTCCATTTCTATAAACATTATATGATCAGAGGCACAGAGGCATAATTTACCTTTGTGTTCCTCTCCCGAGAGTGTCATCTTTGGTCTCACTGTATGTGAAAGCCTAGAGTCCCATATAGTTTATCATGTCCTGGTGTATTTTAGATCTAGCTTCTGCACATGAGAGAAAACATGTGTTGTTTGTGTCTCTGAGCTTAGCTTACTTCACTTAACATGATTTGTCCTAGGTCCATTAATTTCCCTGAAAATGACATAATATTATTCTAATAGATGTGTAAATTTCGATTATGTGTCAGTACCAAATTTTTTATACCTACTCATCTATTGTAGGTTATCTGAGCTGTTTCCATTTGACTCTTGTGGATAGTGCATCAATGAACATGGTTGTGCAAGTGTCTTTACAGCATCCTGGCTTGGTAGATGGTCAGGAGTGGTATGGCTGAGTTATAGGGAAGATCCATGTTCAGTTTTTTGAGGAACCTCCAGACTGCTGTCCAGAGTGGTCGTATTAATTTATATTCCCACAAACAGTGCAAACAGGTTCCTTTTCTCCACATCCCCACCAACAATTGTTGTTCGAGTTCACGATGTTGGCCAATCTCACTGGGGTGAGATGGAATCTCAGAGGTGTTTTGATTTGCATTTCCTTTGTGGCCAGGGTTCATGAGCATTACCTTATATGTTTCTTTTCCATTTTTACATCTTAATGAGAAGTCTCTCCTTAGCTTTGGTTTATTGGGTTTGACAGGGGTTAATTTTTTTAGCTCCTTGTATATTTTGGATATTAGTCCTGGTAAAGATTACCTCCCACTCTGTTTGCTGTCTTCTTAGTTTAGTAATTATCTCCTTTGCTGTGCAGAAATCTTTTATTTTGATATAGTCTTACTTGTCTAGTCTCTCTCTTTTCAGTTGTGCCTCTGGGACTGTTTTCAAAACATTTCTGCCTCACCATAGTAATTTTTGTTTTGTATTTTTACTTTAATATTTTTTTGGTGCTGGTCCTGAGGTTTTAACCTAGGTGCTGTTCCTGAGTTCTTTTGCTCAAAGCTAGGGCTCTACCACACCTTGAGCTACAACACCACTTCCAGTTTTCTGGTGGCTAATTGGAAATGAGAGTGTCATGAACTTTCCTGACTGGGCTGGCTTTAAATCATGATTATAAGATCTCTGCCTCCTGAGTAGCTAGGATTACAGGTGTGAGCCACCAGTGCCTGGCCTCTGTTTTTTGTTTTTGTTATTGTTTTGTGGTGGGTTGTGGGGCTTGAACTCTGGCGCTGTCCCTGAGGTCTTCAGCTCAAGGCTAGTGTTGTACCACTCGAGCCACAGCACCACTTCCAGTTTTCTGGTGGTTAATTGAAGATAAGGGTCTCATGGCTTTCCAGCCCGGCTGGCTTTGAACCAGATGATGATCCTCAGATCTCAGCCTCCTGAGTAGCTAGGATTTCAGGCATGAGCCACCCATGCCCTGCTCTTCTGTTGTTGTTGTTTTTAATCTTTAAAGTTGTTATCCAATGGACACTCAAAACAACTTTGCCAACAAAACAGTTTTATAAATTAAGAAATGTAGGAATTAAGGAAGTTGAGGAGAGGGGCAGAATACAAAGATGAGGGGACTGGCCAGTCCTTGTATCCTTGTATCCAGATGTCTGATGCCTCTGAGTGACAGGATTAGGACTCATGCTGTAATGAAGTGTGCTGATACAAATGAGTGATAGTCACAAGTCTGAGTAGGAGAAGAGTCTCTTTGTAAAAACACTGTAGCATAGATTAAAAAAGTAAATGTTGGGGGAATTTTTAAATTATCTATCTATCTATCTATCTATCTATCTATCTATCTATCTATCTATCTATCTATGTATCTATCACATATCCACATGTCCCAACTTTTGCATAGCCCACCAAAAAGGAAAGTGTTCGCACTATCTACAAAAGCTTCATACTCTCCATTCCCCTCCAGCTCTAGGCAGCCAGTGCTCCACCTTCTGTCTCCATATAGTTTCCTATTCCAGATAGTATATGATCTTTTCTTTCTGGCATCTTTAACTTATTATAATGTTATCAAAGTTCTTCCATGTTGCTGTAGATATAAGTATTTTACACCCTTTAATAGCTGAATAATATTCCTGTGTATAAGTATACCATATCTATCTACTCATCAGCTGATGGATATTTAGGTGGCTTCCACCATTTTATTATTATGAATCATTGCTGCTATGAATATTTGTGGGCAACTTTTTGTGTGGATATTTGTTCTTAAATTTTGTTTGTTTCTCTTGAGTCAGGATCTTGCTAGGCAGCCTCACATGACCTTGACCTTGTGGATCTCTCACCTCAGCCTCCTGAGTATAGAAATTACAGGTGTGTGCCACCTATTATCCAGCTTGTTTTTTAAAAATAATCTTTATTGAGACGAAGTGATTATATAAATTTCAAAAATTTCACAGTATTGTGGATAGTGATGCTTAGTTAAAATCAAAAGCACATTTTATCCAACTTAGCTTGTTTTCAGTTCTTTCTTTCTTTCTTTTTTTTTTTTTTTGTTGGTCATGAGGGCCTGAACTCTGGATCTGGGCGCTGTCCCTCAGCTCTGCACCTCAAAGCTAGCACTCTACCACTTGAGCCACAGCGCCACTTCCGGCTTTTTCTGCTTATGTGGTGTTGAGGAATTGAACCCAGGGCCTCATGCATGCAAGGCAAGCATTCTACCACTGAGCCACCTTCCCAGCCCCTGTTTTAAGTTCTTTTAAGTGTATTCTTAGGAGTAGAATTTCTGAGAATTTCTACTATATGTAGAGCTATATAACTGCCATACTATCAGTGTTTGCACTATTTTACTACTAGCAAATACAATAGTTCCTCTTTCTCTACATCCTCATTTCTCTACATCCAATAAGTGTTATTGTCTATATTTTAATAGACAATAATGGGCATCCTAGAGGGGGTAAAGTGGCATGTTATTGCATCAGTCCTTTTTAGAAATATCAAATATCTACTTTTTAAGAAAATAAGTCTTTAAAGGCTGTATTTAGCTGGATACTGAAGTATGTGATTGATCCGTCTACTGTAAGGTCATTAAGGTGTGGGACCAGTTGAGTTGATTGAGTTGCTGGTATTGAAGAGCATAGAGAAGGGGTCTAGTCTCTGTAAAACATTTCTGGCATCAAACCAAAATTCAAGAATGGCTAAGTCATAGTCCCTCTGTAACAGGGGAGAAAGAAACCTATTCAAACAACCAGAAAATAAAGAATAATGTGAGGCGTTCAAGACAACAAATGTGCAGAGGTGAACAGGGATAATTCCTCTACAGTACATTGATAAGCAGCCTGAAAGTCATAAAGCAGTCCTGCTCCTTGAGACCTCACCCTGCTATAGCATTATAGAAGCTAGTCTTCTTGGAAATAATTCTAATAGCAGGAAGTAGGCTCTTAGAGAATATACTGAACTGGTCAAAGGAGGTATAATTGTCATTTTCTCATTTCAATGACTATTTATACTTCTTACTGACTGGGTGACTCTTTTAAGCCTGGCTTCATTACTTTTGGTGCTATATCAATTTGAAGGACTGTACTGAATTGTTACAAAATACTTTGTAATTCTTAAGTCCATTATAAATAATCTCCAATGCAACTTTATTACCAAAGACAAGCAAACCTTACTTTAGTAATCCTTCAGTGCCCCTATCCAATTTACTATTTGGCCTGAATCATTCCTCTTGAACCTCTTTGCATCAGTATACCATAACTTGGACATGATACAGTCAGCAAAACCTTGAAGGCATTGCATTCTTATAACCACCTTGATTCAGTAGTTTAACTTAGAAATAAAAAGGGAGCTAAGGAGAGTTCTGCTTTCATCAGCTTCATGATACTATAATCGAATATATGAGTTAAGTTATAAGTGTAAGGTCCACTCCTGGATGGTGAGCAGACCCTGCCCTCCTCACAGCCAAGTCTCTGCCCAGTGCCTGCATTACCTAGCCAACTGGCACAACTGGAAGAGGTCACATCTGTATCTGCTGAGGTCAGACCTGCATTGATGTGGCCACACCTTTCTCCCACCTGGTCCCACCTCCCTTTACCTGGCCACACCTTCCCCCACCCCTACCCTAGATAAGGCATGGCCCAGGGTCAGATGTGTTCTTTGCCAGCCCTGAGGAGTGCCAACCTGGCTTGGTGCCAGCCAGTCGGATGAATAAACCTACCCCATACCTGAATACCACGTGCGTGGCATTGTTCTTATTTGGCAGCCTCTTTAAAAGCCTAACAATAAGGACAAAAGATTTATTTGGACTCATCGTTTGGAGGTTCCAGTCCACAATCAGTTTGTCCCACTACTTTGGGTCTCTGTATAGGAGCCCATCATGATAGGAGCACATGGTAGAGTCAAACTACTCTCTTTATGGACATGAAGCAAAACAAAGAAGAGGAAACTATGGTCTCAATACCTTTATAGAAACACTTCCAATGAACTACGGGTCTCCCACTAGGTTTCACCTCCCAAGGTTCCACTGCTTCCCCAAATTACTACTGCAGGAACTGAACCTTTAGTACATGGACCTTTAGAGGACATTCAATGTCCAAACTATAGCAAATCCCAGGCATGCGGGGGTTAAATAATCCAATAATTAAAAAGGAATTCACATTACCAGACCAAACTCTTATTACCTCCCTACCTTATCCTTGCCCCCTCTCATGAGAAATCTACAGCTATTAAAGATATAGATTTGTGCTATTTATTCCCCAGGTCCTAACCCTTTGTCAAAAATGTAAGCAGCTTGTCAGAGCATAGCTGACTCATATTCAACAGACAAGAGAAGGTAATTTCACTTTTGAACTGCTCTCTAATTCTCCTAAAGAAGGATTCAATTGTGCTTGAAAATGTCAAGCACAACCTGGTTGCCCTTAACCATGTTTCTAAACTCTCCTCAAAGTGACATGTGGTTTGGACTGGGAATGTGGCTTAGTTGTAGAGTGCTTGCCTAGCGTGCATGAAGCCCTAGGTTTGATTCCTCAGTGCTATATAAACAGAAAAGGCCAGAAGTGGCGCCGTGGCTCAAGTGGTAGAGTGCTAGCCTTGAGCAAAAAGAAGCTCGGGGACAGTGTCCAGACCCTGAGTTCAGGCCCCAGGACTGGCAAAAACAGACAAACAAACAAACAAACAAATGTGGTTTTACCTGATATCTTTAGAAATTAGAGGTCTTTCAGAATGTATGTATTCCAATGTTTGTTGATGATCTGAGAATTTTAATAATTCAGAGTAGTCATTTCATAGTGGTTAATACATGGGACCTAACGGCCTACTGCCTACTTGCTGTTTTTAGTTCTGTTTGATAAAATGGAAAAACTAAAATTATCTATATGAGAAAGAAGAAAATGAGAGCCATCTCTGAAGTGTCTGGCTTATTGCTTGGCACATGGTAAATAGCTATAATAAAGGTCAGTTACTATTGTTATTCATGCTGAATCAGAATAAACTTCTTATGGATCCATGGCCAAAGGCCAATGGATAATGGAGCAGAAGTTCATAGCTCTTCAACTAGCCTCACGGACCCATTGCTGCAAGCACCTAGGGAAGATAAAGGTACCCGAAGAGTCAGAGAGAAGGTATTGTGATTAAGGCACAGAATGGCTTGTACAATGAAAGTGTCAGAAGCATTTCAACATCACCGAGGACATAGTTATATATCAGTACCTTTTCCTCTTGGATAAAATGATTCCTCTAGCAGCCCTATGCTTTCCATTACACAACAAAGAACATAATACACACTTCAGAGCAGTTATATTATTTTTTTTTACTAGGGTTTGAACTTCTCAGGGCTTTGCCAGGCAAGTACTCTACCACTTGAATCATACTATAGTCTTTTTTTTTTCAAATGGGGCGAAACCAACCGGGGTTCATTTCTTTATTTTAAATCATTTTAAAATAGTACAAATAGCTTTCAATTCAACATATCAGTTTGAGTACAATACACCTTGATTGATGTTATCCTTTTCACATTCTTCCCATCTTTCCCAGTTGCATCCATTCCCTCAATTTACCTGGGTCAATTTTCATATATGTAATTAAATATGATGACTGTATTTACTTCTGCTTCTTTTCTCCATTTGTCTATTCCTTCTACTCTCTTTGACTTGCCCCCACCCCGCAAGAACACATGCAGTTGGTATGTATGAAGTGGTATGTATGAAGTAGATCAGAGAGGACTGAAAGTTGAGTTGAGTGCACATATGAGAAAGACAGAAGATATGTTTCATTCCCCTAGGAAGCCTTCATGGACTCTGACAGCTGCAATTTATTTTCATTTGGCATGCATGTTCAATTTGTTTTCTTATAGCTTCTTTCTTTTAATTAAGTTTTTTTATTGTGAAATTACTGTACAGAGAGACATGCTCTCTTGTGTCTTGTGTGTGTGTGTGTGTGTGTGTGTGTGTGCACGCACGTGCGCGCGCCAATCCTGATGCATAAATTCAGGGCTTATGTGCTGTCCCTAAGCTTTTGTACTCAAGGTTAGCACTCTACCACTTAAGGCACAGTTCCACTTACATTTTTTTTTTAGAGAGCAAAGTTGAAAACACTTAAGTGACTGCAAAGACAAATATATTTGTAGTGCATAAACAAATCTTCCCATGCCCAATCAAAAAAGTTACAACTTTTTTGGTCGATCAAGTTTTTTTTAACAGTTAATTGGAGATAAGATTGTCAAAGGCTTTCTTCCTGGGGCTGGCTTCCAACCATGATCCTCAGATCTCAGCCTCCTGAGTAGCTAGGATTACAGGCATGAGCCACCAGCACTAGTGAGTTAGTTACTTTTGAGATAAGGTCTTTCTTTATGACAAGGAAGACCTGAACCATGATCTTCCTATATATGCTTTCCCCACATTGCTAGAATGACAGGCACATACCACCAAATTCAGTCATTGGGGTGGGGGGCGGGGGAGTCCAACCCCTGACAATTTTAAATCAAAAGTTAACTAGATAGAATCTTGGAAACATTTTTTTCTTTAATTTTGGCTTGAGCTGGCCTTAAGCTGTGATCCTTTCAACAGCTCTGACTGCCTCCCACATAGTTAAGATTGCAGTCTTGAGCCACCATGCTGAGCGTAGGCAAGTATAAAGCTGAAAACCTAACAACTTAGCTCAAATTTCCTCCAGCAACACTTTACTCATAGTTCTAAGAGTTGAAGGTACCCCAAATGACACTAAGAAAAGGCAAAAAAAAAGCAGCAGAGATAAAAGCCAATTGATAAGCATCTGAGTAGAAGATTGATTTAGAACTATACTAACTAAGGCAGTTGGGAGGCTTCCCTGGAATGAAGTTAAAAAGAAACATAGAGCCGGGCACCGGTGGCTAACACCTGTAATCCTAGCTACTCAGGAAGCTGAGATCTGAGTATCACGGTTCAAAGCCAACCTAGGCAGGAAAGTCCATGAGACTCTTATCTCCAATAAACCATCAGAAAACTGGGAAGTGGTGCTGTGGCTTAAGTGGTAGAGTGCTTGCCTTGAGCTGAGGAGCTCAGGGACAGTGCCTAGACCCAGAGTTCAAGCCCCATGACCGACCAAAATGAAAGAAAGAAAGAAAAAGAAAGAAAGGAAGGAAGGAAGGAAGGAAGGAAGGAAGGAAGGAAGGAAGGAAGGAAGGAGAAAGAAAGGAAGGAAGAGAAAGAAAGAAAGAAAGAAAGAAAGAAAGAAAGAAAGAAAGAAAGAAAGAAAGAAAGAAAGAAAGAAAGAAAGATGGTGGTGACACAATTTTGTTGTCATTCCACTAATACAGGTCAAGTAGGAATCTTTAACCCAGTTCCTGGCTTTCCTGTTCATTGTGAGTCTCCTCTGAGCACAGTACTGGCAAGCATTTCAAGGGACACAAAAGAAGCAAAAATGAGCTTCCTGCTTCCAAACTATGATTAAATTGAAGTGGGAAAAATATTCCGTATTTTATGCCTCTAATTTAATTCCAGATTGGAGACTACAATGGTAACAGCTGCACAAATTGCTTTTATTTTACATACAGCGCTTAGAGTTAGGGCCTCTTGAACTCAATTCACAAACTGACATAAAACTGTGTGTGGGCACTTCTGTTTGTTATAGGATTGTAGCCAGAACTACATAAAATTCTATGTTTATGTTCTCTACTGCACTAGTCCCTTATTGAGGTGGCATTCTATAGTCTTTAAACAAGAACTAACCCAGCCAAATATCCCTGGGCCTCCTAGAGAAAGGCTGGAGAGTCCCATGGATACACATCATGTGGGTCAATATGGCGGGGCAATCCTGGGCCAGCTTTGCTGTATACTCTCCAGTCCCTTTGACATTTGGAGACACTATTTTTGTTTTCCACTCCCAAGGGACTGATCCTCAGAAATAGTGAGCTGGTGAGCAACCATTTGTGAACAATCTACTTGTAAATGAACCAGGGAAAAAGCAGAGTGAACAGAATAAACTACAGCGTCGAGGAGCTAGCAACCCACACAGCAGTACACTTTCCACATTCCTCTATTAGAGTTCCTCCCACTTGGGGGTAAAATAGTTCACTGTGAGGGAATGTAATTGCAGAGGCAAGTGATGCCTATTATTTTTCTCTCTTTTTTTTTTTTGGGTCCGGTCGTGGAGCCTGAACTCTGGGCCTGGGCGCTGTCCCTCAGCTCTTCAGCTCAAGGCTAGTGCTCTACCACTTGAGCCACAGTGCCACTTCTGGCTTTTTTCTTTTTGCTTATGTGGTGCTGAGGAATTGAACCCAGGGCCTTGAGAATGCAAGGCAAGCACTCTACCACTGAGCCACCTTCCCAGCCCTATTTTTCTCTTCTTTAAAGATAAGTTCAAAAACTTTTCCTTTGATAGTCGGGAGTGGGTTAGGTGTAGCTCTGTCCACAAATACAGAGAGGGATTCTTCCAGCCATGTGCCTCTCTGATTACATACAGTGCCTAACTCCACACAGACATGAGCTAGGTTTAACACCCTTTCCAGTCTTTGAATGTGTTCAAATCTATAAGTGCCTAAGCTTAGCCCAAAAGATTTCTGCTAAGCAAAATCTTAAGACAAACTGGGCATTGGTAGCTCACACCTGTAATCCCAGCAACTCAGGAGGCTGAGATCTGAGGATATTGGTTGGAAGCCAGCCTGGGCAGGAAAGTTTGTGAGATTCTTATCTCCAATGAATCTCCAAAAAGCCAGAAGTGGAGCTGTGGCTCAAGTGATGAAGTGCTAGCCTTGAGAGAAATGTTCAAAGACAACACTCAGACACCGGGTTCAAGCCCCAGGACCAGCACAAAACAAAGCTTGAGGTTATTGCTATTCCTAGGTTGTTGTCTTTTTTAAATCACTGTGTCCAGTTTGGGGTATAGAAGCTCAGCCTGACAGCACAAGGGGACAGAGAAATTTATTCTGACCTCAAGGAAGGAGCCATCTAGGAGATTTTCAAAAGGTATGGGCTTGAGTATGGCTCAGCAGTACAGTGCTTGCCAAGCAACCACAAGGCCCTGATTTCAAACATCAGGACCTCCAAAAGGAGCTGTTGTTAAAGTTGGTTAGTAGTCAGAGAAGAGTATTACATATTGAACGATTGGCAAGCAAGAGCACAAAGGTGTTCAAATGCAGTATTCCCATATTCCTGTTCAAAAGTCAGTAGCTGACGTGGTCTACAGTGGAGGCTATCATAGCAAAGAACAGATTGTGAAGGACATCAAATACCACGTTGTAGGGGTTGAACTCAGCTTCTCTTAGGCCATGGGAACATTCTAAGCATATGAAACACAATCCAGTCCAAATTTACAAAGAAAACTTTGGCAGGCCTTTGGAGCTTTGATTGACAGGGACAAAGAGATCATTTCAGTGACTCTAGCATATATTTGGATAGGGAATGCAAGCTTCATTTATGATAGTGAGAACAGGAACTGCACAATGACAGATGTGAACAACACAAAAAATCAGTGGCATGCTGATAAACAACTGCTCCCTAGAAAAGAAAAGAAAAATAAGAGCTAGAAAGACCATGCTTTGTCAATTCTCTCAAGACAGTATAAGGCAGCTGCAGCACAGTACTATGAAATAATCAAGGATGGACAATGACAGGCATATCTAATGTGGATGATGCCTTATGTTAATGGACTGAGAGAACTCAAGTTAAACACAAGGTTTATTTCTTTCCTTGAAATTAGGAAAGTAAGGGATAAGAGGCAAAGCAGGGGGGAATAATTACCTTGATTCTGGACATGTAGAGTTGGTCATGATGGTCCTTGAATTCTATTTCAGTCCAGCTTTGTGCTGTGACAATAAGGAGCCTCAATGGAGCACTTCCACTATCCTAAATGCATTGTGTGGGTTTAGTTCCTTCTGCTTCACACCAAGCCCATGGCTTGAGCAGGTAACTGGCATCTAATAGGTACTCCATAACTAGCAGATTGAGTGAATGTGTTAGGTACTGTTGTTTGCCTTGTTTTACAAATAAGGGAAATAAGGCACAAATTACACAGGGTAACACAGTTCGGACTCAAACCAAAGCATCTGATCCACAGTCCACTGAGTTTTGCTACAAATGTGTACTATGGAGACAAAAATGTCTGGGAAAATTCCTTCTTTATTTTTTAACCTGTGTCTATCAAAGTGACTACATATAGTATTATGAACTATTTGCACTTCCTAAAGTACATTTGTTGGAGGCCTAACCCCAAGTGTGACTGCATTTGGAAATAAGCCCTTTGTGGAGGTGGTTAGAACTACATTCGAATGGTAATACCCTAACCTAATGGGATCTGTGTACTTCTAAGAAAGAAAGGAAGAGAAATTAGTGCTCTTTCTTCCTACCGTGTGAGGACACAGTGATAAGGAATTGGTCTGCAAACCAGGAAACGAGGCCTCACGGAACTAAACTGGCCAACATCTTGATCTTGAACTTCCCAGGTTACACAATTATATAGAAATATTTTTAAGTATATAAGCTACCTAGCCTGTGGCATTTTGCTATGGTAACTTAAATGCACTCATACATAAAGTACAAGGTCATTAAATATTTGCCAAATGAATCAAGACTGGTCCTAACATTTGTACTGGGATTGCAAGGTTTTCAGAGATAAGACCTACTATAATGTAAAGGAAAATAGGATTTTTTAAAAAGACACCGTGGAAGAGATCTTTTGTGATAGATTTTTTTTTGATAGGATAGCTTTTCGCTGTGGGTTTGTATGGGTTTTGTTTAGGGCTTGTGGCAATTATTACTAGCCAAGGTATTATGATCATGAGAATCACATATTCTATACTTGATTTATTTACCTATGAAATCATGAGTGTGATGGGGAAGGTAGAAAAGTACTTACTAACCCAACAAATATGTATTGAGTACCTACTGTGCTATATAATATACTATATAGGAGAGTATACTATATAGTATCTTTTTTCTACAACAGTACTAGGAGGGTGTTCATATTATTTCCTTTATTTTCAAATGAAGAAGGTGGATGTGAGGGCGATCTGGCTGTGACATCTGTTACCCCACTGATCACCAGGGTTGATTCGGCTGATCTGGCTGGCTAGGCAGGTGTCCCCTTCCTCCCTCACCACTCCATTTGTGTCCCTACTGAAGCTGCATACTCGGTTGAAGAGGATGACTATCCCCGACTGAGGAGGAACGATCTTCAGTCAAGAGTATATGAGTAGCTGCATTCCCCTGCTAGAACATCTAAAAAGCTCTCAAGTGAAGAAGGTAAGACCAGTCATCTTATAAGCAGTATCACATATTGAAATACCTGTCAATCCATAATACAAGTTACTCAAAAGTATACATTTTAAACATTTTAAAGATTGGGGAAAAATACAGACTCTTCAACAGATAGTGCTAGCAAAACTGGGTGTTCGCATGCAGAAGACTGAAACATCCTGTACTAACATCAATCCCAAGTGGATTGATGCCCTTAATGGGTAGGACCTGAAATTTTGAAATCATTACAGGAAATCATTACTAGAACATATTTGCATAGTCAGTAACTTCCTTAATAGAATTCAAGTAGCACAACAAATAAAAGTAATGATTGACCAATGAGACTGTATCAAACTAAGAAGCTTGTGCACAGTGAAGGAAATAGCCTCTAGACTGAAGATTCAGCTTACAGAATGGGAGAAAATCTTGTCACCTAGTCAACTCACAAAGAATTCACAGGGAGCTCAAAAAACTAAACTAAAAAAAATCAACAACTCAATTAATAAATGGGCAAATGAAGTGAGCTAACACTTCTCAAAAGAACTACAAATGGAGCCAGGCACCGGTGGCTCACGCCTGTAATCCTACTCAGGAGGCTGAGATCTGAGGAACATGGTTCAAAGCCAGCCT
Organism: Dipodomys ordii; assembly: GCF_000151885.1. Classification (NCBI taxonomy): domain Eukaryota; kingdom Metazoa; phylum Chordata; class Mammalia; order Rodentia; family Heteromyidae; genus Dipodomys; species Dipodomys ordii. The sequence continues at coordinate 688,599 of NW_012267419.1, forward strand.
GGGCAGGAAAGTCCGTGAAACTCTTATCTCCAATAAACCACCAGAAAACCGGAAGTGGCGCTGTAGCTTGAGCTGAAGAGCTGAGGGACAGAGCTCAGGCCCAGAGTTCAAGCCCCAAGAGACAAAACAAACAAACAAACAAAAACAAAAACAAAACAAAACAACAACAAATGGCTAATAAATACATGAAGAAATACTCCCTGGCCATAAAGGAATGCAAATCAAAATGTCATATAGATTCCACTTCATGCACGTCAAAACAGCTATCATCAACAAAGCCGCAAACAAAACACATGCTGATAAGGATGTGGGAAATAGTAATCCTTATACACTGAAAGTGGGAATGCAAACTAATGTACCCACTACATGAATTAGTATGGAAGGTCCTCAAAAACTAAAAATGGAACTACTATATAATCCAGCAATACCATTCCTAGCATATATTCTAGGGGATGTTAGTCAGGATACAATAGAGGCACTTGTATACCCATGTGATTGCAGCACTATTCACAACAGCCAAGAAACGATAATAGCTCAGATGCCCTACAACTGATCGATTGATCAAGAAAATATGGTGTATATATACACAACGGAGTATTATTCAGACATAAAGAAGAATGAGATTATATCATTCTCAGGATAGAATTGAGATCATCATGTTAAAAAAAATTAAGCCAGGTTCAGAAAGTCAAAAATCACATTTTCTTTCATATGTGGATGCTAGACCTAAAAGATAAACATATACATATACAACATAGGATTTTGTGTGTGTGTGTGTGTGTATGTGTATTGTGGGTAGGTCAGGAGGGGAGAGAGAAGGAGAGGAAGAGAGGGACTGCTTGAGCAACATAATGCCTAACTTGTACTTGCAAATATAGATAGCAAAACAAATTTATCGAAAGATGTTGAATAACATAGGGTGTGGAGGTTAGGAAAGCTAGAGTACCGTGTGTGTGTTTTGGTGTGTATGTGTGTGTGTGTGTGTGTGTGTGTGTGTGTGTGTGTGTGTGAAACAGCACAGTGAATCCCCTTTAACAATTAGAATACACTAAAAATAATGAATTACATGGGTATAAAATGGGTCTTGTCTGGCTCATGGGTACTAGGGGTAGTGGGTAGACTGAAAAATGAAGGAGGATGAACATGGTTAAAATATTTTATGTGGGGGGCTGGGGGCTTAGCCCAGCGGAAGGGCGCCTGCCCAGCGCATGCAAGGCCCTGGGGTCAGTCCTCAGCCCTGGGGGGGGGGAGGAATTATGTGGGCTGGGAATGCAGCTTAGTGGTAGAGTGCTTGCCTGGCATGCATAAAGCCCTGGGTTAAATTCATCAGTTCCACATAAACAAAAAATGCTGAAAGTGGACCTGTGGCTCAAATGGTAGATTGCTAGCATTGAACAAAAGAAGCTCAGGGACAGTGCCCAGGCCTTGAGTTCAAGCCCCAGGACTGGCAAAAAAAAATGTCTGTACTGTGTATGTATGGAAATGGAATGACAAACATTTTGAGATTGTATGGAACTAGCATAGGGGAGTGGTGAGTTTGATCAAGGTATAAATTATGTATATACAGACACATCAAACTCTCTTTTACAACTAATTAATGCTAATACAAATGTGAAAAAAATTATTCCCCCTTGTTTTACCTTTGCCAACCAGCAGGGTGTGTCCTCTGATCAGTAGATCTTTTCTCTACCTCTTGGTGTCTGCTTAGTTCCATATAGAGTATTAGGGTGAGTATTTTCTATACATTTACTTCCCAGTACTATGGATTGAATTCAGAGCCTCATGTTTCCTAAACAAGCATTCTACCAATTAAGCTATGCCTCCAGCGTTTTTGCTATAGTTATTTTCCAGAAATGTATTACATTCTCCCATTGCCTACCAGCTTGGACCATGTTCCCCCTATTTTTATGCCTCCTACATATATAACAGGCACATACCACCAGTTTACTGGTTAAGATAGGGTCTTACTAACTTTGTGCCTGGCCTAGATGTGAACTAAAATCCTGAACACTGCCTCCTGAGTATCTGAGAGAATAGGCGTGAACCATTTCACTCAGCTATGCATTCTCATTTTAGATTCTCATGTCAAATCTACGGCAGTGTCTAGCACTGTATGTATTCACAATGTAGCACATCCTAGCACAATGTATTCAGTAATCATTTTGAAATATTGACTACAAAATAATTATAGTAACTAATGATTAGACTTCCATGGGTCAACATCCATTCTAAATTTTTACATGCATTGACTCATTTAATTTCCATACACAATGAGGTAATGATTATGATGATCCATATTTTCAGTATGCTTACTGATTTTAAGTTTTGGGTTATTACACAGGCATCTCAAACTTAACATGCTTAATTAGTTCTAATTTTACTTTCACTTCACCATCTCTTCTCCCATGCTGTGCTCCTCTAAATAATCCTATCTGTCTTCCTAACATCCTATTGGCCTAATGTCAGGGAGGAGTAACCAATCATATGTCATTCTTTAAGGGAAGTGGCCCTCTACTATGTTGTTGGTTCTCATGAAATTATCAGCCACAGCACTAAACACAGAAAAAGAGTCTAACTAGGTAATAAGGGCAAAAGCCACCCATCTCATAGAGGTTCTGCATCTCTCACCTTAGCCTTAAGCAGTTGCATATGTGGACCTCTGTACATTAGATCATGGCTCCTTGCCCTGGAAGACGGGCAATGAACAGCAGACTGATTGGACCCTAGAGGTATGTACTAAGACTTGCGCCCAGTCAGAACAGTGAAAAGACACATAGAGAGCTGGTGAAGGCTGTGTGAAGCCTCTGATCAGGCCTGGGGACCGATACAGACCTCAGGCTGACCCATGATCTTGAGAGTTATATAGCTTTCTTCCAGAGACACCTTATTAAGCCCTACACAATGCACCTCAGGCTATGCCTCCCCCTGGGACCCCTCCCAACTCTAGCAGTAGTTCTGCTTATCATTTTCTTCAATAGATCTTTGCTATTAATTCATTCTTCAAGACCATAGAGACAAAGGACCTAATCCAGGTTGCAGGTTTTCGGTATCAGTACTTCCACCTGACCAACACTGTACTGGTGACCATGCAAATGCAGACTCACTCTCTATTTTCTCTCTCGCATCTAAATCATGTGACTACTGTTTTCTTTTTTTATAACTATGTAGATTACAAAGGAATTTCATTATATTTCCATACTTGCATACAATATTTTTAATATTTTTACTGTAAAGATACTGTACAGAGGGGTTACACTTATATGAATAAGGTAATGAGTACATTTCCTATTGAGCATTGTTACCCCCTCCTTTGTTTTTCCCCTACTATCCCTTCCCTCTCCACCTCCCCCAACTCCTCCCTCCCTGCCAAAGTTGTAAAGTTCATTTTCAACATAGTGTCTTGTAAGTCTCATTGTTACAATGGGTCAACCTGTATCCTTGTTTCAGCATTTTGTATTTCCCCTTCCTTCCCCAAATTAGAAAAATGTATATACAAGATGCAGGGCACCGGAATCAAATACAGTGATAACAGGGATTATACCATGGGAGAAGAACATACAAAAAACAAAAACAAAAAAGTCACATAGTACATTAAAAACAACAATGACAAAGAAAAAAACCTCTTGTGTCCATATCTTGGGGTTCATTTCGCTTAGCATCATCTTTTTTTTTTTTTGTCCGGTCGTGGGCCTGAACTCTGGGCCTGGACGCTGTCCCTCAGCTCTTCACCTCAAGGCTCTACCACTTGAGCCACAGTGCCACTTCCAGCTTTTTTCTTTTTGCTTATGTGGTGCTGAGGAATCGAACCCAGGGCCTCAGGCATGCAAGCCCAGCCCCAGCATCATCTTATATGGTCATATGTACATAGCTTTTAACCTGTTTTGCTTGTCTGGTAAGATTATCCTAGATGTATACTAGTTATTGCAAATAAGGGAAGTGGGACCTATGTTTCTTTGGGTCTGGCTTACTTCACTTAATATAATTTTTTTCGAGTCTTTCCATTTCCTAAAAAATGGGATAGTGTCATTCTTTCTGATGGAGGCAAACACAACAAATCAAAGAAAGTTTGGACAAATGGGATTGTGTGAAACTGCAGAGCTTCTGCATGGCAAAGGACATAGCTAGCAAGATCAATAGAAAGCCCATGGATTGGGAGAAGATCTTCACTAGCCATACAACAGACAAGGGCCTCATATCTAAAATATACTTAGAACTCAAAAAATTAAATCCCCCAGGGGCTGGGAAGGTGGCTCAGTGGTAGAGCACTTGCTTTGCATGCCTGAGGCCCTGGGTTCAATTCCTCAGCACCACATAAGCAAAAAGAAAAAAAGCCGGAAGTGGTGCTGTGGCTCAAGTGGTAGAGCGCTAGCCTTGAGCTGAAGAGCTGAGGGACAGCGCCCAGGCCCAGAGTACAAGTCCCATGACCGACAAGAAAAAAAAATTAAATTCCCCAACAACAAATCCTCAAAGAAACAACCGCCTGATTAATAAGTGGTCTAAAGATTTAGAGAGAGACTTCTCTGAAGAGGAAATAAGAATGGCCAATAGACAAATGAAGAAATATTCAACTTCCATAACCATAAAAGAAATGCAAATCAAAACAACATTGAGATTTCACCTCACCCCAGTTAGAATGGCTATAATCAAGAAATCTAATAGCAGACAATATTTTGATCAACTTCATTACTTCCTCTATTCCTCTTCCTTCTCTCCCTCCCCTCTTTCAAAACAATTTAACAGGTTTCATTGTTCCATTTTCATACATTTAAATACATACTTTTGATTATGTTCACCTCCTTCACCCTATCCTTTTCACTTCCTCTTCCTCCCGTCCACTGGTTCCCACACTAAAACAGTCTCCTATTTTACACTATGTCATTCATTTCTTTTTTTTTCTGTCAAAAGTGCAAAACTGAAATGAGTCTAGGTGGCTATGATGACTAATGGATAAAAAAGTCTCTCTCTCTCTCTCTCACACACACACACACACACACACACTGGTGTAGTTTTCAGCCATAAGAAGAATGAAATTATACTATTTTCAGGAAAATGGAGAGAATTGGGATACATCATGTTAAGTGAAGTAAGCTAGACTGAAAATGACAAAGATCACAGATTCACTCTTTTTTTAAAATTCTTATTTGTCTGTCATGGGGGCTGGACTCTGGGCCTGGGCACTCTTCAGCTCAAGGCTAGCGCCCTAGCTCTTGAACCACAGCACCACTTACAGCTTTTTTCTGCTTATGTGGTGCTGAGGAATCAAACCCAGGGCCTTATGCATGAGAGGCAAGCACTCTACCACTGAGCCAACTTCCCAGCCCACAGACTCATTCTCTTAAAAGAATGTGAATCTGAAGGGCAAATGTCAAAGGGAAGTTGGCTAGGGCTTATCTAATGATACCACACTAAAGACATTCCAAATCCTGTTGTAAAACTACAACCTATCAGCTGTCCTATTCCTATCACCCCTTAGGTCATGTCAGCTAGAGCCTTTTTCCTCTATGCAGGAAACAAGCTCTGCATGGACTCTAATGTACCAAACTCAGTTAACAGTACCATTTTGTTTACACAGTAGCTTAGGTTAGCAAAATAATCTAACATGATCTTAAATAAACAGGAAGAAAGTTCATAATTTATTGAACTTCTTAAATCCTTCTAATTATTCTGCACTTATTGTTCTTTCTTGATGTAGACCCTCATCCTGCCTTGGCTACAACAAAAGCCTCTTAGGCTCCTTGTCTCCAGTGTAGTCCCTTCCAGTCTCCCTAGTGATGCCGGTCCTGGAGCTTGTACTCAGGGTGTGGGTGCTGTCCCTGAGCTTCTTTGTGCTCAAAACTAGCACTATACCACTTGAGCCACTTGCAGCTTTTTCTGAGTAGTTGTTGGAGATAAGAGTCTCATGGACTTTCCTGCCTAGACTGGCTTCAAGTGGTGACCTTCAGATCTCAGCCTCCTGTGTAGCTAGGACTAGAGGTGGGAACTACGGGCACCCAGCTTAAGAATGTCTTTTTAATTACATCCTCTGGTGTTATAGATGCTAGACAGTACTGCATTGTACTTCTATGTGTGTAGAATATCCAGGGCCTGGTTTATGGTATGAAGTATTGCATGTATTCTCTCAGAGCTGTTTTAATGGGATAACTCCAGAATGTTTTCTTTCCAGATGATAATTGAGAAGCTAACAAAGCATGGTGTCAGGTACAACAACAGTAACACAATTTCACTTTTTTCCATGGCATTTTGTTTTTCACCGTTCTGAAAAAAGATGTATGCTATATATCTGCATATTTTTGTTCGGATGACAGCAGAATCTAGATGTTTCTGCTATTCATGCATCAAATGTTGCTGTTATTGGTCTTTTTATAGATGTATATATGTGCATGGATATATATATATATATAATTGGAATTTTGGGGAACGTCAGCTGTGCTATCAACTTGGTAAAATAGTATCCCAATTGACTGTTTTGAGTTGAAATTGTACAGACTTTAATAGCTATTTGGGACTGGAAACAAATTTAATTTTTTCACTTGACAGGAGTAACACATTATATTAAATATGTCTTACCTGCATGAGATTGATTCAAAAAATGAATATTCACTAAATTTAAAAATGCAGAAATACTTGTCAATTTTGCAGAATTTTCCAAGAAATACTATGAGAGGTAAAAGTGAATGTTTGAGAGAGAAGGCTGATTTTCATGAAATGAAATGGGAAAGGCAGATTAGGTACACTGTGATCAGGAACTGAAGAACTATGGACCAGTTATGGAAGGTAAGAATAAAAATGACCCTAATGCCCCCAGATGGTCACCCGGCAGAGTCTTCCCATTCTATTCAGAATCTTGCCCTAAGGTCAGATCCACAAACCTGGGTACCAGTGGCTCATGCCTATAAACATAGTTACCCAGGAGGTTGAGATCTGAGGACCAAGGTTCAAAGCCAGTAAGGCAGAATTCTGTGAGACTTTATCTCCAAAATATCCAGGAAAAAAAAACCTGGCCTAGGGATGTGGCTCATGTGGCAGAATGGCAGCCAAGCAAGCAAGCTGAAAGCAAGCATGAGACCTCTAGTACTAGCCAGAATTTCAAAGAGAAAAGTTGGGTGAGAAGTGGCATAACAAATGACAATAAATGACAATGAAAGATATCTATATATCGCTGAGTTGGCAAAGCTGAAGAAATATGAGAAAGATACTGCTGAGTTGAAAGTTTGATGGTACATAGGGTACCCACTGAAGTTACTTGGAAAAAAGTGGATGAGGAAGACAAAAGAAGAGAGAGTGAATTTAAAAAATATTTATCTGCTAAAACAAACTTATTGCTCTCTGATGGCAAGCAAAATTCCAAGATCTAGGCTAAAAGATACATTGTACTTTTGCCAGGTCAAATTAAAAAAAATATTATCTTTAAGTACAAAGGAATTGCCACTCAACAAAGCAGTTTATGAATACAGTGCCTCCTGGTCAGTGTCACCCCTTTCAACATTCTCATCCACCCCTCCCACCCAACCTCTTCTTTCACTCTTCTTTTTAGGTTATGTATTAATTTTTGCCATTTAGAATAATACCAGTTTATGTATACAATGCATCTTGATCTGTGTCATCACTTCAACATATTCTTCTCTTTCAACCTAGGGTCAGATTATTTAAGTAAATGTAGATGATAGTCATGGTGGTTTACACTTGTAATCCCAGCTATGTGGGAAGCAGAGGAAGGAGGATCATGAATTTGAGGTGAGTCTTAGAAAAGTTAGTGAACCTCTACCAAAAAAATTACAAGCAAAAACACTGGGACATGGCTCAAGTGTTGAAGTGCTTGAGCAAGAGGCCTTGAGCACAATTCCCAT